>NC_138102.1:67145866-67745866 GCF_964146895.1 Miniopterus schreibersii | reverse complement strand
TCCAGAACATACAGAAAATATAAAACAGCATTTATTTGAAAATTTACAAATATTGCCTCATGCACCTGGTGTCCAAATGCAAGCTATTCCAGACGATGCTGTCCATGAAGACAGTGGAGATGAAGAAGGAGGAGATCTTGACAAGATAATTTCTATTCGAGAATCAGACAAATGGATGACTGGTGATGAATTCTCAGATTCAGAGCATCTGAAGAGGAAGGGGGTCTTAAGAATGTGGCTGATCCTAAGAAAGGGTGGATGGGAAGAGATTAGCCAAAGAATTTATATGCATGTATGCATGACCCATGGACACAGACAACACTGTGGTGAAGGCCTGCGGGGGGGAGGGGCAGTGCAGTTTAGGGTAGAAGGGGTCAATGGGGGAAAAAAGAGGACATCTGTAATACTTTCAACCATAAAGATAAAATTTTAAAGAAAGAAAGGAACAAAGAAAGCTAGAATCAAGGAAGACAAGAAGGAAACAAGACAAAAAAGCAGATGCTAAGGAAGAAGATAAATCCAAGGACAATAGCGGTGAAAAAGCAGATACCAAAGGAGCGAAGACATAACAGCCCAGCATCCCTTGAATTTGAGCTTCTCATCAACTTCAGAAAACATAAAATAAAAAGAGAGAGAGAGAAAATATTAGGAAGAAAATTTTTTTATCTTTGAAGGCTTTTGGCTTCATTTTATACTACTTTGTCATAGATTATATTTATTTGGAAACTTTTTTGTTTTTGTTTTTTGTTTTGTAGCAAGTTTAGTATGAGTTTTCTAATTATGAAGCAAAAATGTTTGTTCTCCACTATGCTTTATATGAGAGTTATTAGAATTGATGTATTATGTCAAAAACCTGATCTATTAAAGAAGTAATTGGCTTTTCTGAGTTTTTTCCATCTTTTATAATTATCTTTATTAAAAAATTGTACTTAGAAAGAAAGGAAGTTTATTTTTTAAGTATTTTTACAAAACACCTAGAAAACCATGCATTCTCATTTCTCTTTCTTTTTTATCATTAAATTTATTGGGATGGCATTGGTTAATAAGCTTATATAGGTTTCAAGTGTATGTTTCTATGATACATGATTTGTATGTCGACCACCTAAAATCAAATCATCTTCCATCACCATATATTTAAGCCACTTTACCTTTTACTGTCACCTTACTCCTTTTTCCTCTGGTAACCACCGTAGTGTTGTCTGTGTCTATGAGTTTTTGTTTGTTTATTTTTCTTTTTTTCCTTTGTTGCTTTCAGTTTTATATCCCACATATGAGTGAAATCATATGGTTCTTAACTTTTTCTGTCTGACTTATTTCACTTAGCATGATATCCTCAAGGCCCATCCATGTTGTTGCAAATGGTGGTATTTCATCTTTTCTTACGGCTGAGGAGGATTCCATTGTATATGTACCACATCTTCTGTATCCAATCATGTTTCCATGTCTTGGCAACTGTGAATAATGCTGCAATGAAAGTAGGGGTGTGTATATCTTTGTAAATAAATGTTTTCACATTTTGGGGGTAGACATCAAGAAGAAGGGTTGTGTGTAATTCTATTCTATTTTTTTAAATCCTCACCCAAGGATATGTTTAGAGAGAGGAAGGGGGAGGGGAGAAAGAAAGAGAGAGAGACATCGATGTGAGACATGTGACATGGTCTTGTTACCTCCCATAGTCGCCTCAACTAGGGATCAAACCAGCAACTCAGGTATGTGCTCTGACCAGGAATCGAACCCACAACATTTTGGTGTACAGGACGATGCTCCAACTAACTGAACCACTTGGCTAGGGTGGTAACTCTATTCTTAATTTTTTGAGGGACCTCCATACTTTTTTCCATAGTGGCTGTACCAGTTTACATTTCCATCAGCAGTGAATGAGGGTTCTTTTCCCTCCACAACTTTTCCAACACTTGTTATTACTTTTCTTGTTGATAATAGCCATGCTAACAGCTGTGAGGTGGTATCTTGTAGTTTTGATTTACATTTTCCTAACAGCTAGCGAAGTTGAGTATCTTTTCATATATCTCCTGGCCATTTGTATGTTTTCTTGGGAGAATTGTCTATTTAGGACCTCTGCCCATTTTTAATTGGATTTTTAAATGAATGGGACTATATCAAACTAAAAAGCTTCTGCACAGCAAAGAGAAACTGCCAGTGAAACAAAAAGGCAACCAACATAATGGGAGAAGATATTTGCAAACAACAGCTCTAACAAGGGTTTAATATCCAATATATAAATAACTCACCTCCATTTCTTAACATGTAATCTTGATTGCTGATTGATTTTTTTAAGCAAGAGAAAATCCAGCCTCTTCCAATTTATTTTTAAAAGAACTCTTAAAAAGAAAATCAAATAAAGTACGCCCATTTTTTTACCAATGTTTCACATGCGTGAAAGATCTGTAATTCACAAATGCCACAATTTTAAGTTAGTTATACAGGTGCAGTCCATGATTGTAATAGCGTAGAAATCTCTCAGCATTGTGAAAGGATTTATTTTTGTCCTGTACACTTTAGCTCTGTTTCAATTCATTTCCAACTATATTTTCCTGGAGTTATTTACTTATTGATTTGGACTGAGTGTTTTGTTGGCAGGGTGAACTGTATCAGCAAAGAGACTTTATATACTGTACCAGAATTTGGCACAATATTTTTCTGTTTTGTATTACTAACAGAATGTAACATTGGATTAGAGCTAGACTCCTAGTGGGATTAAAATGTAAGACTAGAACTCTCGCATCAAACCTATTGCATTAGTTTTTCATTTTTTTTAAACATAAAACGTTGCAACCCAGCCTCTCTTCCTACCCCCTTGGTGCTTTATGGGGCTCCTATCTTGAACATATTAAACATGTTATTTTTTTTTTTTTTGGTAACTTTCTGAATGCAATCATTTCCATACTTCTGACAATTAACAATGTTCTTTTTAATACCTCATTGATTAGAGTTCTTTCTCATTGTTTCTATCTGTTTCATTCAGTTCTCTGAATTTTCTGTTTAAGACCCAAGCATTTAATTTGCTGATTTCAATATTTCATGTTGTGCCCTTAAGAATATAGCTGGCAGAGCAGATGGAGGGATATTGGACATCTAGGAGGACAGATGTATTCAGTAGAAGGCTCAGAATGACCACGAGCAACTAATTAGCTCTCCTGTGGGGAATGTTATGCGCTTGAAATACTTATGTATCCTTATTGTTTTAAAATCTTTAGAATAGAACTCTAACCCTTATTGTGAGAGCTAACTCTGAATATATGTCCTCTATTTTTGAGAGTGCAGCTTGCAGAAATGGGAGATGAACAGTTCAGGCTGAGAAGATTGAATATCATGGCTAAGGGTGAAATTTTAATTCATCCTAGTTTATCCACATTTAATCAATTCACGCTTATTTGACAGCCTAAAGCATTAACCTTTTGAAAGCTGAATGTGTCACTTTGTAATGTCTGTTAAATCGTGTTGATTGCTAAGGTTTGCGGGATTTTAAAATGTGTTTACTCTTTATGCAACATTTGTTTTGTTCTCTATGGTTGCTTGGATCTTAAAGCAAATTGTAGCCTAAAAAACTTTTCTATTCTATTGCTATATATGATTTAAATTTTACTCTCTGTATTATTGTGTGGCAATGAAAAGGGAACAGAGTGAAGGACTAAGCATGGGCAGTGGAAAGTGTGTTCCTTGACGATTCCTTGGTTCCCTTGGGAAGAAAGCAGGATCTGGCCTATAGGTCACCACTCTGCAGTTTTTCAGTCAAATACATTATCTTAGTGATGGTATAAAATGTGGAATGAGGTTAGGATTCCCCCCCACACACACTATTGGGTCTCTATGCACATACAAGGAAACATCAGAAGTAGGCAATTAATTTTTCCCCTAGAAAATGACTTTCAGATTTCTAAAAGGAAATTCAAAATAAGTGTTTCAATAGTCAGGTCTGTCGCTGAGAGAAACACAACAATTGAATTTAGTAGAAAACAGCAATGAGTAGAAAACTGTACACAAGACAGCAAAGAATATACTAAGTTTAGGAAAATGGAGGACATTGGTAACCATAGAAAAAACTAGATCATTTCAAATTCAAATTTTCTACTCTCACATGCAGGGCTCAAAGATAAGGTTTCCATAGACCATTGTTTCACCTTACTCCACTATCCATCAGTAGTAGCCTTTAAAAAATGGGCACTATAGAAAAGTATAGGTGTGAATGGTGGTGCTCTATTACAAAGTGTTTAAAAAACAATTATAGACATTATTAAATATTGAATTACCACAAAATCAAATTAAGTGAAAATTAAAGTAAGATGAGAGAAAGCTCCAGGTATTAGCAACATTCTGATCCAGGGGGAAATGAGTACAAAATGTATTATTCTCCCTGGAAGATGATTAATTTCAATCTATCTTTCTGATGCCCCTCCTTTTTTTTTCACCCAACTAGTAGGGACATTTTTCCTCATATGTGGCCTCCTGGACTGCTAGATTTTCTAGTATTGTACATTGTAAAAATAAAATGGACTAGAAACTGAAAGGTAGCGAAAAAGAGTCAGCTAGTATATAAATGCAGTAATTATGTTGTACAGATTGTTCAATTATACACAAATGCATTATTTTTGAGAAAAGGTTAACTGTATTTTCACTTCAGCCAGTATAATAGGCCATGTGCAGGGAGACTAAACCTCTGAGATCTTCTTCTTAGGGTAGTTGTAACAAATGGATGTAAGTTGATATAAAAAACTAAGCACTGTACTCAACAGATAGTAATCAATTAAATAGTTAATTATTATTAATATACTTTTAATTATTATTACAAATATGATTGTCTACAGAAAATTTAATTAACATTTCTGTTTCCATTTTAATGGAAACTGTTTACAAATGAAAAATAAAGGTTGCCTGAAGTAAGTTAGAATCTGAGGTAATCTTTAGCTCCTGTGATATCAAACACATGTTAGTCAAAGGCAGATTTCAAAAAATTCAATGATTTCATTTTAATTTATTTTATAATTTCCTTTTCTAACAAAATCAAACAACAAATAATCAAGGTAGGTTATATTTTCCTTTATGTCTGTCTGTCTTTAAGATGTTTTTAAAGTGAAAATGTTTTTTAGAAATAAAACCTGACTATATTAATATCTTGAGGTGGTGTTTAGAACCATTCACTATTTCCCTGAGGCTTTGAGATCAAAGTCCAAACTCCTTAGTACGCCATGTAATGTCTGTCATAATCTGGCCCTAGCCCATCTTCCTAACTATAGTTCCTCAAATACTTCAGACCAGTATACATACCTTTAAACACAAACATGGCATGTCCTCATCATACTGAAATTATTGCATTTCTCTAAATCTAGTAAACTATTTGATTCCTTCCTGATTTTGTACATTGAGTTCATATTCTCAGGATCTCACATTTCACTCTTTAACTTAAGTCTTTTTCTGAAAAACAAACAAAAAAACAAAACAAAACTATTACAGTAACCACAAAAAACTTCTAAAATTTGAGGAGTCTAAATTTTTTATGGCTTTTTGGGTGAGATTAATATATTCTAAGAAGTGAAAATCTTCTAGAATTAAAAAAAAAAAGAACAACAATACAGAGTGAGGCACAGGTAGGTTTACAGTTATGAGCATGAAAAATATAGTTTATTCTTGTATTATTATTTATTAATTATTGTATTATTTTCCATATGAACAACTATCAACCTACTTTCACCCCACTCTATATATGGTCCAAGACCCTTCTCTAGGCATAATAAATTTTAACTCAATGAAAATTGATGTTGATTTTTTTGCTACATATTTACACAAATGAAGAAATTAAATAGGAGAATTTGGAAGTATGCCATAATTCGATAATCTAATCATCAAAAGGTAGTTTCTTTTTTCAAACAAAATACTCTGTGTAAGACTTTCACCCCCCAATTCCTTAGGTATAAACCTTAGAAGTCACAATATTTTGAGACATTAAGGAAACTTCTTTGAATAGAACTAAATATTATAGCACAGACTTGTTATCAATATATCACAGAAGTTTTTTTTTTATGCCTTTCATCTAATAGCTATGATGATATTTTGATGTATTTCAAAATTACCACAATAATCAGATTTGCATATTTGCTACGGTAGGTGACGGTGTGATTAAATTTAGATTTTAGATCAACTTCAAAAAAATGTATGCATGAAAAAGAGCTGAGATTACTGGTAAGTAAAATTTTAATTATATAAAAATTAGCATTTTTCAACCTCTTAGATGGCAACCATCATGCTGAAAATTTAAGGCATTTACATCAACAGTAGTATTTAGACCAATGACTCTAATATTTGTTTACTTTATTTTTCCACACTGGTTTAATGCTCAAAAGAATATTTTATTGCATGACTTGTTGTTAAATATGCGTATTTAACTGATATACTTTTACTGATATACTTACTTGGTTTTTCTTAAGTGAATGTTTCATTTTTGATTATGTCTATTTGAGACTTACTCTTCTGTGACCACAATGACTATACAGAGCACAAATGAGTTCTCATGCAATATGAGATAATCTCTGATTATTTCTGCTTGCATTCTTCCTAATTAACAAGGAGATTTGAAGTAAATTAGACTACTTTATAATACCTAATTGTACATATTTTCCAGGTAAAGCATGTTATTTCGGGTGGAGGGTAAAGTATTCTCTAATCTGAGTAAGAAAACGGTCAACCGTAAGTATTTATTTCTAATTAGATGGCTATCAAGTTTTTCTAACCTATGTTCAATATTTTATTATACTGATACAAATTGCACATATATTTATTCTATAGCTAACAACTGAGTTGAATTTATCAATGTAGATTAGTTGACTTTGGTTAAAAAAGGGAAAAATTCTTATCACTTAGTATAATGAAATTAGTGACATGAACAGGGTTTGGTGACAATGGCAGTTTGTAGTGTCCCTAACCAGGTATCAGTGTCTTAATTTAGTGCAGTTTAAAATACATTATAGCAAGTTAAAAATGAAACAATTTGACATGTTGTGTTGATAAACAAATTATTTAACAAAAATTACACATTATTTAAAAATACATTGGAATTTACAGCTTTCTCTTCCTCTCTTGTTCTGAATATTTTTACTCTACCACACTTCATAATGAAGTAGCACCCTCAGGATTTGACTATGCCTTTAGATGCATAGATCTATGTTGACAGAAAATGAAATAACTGCTTCTGGTTAAGATTTTGAAAATTAAAATACTTCCTTAACTAGTCAATATAGATGAAAAATAAAAATCTCTTAATCATGGCAGAATAACAAATAATTTTGGTGGGCAGAATGATGATGTTATGGAAAGAACAAAGTAAAAGGAATTAAAGGTGCTAGTTAAGGACAATGAATACTTCTGCGGCTTTGGCCAGATTAACTTTCTCCAATATTGTCATGTTTATTATGAAAGTTGCTAGAATGTTATTACTCAAAGTTCTTACAACTTTAAATTATTGTTATTTACTATATAGTCCTGTGTTCCACCATAGCTTGGATGTCTGGACACCCCCAATGGAGTGTGATTAAACTATAGGATGTTAAAATTAATTTAATTGTAGCACTCAGTAAGCCAATTAGGTATAAATACTTGTAAAGAACATTTTGAAAATAACCATTTTTTTTCTAACATTTAGCATTTTTATAAATGTATCAGAACTAAATTGAGTAGTAAATGCCATCAACATTTATATATTTCCACGTTTTTTGTTAGTCCTTCTATTGTGTTTATTTTGAAACTTGAATGATATTAACTCATCAAAGGCAATTGACACTTATTTTTATACATATAGAATATCTTTCTTCATGAGGGGATTATCAGTGATGCTGAGTACTTATGACTGGCTAGATATAACTTTTTTTTAATCTTTCTTGCCACAAGCATTACAGATGTCCCCTTTTTCCTCCATTGATACCCTCCACCTTGTATCCACTTCACCCCCAGGCCTTCCCCACACCAACGTCTGTGTACATGGGTTATGCATATAAACATATAAATATATAGGTTTAAACCCTCTTGGCACAATTTTTTTTTTTCTTTTTATTGTATTTCTAAAGGCTGGTAATTAGGTAAGGGAGGGAAATTGTACAAGAGTGCTTTAAATAGAGCAACTTAATTTTCTTTTTGAATCAACTTAAATGAAATAAATAAATACTTGAAAAAAGGGAAAAAAAAGTATAAGCAGATGTTTCCACAAATCAACTAAACTTTCCATTTACATATAGGTAAATGACTCAATGACCTCATGCATAGTTGAGATTTCTATTACCATTCCAATGACTAATCTCATAATTTATTATATACAATTCCATTAATATTTTGGTAAGGATCTAAACTTCCCAGCCAAATACAAACAATAGACATATTTTAAAAATTATATTTATACTACCTCATATATACCATTTTAAAATGACTTAGGAAAGCAATAGAATTATTACCTTTCTCTTTATGTTCTTTTTGGTTGTTGTTTAATTTTAGATGTGAAGGATTTTTTTTGATTTTTTTTTTTTTTTTTTCAAAAAAGGCTGTCAGTAATGGAAAGGACTGATTAATCTATGTTTTTGTACTGGGTTAATTACATAAAGGTTATCTTGTTAATTTGTGATTGTCTTTGTAAGCACAATCAACCTGTATCTATTAGCCACAAAACAAATTAATTATGCGGCGATCCTGTCTTCATCATATTTCTAATTGTCCATGAAGTTTAGGAGCCTTTGGTTACTACTTTTGAAACAAATGAAAAATGTCTATTCTTCAAATAATCTGCTGCCGTGTCCACACAGGTGCTTATTATTCTCTGCTGTTGCTTCCAAAGGCAAAAGGGAGAGATTGACAAGATTTTGGCTCCTTGAACATTCCAGTGCAAAAAAGGCTAATACTTCCTTTGATTTATTTGTTATATTAAACATAGAGCATCTCATGTTCCTCCTTTCTAAGATATCTAGTTTCTGTGCTACCATAATGAGTGAGAAGAACAACAACTTCAACATAAATTTCAAATTTCTCTTATTTTTATAGCAAAACCTTTCCTCACTGCTTATAAGAACTTAAAACTTTGTATTGGAATAAATTTTCAGGTAAGATTGATTTGAGTACATATTGCTGCATTACCATTTGCAGAGCAGGTGACCTATGCAAACAGTAATCTTTCTATTTTAATTGTTTCCTTTTTAAAATATAAAATTATGATACCTATTTTCAAACATTATCCTGAAGATTTTATTAGTTAATGCTAACGGCCTTTGAGAGCATTGACAATGTTACCACCACTAAATATACGTCCATGAATTCAAAATCGCTTTTCCTATTATTAATAAAACTTTTCATCTTGAACTGACTTTGCCATTTTCTTCTAAACAAGTGTTCAGACATCTAATAATTTACAAACAGGCAACCAAACAGCACTGCACAACAACCAAACATGCATTGAGAGCAAAGCCTCTAAATGAGAAGCCCACAGAGACTACAGATTAAATTCCACTGAAGAGGCATAAAACCACTTACAATGAGGTTACTGATGAGGAGCAGTGAGGAAAGGCTGGTAATGAACAATGACTCCTAACATTAAAAAATTACTAGGAAATAGAATGAACTTAAGAAAGCACAAAGATCTGAGATCCTCAGTAGAAAGACAAACACACCTAAAAGAAGGTATATGAGATTATAAACTACAACATACAACAACATACACATTTTGTGATAAAAAAGTCTCATGAAAGTTTCAGGGACTCTATTGTCTGATCACAGCAGAAGAGGTAAATTAGCAGTGTGTGATATATTGCTAGGAAGAAATATGGAGGCCTTTTAAATCAGAGGGTTTTTATCTTTATGCAATAAAGAGACATTGTAAATTCTAGGTTAGGTAATATGATAGAAAGCCAGTGATATTAAATTCTTACAATGCAATAACTGAGTCCATGGACCACCATGGTAACTCTGGAAATAGACACAATATGATAGGTATGGAAGATAATTAGAAAGACATGATTGGCAAAGTTGATTTAGATACCAAAGAAAGTAATATTTCATCATGTTATAGACTGAGATGAAAACAATAATGTACAAAATAAAGAAAATAGAATATGAGCTAGTTTGGGGAGTAAGATGTTAACTTTGGTTTGGGCTGGTGAGAATTTTGGAAGAGTTTCAAGTGAAAATGTTAATCAACTAGGTTTTGGAAAATCATGGATGAATTAATTCACATATGAAGTTTCTTAAATACTTAATTTGTAAGATTTAAAAAAAAACAAACCGCTGGAAAAGAATATACTCAAATGCTTCCCCTCCCCCCATATTTTTCCTTGATTAAATGTCAATTTTAAATTGAGGTGGTTAACCAGCTGAACTGTTTAGGTAGCTAATTAACATTTTAAATATGTTTGGTTTAAATTTAGAAGTGATTGAAAGTGACTAAGCAATGATTAGGTATTATTATTTCAAGATTCTCACAAAAATCTTGGTTCTTTTCAAGAACAGTGTTGATGTGATATATATATACACATATATATATATGACAGACACATACATAAATAAAATATATTTTAAATATTAGTGACATTCTGAGAGTGCCTCTCTAGATGACTTTTTGACATTAAATGATCAAAATTTAATATTGAATCTATCTTTTGCATGTGTGGATGACATAAATTGATATGTGCTATGTGTTTACATACAAAATAGGTTAGATGACTTAAATGTTCAAAATTCTCACACAATTCTCAAATGCAAATGCTAATAAATTTATAGCAGCAAGTAGTGAAATCCTGAGAGCAAAGCAGAAGAGGTAACTGTAATGTGGCAGTGAGTGGAGGAGAGATATCGGGAAAGGCTTTATACTTTATATGATATTTCAGAAAGGCCCAACATAATTAAATAAATATTTTTTCCAGGTGAACAATATGGGCAAATTCACTTTAGGAAAGAGAAAGTACATTAAACTATTTTAGAGAGAAAAAAGTAACTTCTAAAACACAAACAAAAAAATTACTATTCTGAAATTAAAGTGGAAAGTAGATTGTCTAATAAAAATCAGCCTGTCTATATGGTAGGACTTATATTTACCTTTTAGTAAGAACAATCAGAAAAAAAACACAAGAATTTAAAATATGGTAATTGATTTTTTTATATAAAATAAAGCCAGAGAGATGCATTCCAGATCTAGTAGAATAGTTCTTTGTTTACCAGGAGCAAATGTCCTATTCTATTTTTGCTTCACTGTCAGCCCAGTCTTCCATTTTCAGATTTGCCCCTGGTCTTTCCAGATTCCAAGCAGCAAAGTACAAAGTGGGGAAGAATAAAAAGATGTACGCATGAGCTCCGCCACGCTTCTTAGGACGTTATTCAAGATTCCCACGCAACACACGCTACTTTTTAACATATAGGCAAGACTTACTTTTTGTGACTTATCAACCTGTAAGGTTGACTGGGGAAAACTGTTTAAAGCTGTTACATTACTATCTGAATAAGATGAGACTTCTGTTACTAAAGGGAAAAAAAAGAACTTAATTTGGGTAGGAATCTAGCAGTTCTCACCATGCATTTTCAGGAAATTATGATGTATTGCATTGACGATGGAAAATATATGGGAATGTATGCAAGTGCCATTAAACCTGATGGAAGGGAACAGGAAAGGTCATGAAGGGACACTTATGAAATTTGCTTTCACTCAGTAGTCAATGCACTATTTTAATTAGGGGGTTAGCATGATGGTCATCTGACACCATTGTTAGCTTGATCATCTCTCCTTAATAGATACAACAGGTATGTAAGACCTGCAGTCATTCATCAAGTTATTCCTTCGAAGAGCTACTGGAGAACCAGTATTTAACCATAATCTGTGTTAAGAGGTTTAACCAAGGGGGGGATGAGACTTACTGTGTAGCTTTTATTTTGTAATGGATCAATAAAATTGTTATATGTTATTTTCCTGAATCATGCCATTCCCTGACCATCCATGTCCTTCACCATATTAGGTTTCAGAACCGGGCACTTTACAGCTTGTCATTGAGGCCCTCTTTCCCCTTGCTGACTTACTTTTTAAGCCTTGTCTTTCCTTCTTTATAGTCAGCTGAATGGATCTAACGCCTAAATCTTGAGCAAAGCCCATCACTATTCTTGACCCATGCCTTTCGTCAGGACTTCCCTTCAGCCAGGGTTATTTTGGTCCTCTAAAAACACAGTCTAAAGACTCATTTTTATAGTTAAAAGCCATACAACTTATTTTTAGCAATGGAGATATATGAGGGTTCTTTTCTTATATTGAACATTACAGGTCTAAGGAATATGTAACTAAGGTTTTCTGAATAGTTTGAAGAAGAGGGCTATTAAGTGTATAAAAATTGCTTTATAAGACTTATTTTTATTAATTTGTCTTTAAAATTCTATAGAAAATAAAAGTGGAGTTACAAACCAAGATTACAGTAGTACCAGCTTTTTTATTTTCTCATGCATTTACCTTTAGTAGAGATTGTTAGATCATCATATGCTTTGAGTTAATGTCTAGTGTCCTTCCATTTGTACCTGAAGGACTTTCTTTAGCATTTCTTGCAGGGTAGGTGTAGTAGTATTGAACTCCCTGGAAATGTCTTAATTGCTCTTTCTCATTTTATTTTATTTTTAATTTATTTATTTATTTATTTATTTATTTATTTATTTATTTATTTTAATGTTTCTTTATCTTTATTGTTGAGACCACTACAGATGTCTCCCTTTTAACCCAACTGATCCCCTCCACTCCACATCCATCTCACCCCCAGGCCCTCCCCACACCAATGTCCACATCCATGGGCCATGCCCATAAACATAGAAGTGCCCAGATTAATCTCTCCCTTCCAGCACCCCCCTCCCTGCCTTCCCTCTGAGATCCCTCAGTTTGTTCCAAACTTCTGTGTTACTGGATCCACTTTGTTCATCAGTTTATTTTGTTTATTATATTCCACATATAAGTGAGATCATTTGGTACTTGTCTTTCTCTGACTGGCTTATTTCACTTAGCAAAGTACTCTCTAGTTCCCTCCATGGTGTGCCAAAGGCCAAAAGGTCCTTCCTTTTCACAGCCATATAGTACTCCATGGTGTAAATGTGCCACAGCTTTTTTATCCACTTATCTACTGATGGGCACTTGGGCTGTTTCCAAATCTTAGCTATTGTGAATTGTGCTGCTATGAACATAGGGGTGCATAGAGAACCCCAAACACCAATCGCACTCTCCCATTTTAAAAGATAGCTTTGGTTAACATAAAATTTGAAGTTGACTTTACTTTTTTATTTTTTATTTTTTTGTTTTTAGCCAATGAAATATATCACCCACTGCCTTCTGGACTCCAGGTTCCTGATGAAACATTGGTTGATAAGTTTATTGAGGATCCCATTAATGCAATGAGTCATTTTTCTCTGGTTATTTTTAGGGTTTTTTGTCTTTGGGTTTCAACAATTTGATTATAATGTGTCTCAGTGTGGGTCTCTGGGTATATCCCACTTGGAGTTCATTGACTTTCTTGGATTTGTAAATTAATGTATTTTATCAGATTAAGAAAATTTTCAAAGTTTTTCAGTCATTATTACTTCAGGTAATCTTTCTGCTCTTTGTATCTTCTTCTGGAATTTGCAATATGCATATATATACATATATATAGATATATATATGTATATATATGTATGTGTGTGTGTGTGTGTATGTATATATATGTATATATGTGTATATATATGTATATATATATACATATATATATATATTTAAGAAATTCAGAGAGATAAAAGGTTAGAAAAGCCAGGTGAATTGAAGAGCCCCAGAATAAGATATTTAGCAGAAATTTGTACATTATTTGAAATACTCTAGCTGGAATAGTTGCTTATTCCACCTTACTTCTCCACTATCTCTGTACAAAGGACTCTGTGAAATCCAGAATTCAACAAACCTAATCACTCATCCTTCACCCCTGCCACAACCTCCACAGATAGGTGCAGAACTCAAGTGAATAACAAAGAGATCCCATTCTAAATAAATTACATGAACTGTGGTAGTTTTTGTGAGAGCTGAGGGATTTTGGACCATAGCTTATGTGGTCCTAAAGAATCATATCTAATCCATGTAAAGGAAAATCTGTTGAACAACTGTTCCCACCAATATACACAAACCTCCAAGAACTGAAGTGGATTTCTAGACATCAAGACATCAATCAACGTGAGATCTTCAGGTAATTGACAGAGGTTTATTTAGCATACAGAGAGACTATTTTGATGGACTGCAAGGGGGGAAAAAATATTTTAAAACATGTATCACATGTATAATAAGCAAAGACTCTCAGATTTACCATAATCAAAGTTGCTTTTAATTTATGAGGATATGATCAAGAAATATAGTTAAATTAGAAAAGATCTACTTAAAAGCTCAAGAAAAAAGTAATATTGCAGTAGTAATTAACTATAGTGACTTGTCTTTTTAATGACTGCTTTTTTCTAAAAATCCTAATTGGAATTCTTTCTATTACAGTATTTTAATATATATATATATATTTCTATTGACTTCAGAGAGGAAGGGAGAGGGGGAGAGAGATAGAAACGTTAATGATGAGAGTTATTGATCGACTGCCTCCTGCCTGCCCCCTACTGGGGATCGAGCCTGCAACCGTGACTGGAAATTGAACCTCAATCTCCTGGATCATAGGCCTATGCTCAATGGCTGAACGATGCCAGCTGGGCTACAGTATTTTTTAATTCATTTTAGTTTTTAAATTGGTCATATCAGTTTGCAATCAGTTCTCTTTTTTTGCTGACAATCTCTTTTCTGAATTTCCAGGCATCTATGTCCAATCTAAATGGTTACCCACTAAGTTACCCCAGGAATTTCTTTTTCTTTTTCTTTTAAATTGCTCCCTTAATTTGTGGATTACTTGTCTCCTTTTTCTTGGTTTTTTATGTTCTTTTAACAGTTCTTATAAAAATAATGTTAGCCCAATTAGATTCACAAGAAAGTGTGTTTGGAGGTATATTTTCTGAACTCATATACAGGGTGGGGCAAAAGTTGGTTTACAGTTGTGCATATGGAAAATAATATAATAATTAATAAATGATAATACAAGAATAAAGTCCTTGTTTCACATACTTACAACTGGAAGCCTTCTTTTGTCTCACCTTGTATGCCTGAAAATGACAAATATTTCTCTCTCACACTTTACTGATATTTTGGCTGAATATAGAAATTCTAGTAAAATTAGGCTTTTTCAATTGTCTACTCAAATCCTTGCATGGTATATAAATTTTTGTTACATTCTTAGTGGCTTGATTAACATAGAAAAGAAATTGAATATTTTACACTGTATGTCTGCTCAGAATGAGCTTTTAGCTAATCTTTGTTTCAATTTTTAGAAACTGGTGAAAGTAAAATTATGACAGAAAAAGTCCAAATAGCTTGTGACCCAGTGGCTCTCAATAATAGTGTTAGCTTGCCATTCTGAGACCTTGAAAATAGACAATTCTGCTTATGAACACATGGTAAAAAGGGCATGTCTTTGGTCTGTTCACACTGTATCATTAGTCAATATGCAATTTCTGAATAACTCACCAAACTTTTATTGAACACCTACCTTATATACTGCAACATAAGAAATACAGTTTATAAGAGCCAGAGGGAATTATGTCCACTAATATGAACAGTAGCAGCCCAATATAACAAAATCACTGGCTTAATAAGCCTTCAGTGTTAACTATTTATCTTCCTCCCTGTTTAAATACTTACTGGCAGATGCACCTGACACACTGAGAAATAATGAATTACTTTTCTCATGATCCCATGGGCACTTCTGCTCCAACCTATTGAACTGTATGCTCTTACAAGTGAGCTGCATTTCTTTGTAAGCCACTATATGCCAGTTATAATTTTTCCATAATTCTGTTTTTAATGAAATATTTTTAGCAAGGTAAATATTTTAATTGCAAAATGAATTATCATTTTCATGAAAAACTAAATTAAATGTTTTGTAAAACTTTGTAAGTGTGAAAAGCTAAAATGTTGCTGTCTTATTAAGTATCTTAGATTTTAAAAAATATGGATGACCCTTCATGAATGCTGTTCATGCAAAAAAAAAACAAAAAACAAATTTTTAAAGACAACACTCTACAACACAAGATCATATAGTGAATATACCTTTATATATTTTAACATGAAATGTGTGAATTGTGTGTCATTATTTATAATTTCATGCTTGAACTATTTTGAATAACTGACATTGACAATTAAGACAAATTTTATTGTAATTAACCAAATTAAGTTAGAATATTTTTTCTTCTGTACATTGATATCAGCCTATAAACACTAAGTATTTAAACACCTACTGCATTCAACATGATATAGTAGGTGCAAGTGGAGAGATGTATTAAGAACATTAATTATCTAGGATAATATCACACTACTGTGGTGATCAATTTAAGCCTCACATACTTAAATCAATCAACTTTAATATTTCATTAATGGGAGTCTTTTTTTCCTTTACACAGCCTTAAATGAAATAGATTTTCAGTGTAATTTCTATTTGGAACATTACATAAATAATACACAGGACTTCTTACTTACAGAAATTTAGTTAATCCTAAGACACTTCACACTATGTTGGCTTTAAAGAATTCCACACATATAAGATGAAACGATTGAATCGCTTGAACTAATGTCTAATCTTTGTAATTGGGAGGTCTTATCCATCCCAATCTATAGATAGCATAGTGCATCAAGGAAATATTGATTGATGGTGCTTTCCACATACTTTTGACCACGGATAACTTTTCTTGAAATATCGAGATATGAAATTTACTTATTTTATAGAAATATTAAAAATATAGAAGGTTATTACAATCTATTGATTTCCAGTTGATTTTATAGTCTCTTAAGCAAGACCCCTGGCTTAATCTCCCTTTTATACTCATGGGCATAAAGAAGATGTTGTCCAGGACTGTGGTCCCTTCCTGTTAGTACTCTCCAATGGCCCATCTCGATGTGCATATTGTACTTCAGTATGCAGAAAAACACTGGGAAAATAATCATCAACAAAAGAAAAAAGTTAATAGCAAGGAAGTCTTTCTTAATACACTGTGTTACCACCACTTGCATCAAATTTGCTCACACAGAGTTTAGCTTCAAATTTTAATGTCCTCTATTCAAATTCAAAGTTAGCAGCAGTTAATTTTTCTGGTACAGTTCTGAGGCTTATAGTGAAGGTTAAAGAACTACCATTAATAAGAAAATAGAGTTGAATGTTTACTAATGCTGGACTTTGAAATAACCACTGATAACACAGGCACAGCAGGTCTCAAGCAAATTCCACTAACTCAGAGTCACAATTTACACTCCTACGTGGATCATGGGAAAATCAGAAAAAGGTATTTGGAGCCTTTTGGCAAGTCAGCAGGTAGAAAAACAAATATTATAAAACTGTCAGCTTTACCAACACCTTTTTAGGTATTCATTATGAAAACAATTATTCCACTATACTAAGGAATTTTTTCAGGAAAAAGAAACCCAGCTAATTTCTGTGGACTTTTGTTCACTCTTCTGGAACAACACAGAATGCTGCATATATCACACACGATCTGCCTGTCCCAGCGGCGTTACTCATGAAGTAGCAATGGTTGCTGGTTTCTTGAGGCCCCGTGGTAGACAGAGCGCATAAGGCTTTTTTATTCAGCTTTCCGTTGGAGCATATTTGACAAATAAGCAGCAAGTGTAATGGAATTCTGCTGATTACATGAACAACAGTGTTTACGATGAGTTCTAATCTCTTCTAAGAGGTCATTCACCAGGGAAGCTGTGAGGTAGGGAAAATTACCCATCAATCCACACTTAATAGTGGATTTTTTTCATTTGACATATGCACAAAGCACTGATGTGCTATTGATAAATGAGAATGATGAGAATGATGAGAATGATGATGGTTACTTCATTTGTGTTCTGCTTGCCATTCACCTCCTAAGTGCGAAGGATGCAATAAGCGATGGGCATTGTTAAAGCTTCTTGCGAGAACAACAAAGCTCCTCACTCAGAAAATACCTTTTATCTGCAGCTCACCCAGAGTGTGAATCCGTTGCCTTTGTGCCTTTCCTCTTCACTGCTTTGTTTGTTTGTCTTGGTTCACCTTTAGGTATATATGCCTAAAAGGATGCAGACTTCATGGGCATTACATGCCAGCCTACATTTTCCACCAGAGCACAAAATTTTAGATTCTAGATCATCCAAATATTCTAATCTTTTTACCAGATGGCTTTTGGGCAAGCAGCTTACATTTCTGTTTTCTGAAGCTTTCTTCTGGCCATGATTTCACTCTACAGTATTTTCATGGAACACCAGGAAATTATAGAAATAAATGAAGTCAAAATGAAGTTACTGTATGCCTTTAAATCTTAGGTATGCAACTGTTTTCATTTATGCTTTATCATTACTGTCTCAAACTGTTAGCTAAAGATTGTGACCCCAGTGAAGCAGAATGGAAAATTTTGCTGGTAGAAAACAAAGGAAACTCTAATAATTTATATTATTATATTATAAAATATTTCAATAAAAACATTACAGATCTTAATTTTATCAGTTTTATTATGGCTCTCTGCACAGATCCAAATAGTGATAAAATACTATTAAAAAAACGCACATGATACAGGCCAATAAAATTTTACCTCCATTGAGATTTATATATATTTTTGATTTTCCACTCTTTATAAAGTAGCCCATAATCACTTGGTAAAATGAAAATGTTTTATGAGCAATTTGAGACTTCATATTTTTCTATGTCTTTATCCTTAATATTAAAAATGCATCACATAAAATTATTGACAGAAAATTTACTTGTGTTTCAATATATTCTGAAATAATGGTGCATTGATTACAGTTACTCTACAGGTTTTCCTTGTGAGTTCTGAAATTTCTCAGGTTCTTGGTATTTTTTGAGTCAATTCATGGTGCTAGATGCTGAAGATAGCATTTTCCAAACATGACCAAAACTATCTATATTCAGTCTCACATCTTCTTCCATTATGATGCTGACACACCTCAGTCAAAAAGGATTCCTCTTCTTAATCAAAGCTGGACAGAGCAGAATGCCTTATTCAGTAGAATGTGACAGAAGTAATCCTGAATACTTTGAGGCTAAAAAGTAATAAAAGGTTACAAAGGTAAAATCTCTTCTGCCCATCTCTCTTTCTCTCTCTGAACACTTGTTTCAGACCCAGCCATGACGTTGCAGGGAAAATAAGTCACATGGAGGATCCATGTGTATATACTCTAACTAATAGCTCTGGCTGGTCACTCAACCAACACTCGCCTTAACTAAAAAAAATCTAAGTGATAAGACTTCAGATAAACCCAGTGCCCAGCTTTCAAGTCTCCTAAATGAGATATTAGGCATGGTGGAGCAGAGAAAAAGCAATGTTCACTGTGCTCTGCCTGAAATCCCCACCTATAGAAATTGTTAGATAATTGCTGTTAAATCACTGTTTAGGGTTAATGTGGTATGTAATGATACATAACTAACATACATTAATTACTTATTGCTACACAACTAAGAGTGTAGTTCTTCCACAAAAACAAACAAAACAAAACAAAACAAACAAACAAGAAACACCAAAAACAAACAAAAACAAAAACCTGAAATTTGGGTCAGTGACTTTGAGAACAAGTGGCAAAATGACTTGAAGAGAAAGTTAGCGGAAGTATGATGACCCTTGGATGATTCTATAAATGTTATTATGTACTAGTAGAAAATCATAAAAAAGACAAGCAAAAGACAAAACAAAACTATCACCTTTTTAAAAAATGTACCTAATGAGAAGGTAAATGATAAAGTTAACAAGGTTTCTATCAAAGATGCTGGCTTGCTTCTTCTAAATAAATTTAGTGAAATGTGAATGCAGAGAAAAAGCTTAAGAATCTGTGAATAAACATAAATAAGCTATGGCTTTCTCTGTATAAAAATTTTCTCATGCCTAGCCTCGTAGATGATCAATGATGCTAAAATTATGAAATGGTTTCTGAGCTAATCTTACATCAAAGGCATCATTGACCAACAAGCTAAGGATAAAGCTGACATTGTGATTGTAAAAGTCTTGTTTAGATCTCAGGAAGTTTTAAGACAGTGCCTTAAAAGAAAATAAGTGCCCCCCACCTAAGAATCTTAATAGTGTTACCTTATAGCAACTGTATAGGAAATCCAATGCAGAGAAGAGTATCATTCATCCAAATTTTTATATGTGGATTTTTAATGGAAAAAAATCCCTATAAATCCCCCACAAATATTTTAAGAAAATTATATTGACAGATATATAAGCAGATCAGAATTAAAGGTAAAGCCCAGCTGGGCGTGGCTCAGTGGTTGAGCGTCGACTTAGGATCCAGGCGATCTGGGTTCGATTCCTGGTCAGGGCACATGCCTGGGTTGAGGGCTCGATCCCCAATGACTGGGTGTTTCTATCTCTCTCATCGTGGGTGTTTCTCTCTCTCTCCCTCTCCTTTCCTCTCTCTGAAATCAATAAAGAGATATATATATATATATATATATATATATATATATATATATATATATAAAGAATTAAAGGTAAAGATAATACAAAATACTAATATGCCTTTGGTGTCCAAACTGCAAACAAGAGCAGGCTGAGAAAAACATGCAGCTGCATCAGCCACATCTCACGGAGATGGAATAATGGCTCATGAGGTAGCCAAGAAACCGGAATGTGCAGCAAACAGCCATGGAAAATTATTCCCAAGAAATAGCACTTACTCAAGTAATTGGCAAGCATCTTGCACTCAGCTGAATGTCATAATTTCTATGGACTAGTGACGTTTGTGTGACTTCAGTTTTCTCTCTCATTGAACACAGGTGTCTGTGGCAATTATACCATGTCTGCATAACCATGTATATTGGATGTGGAAGCATATCCACTTTTCTTTGTCTCTTTTTTAATCCTTACCCAAGGATATATATTTTTTTATTGTTTTTCAGAGAGAATAGAAGAGAGAAGGAGAGAGAAGCATCAATGTGAGGGAGACACATCATTGGTTGCCTCCTGCATGTGCTCCGACAAGGGCCAGGGATGGAGACTGCAAACAAGATACATGTTCTTGGCTGGAATCAAACCTGGGACCCTTCAGTCCACAGGCTGACCCTCTAATCACTGAGCCAAACCAGCCAGGGCATATTCACTTTTCTCTTAATTTCACGGGTCTTTAGAATGCAAGAATCTACTCGAAGAGCTGTATTCCAGGAACTGCAAGGAAGGAGGCCTTGAACGCTAATTACATGACAAAATCCTGGACTATGAGCTGATGTCATAATGGGATAAAACATAAGGGTTTTGTGGAGGGAATGAGTTGGAATTATTTATATTTGTGTGGCTCAAAAAACAAACCATGATAAACTACACCATCCTGCATAATCTTATAGTTTAATGTTGACAGTCTTCTGTGAAAAAGTGAGGGGTCTTTGTTTCTTCAAACATGTTCTGGACTAATCTGTATGACTGCCTAAGGAATGTAGTATAAGTTATGCTACACTGACTTCCAAAACTTGAACAGAAAAGAAAATATCACTTCTACCCTGCTCTCTCGCTCTCTCTCTCACCGGAAACACTTATCTTTGGAAGCTCGCCAACATGTTGTAAGGAAGCCCAGGCTATGTAGACAGGGCATATCTATTTATTCCTGACCAAATGTCCAGCTAAGCTCCCAGCCTCAAGACAAAACCAACCACCAGATGTATGAGTGTATGAACCTCCAGATGCCACCGCTACTATATTTAAAGTCTTCCTCCTGAGGCCTCATACAATGAGAATATCTGTGTTCTTTTCTGATTGAAATTTTGACTCAGAAACAGCATGAATGATAACAAATTAATATTTTTTTTAAGGCCAATGATTTTAGGGGTGATTTGTTAAAGAGCAATATGTAACTAACTCAGTGCAGCACATAAGATCACCAAGGTATTATGTAATTTGAGATATGAAATGTTCAAATATCAAATGATTTTCTTTTATGTATTTAAAGATACTGCTAAATCAAAATAGTTTTAGGCTATTATTTCAAAATAATTAATTGAAATTATTTTGCAAGGAATAATTTTTTTCTAATAAAATATATAGCCGAAATGTATAAAGTTGTCTTTTTCACATAAAACTTTCAACTTTTCTAAAAAGATACTGCTTTAGGTGCTTTTTAAAGATAATTTTTACCTAAAGTTTGCATTTTTTTTTTAGAAGTATAGCTTAAATTTAAGTTTAGGAAAGTAAATTGACCCAGAAAACATATAGTGGTATATAAATTGAAGAGAATGAACTTTTCAAAGATAAAATATATAGGAAGGAGTAATATATATATACACACACACACACACACACACACACACACACACACATATATATATAAATAAATCCAAAACTGTTCACCCAAAATATTTCCAGTTGACATGAGACATAGGTTCTCAGAAATTTGTGTTTTATGCTAGGGTACATGGTGTTATATCAAGGCCCCATTGCATTAAAATCAGCTACAAGGCCACTAAAATAAAATGATTTAGTCATTGTCTATCAAAAATATTGGTAACTATTTTCCAGTATAGCATTGGTGTCTGAAGACATTTTAAAAAAAAAGAAAGAAAAGAAAAAGAAAGAAAATACACTAATTTAACAAAGATTATAAAATTGTTACCTATGCTTTTAGATAAACAATATGTCATATTTTTGTACTTTACACCTATTTTCTTAAGAAACAAGATTTAATAATTAAAACAAAATATTTTCTTTTTAGCAGCTAATTCTTGTGATCTTTGGAAGTCTTACTGGATAAAATTTAAAAATAGAAACTTGAAACTATGGTGATTATCAGAGGGGAATAGCAAAGGGTAGATGGGGGCCAAATATATGGTGACAAATAATTTGACTTTGGGTGGTGGGCACACAATGCAATATACAGATCATGTATCATAGAAATGTACACTTGAAACCTGTATGATCTATTAACCTATGTGACCCCAATAAATTTAATTAAAAACAAAGCAAAAAATAAAAACTAGAGATTGTTACATATTTTAGATATAAATCTAAGTTTATGAAATCCATCAATTTATTTGATTATTTAGTTCAATTGATTAACCCTAGTGTTGTGTTAACCCATAAATTAACAAATAATTGTACAGTAGCTAAATATCAAAGAACTGCATTAAAGGTGTGTGTGTGTGTGTGCCAAAGTATGTGTGTGTGTGTATATATATATATATATATATATATATATATATGCAAGTGTATATATGGATATATCAGGAGAAACATCTATATCAATCTGCCAGTTGTGTGTTTTACATCCCTCCTAAGTTTATTTCCCTTTATAAATTTCATTAAACATTATATATTCTCATTAACATTCAATATTTTATTCTTAATGGGTGCTGTTTAAATTGAGATTGTAATGTTGAGATAACTTAAAAAGTCAGCATTTATCCTACTAGGGCCAGTCAATTTCTACAATTCCTACCCTGGCATCACCAAACTTTAATATATTAGTCTCATTTATTATAATGCATGCTTTTCTCATAGATTGGTTTGATTATAAAACAATGAGAATTATGGTTTTAAACTGGAGAGACAATGGACTTTCAAGTGTGAAAACCCTAGATTTCAAAAACATTCTTTCTATTTATTGTCAGTAAGGCTTTAGAATAATTAGGCAAAAATTTAAGCCTCAGTTTCTTCATCTCCATAAGAAAATAATAATAAAGTAATACCAGATTTCTAACCTTTTTTGAATTAAATGATTGCATGTAAAAAGTATGTCTCATTGACAGCTATTACTTATTGATAAGAGCTACTTGGGAGGGGTAATGCTGAGGGGTGGAGAAGCCTAACATGCTGTAGTTGCTGACTTGTCGATACCAATTCTAAGATTTTAAGCTTCTAAAACCTAGGAAAGAGAAATTATGTCAAACATCTTTAATTAAACAAGTAAGCAGTAAGGCCACTTACTAATTGGATAATCACTAACTTTTATTAGCTGAGAATGAAATTTGTAATGATTAAGAGTTTTCTAAGAAAGAAGCTGCCATCTTCCAGAAATAATGAGAGAAGTTCAATCCATTTATTTGATTAGTTTAATGATTAGGCCTGCCTTTCTGTGCTACTTTCTAGGCTATTACTTATTTATCCACCCCTCTCCCTGCCCTGCAACTTGCTCTACTAGGTTTATTTAAGAAATACTGTCACCAAATCCCAGAGGGCTTATAATGCATGTTCTTTGTAGCTACTTTTATTCAGGCAAATCATTGCTTAATTTATAGCAGAAAGAATGCTCAGTCTAGTACTTAAGATTAAAGACAATGCTGTCATGAAGATGATTTGTATTTTCAAAATCAATGTTCTGTTTTTACAAGGCGTTTTGGAGTTTCAGACTCAATCACAAAAAGGTAAAATCAGTACAATACCTCACCAGGGATTGCTAAACAGATAACTGGGTTGTTCTGACCTTGGGCAAGTAAAGTTACCATAAGCAGTTGGGACATTTTGCTTCTACTTATCATTTTGGGGTCACCAGCTGCTATTGTAAGGGTGATGCGCTCTGGGAATTCGAGCCACAAAATTTAGAGGGACTATTGGGCAATCCGGGGATGAGCATGAGCTTCTGCCTCAGAGGAATCGTCCTTGTGTGCAACTTTTGCCAGCGGCTGAGATCAGTAATAGGAGTTGAATAAGAGAGATAATTGGAATGGGAAAAGGGGAAGGAGGAATAGGGTAAAATAAATTACACAAAGTGTTTTACTCTGAAAGTCAAAGCTATAGCTGGTGTGTAGTCCTCCTACCTTGCAATGCTCACTTTTCCTTATCACAAAATGATACCTCATACCCCAGTCTCTCAAACAGATTTGTGCCCTAGGCCTCAGGGACATGCTAGACTCCATTGCTAGTTGAAAGAAAATCAGAGAAAATGTTTAAAAAATTTTTAAAGTGGTTATTTTTCCACAGTCTGAACTTAAATAATATGAGCATTTTTGAAAGATATTTGAAATTGTTCACTATAGTTAGAGCATGGTTATTGTGATTTTATTTTATTTTACATTTTTGAAAATATTGCATAGTTTTATAAACAATGGAAAGATAACATGTTTAATTTTAGAATTATAAAATTTTGGTAAAGGTATATATGTATGTATATGTATGGCATGAAACAATAAGTTATTAGAATAAGACTAACACTGCAGTACCTTTTTTATTTTACTTTAATTATAGATTCACATATGTAGTTGTCCATAAAATATTATCATTTTAATATTAAAGTGGTATAATCTTAATATTATACAGGCCCATAGTAGTAACTAAAAAAGTAATTGTTAAATAAATAACATAAACTAGCAGTTATCTTACCCACTCTTAAAAGGAAATTTACACTTAAAAATGTTTTAAAATATAACAGGGAATATCTGTTAATACATTGAAATTTTCTAAATCTCTCTAACATTCACACATACTACATGCACATCCACACATAAACACCCATGACAACATTCCTCATGTTAATTTGGACTTCAAACATTATAAATTAACACTTATAATACAGTTTTATTAAAACAAAACTACATGTTACTGAAATAAGTTAATTTTAGTTTAGAGCTTCCTAATTTCTATATTTATTAGAATATCTTATAATTCTAAGTAGATATTACAATTTTTACTATGTGATTCTACATAAGTATTTAATCTAGTTACCCTTCCATAATTTTGTAAGGTGGGGCTAAAAAATGCTTTTCTACTTAATATGTTGAATCTGTTTGGTATTCTGTGTTTTCTTTCCTTTTTCTTACTTTTTACAAAGTACTGTGAAGGTCACTGGTTCATTTGAAGTAGACATTAATAGTATCTCAAACATTCACTGCATAATAAATGGTAAGAAGATTATTCCACAGCCATTTCTAGTGTCGGCATTTGTAGTTTAATGCACTTTTTTTTAGTTTGTTTTTGGGAGTTTTTTTGGTCTATTTGAGAATATGCTGATAAATTTGACTTCTAATGGGAAGTTAGTGAACATAATCTTAAGAAGGAATGGAAATAATATATCCTGTTTTCCTGTGTTATTATTATGAGTAATAAAGAAAATGTTTAAATTCTTACCAACCTAAACTGTGTCTTTGGACAGGACGCCAAACTTCTCAGGTATTAGATGCCATGTGCTAAGTGACTGCTCCAGAGCAATGAACAGATAAAAGATAATTTGTGCAATTCATTGTCTTCCTTTTTAGGTTAAATACCAATATAGCACTTAAAAACTATTCCAGTGGAAAACACCACACAAATTTTAGGTTGTTAAAAATATATATCTGATATGAAATTCTTGTAAGCAAAATTTTGTCAATAAAATCTCTAGCCCTGCCAATGTGACACAGTGATGGAGCATCGACCCATGAATTTGGAGGTCTCAGTTGGATTCCTGGTCAGGGCACATGCCCGGGTTTCAGGCTCAATCCCCAGCAGGGAGCTTGCAAGAGGTAGCTGATCAATGATTCTCTCATTATTGATGTTTCTCTCTCTCCCTCTCCCTTCTTATCTCTGAAATCAGTAAAAACATATAAAAAAATAAATAAAATCTCCATAGGTGAAACAAATATGTACATGTAAGTTTTATCTTTGTTCACTTGTACCCTGGATGCTAATGACCATTAACCTTACTCCCATTGGACAAGTAGTAATGATCCATAAAACAATTAAATGTAATAGTGTATGCCTTTATTTAGAAGTACTCAATGGTAAATCATTTTGTAATGTGTGAAGATAAGAATATCTTTTAAATTCTGTAGAAGTAATCACTTAAAACTAGTTTGCAATTTCAAATTTTCATGAATATTGAGCTATATTTACATAGCTATAAATATAGACACACATCTTTTAAAAGGACACATCTGTATGTTAAGCAAAGGCATCACAATCACAGGAATATTTCTCTGTGTGTGTGTGTTCCTTTCATAGTCAGTAAGTCAAATTTTGCCATATGGTGATCAAATCCATTTACTGAAATTACATGGATATAACTAAACATTAGCCATCATAATTATAATGAGATGAAATAATCCCTGTAATTGTATTTAGTGTGGCCCTGCACCTGTTTTCTATTTCAATGATTTTCCCCATGCATGAGTCCACTGTTATCAGAATTTCCCTACCATGCAAAACATTTATTAAATGTCTGTTTGATTCAACATTCTTTTTAGGGCATGATGATGGATAGAAGAAAATTGAGTGATGTTCCCTGTTTTCAAGGAACTTTATAGAAAATCAGTAATGTTTAACTATTATAAATGTAATCTACAGAGTACTCTTGTGACAGCCACTACGATTTAACCAATAAAACTGGTGTGGAGACAGAAAAATCATGAAAAAATTATACCAAGATCAAGTATTAAGAATCAGGAAAAAAAGTGTCTCATTCTCTGCAATATACATACATTTTTTATGAAAGGAATTTCAGCTGGACGGAAAGAACTCTACCGAGGCTTTTAATTCATGGCCTTTTATAATTAACCTCATGATGTCAAAAAGAAATTGCATTGGGTGGAGTTGAATTGACAAGAAAAACTTTATTCAAGATTATGGAAATAAGAGAAAGATACTAAACTCAACTTCCCTGAAAGGCAGGAGAGTTTATAAGAACAGGGGTAAACTAGTAAAAAAAAAAAAAAAATGTGTAGGACTTTAGTGGGAGGTTGTTTCATGTGACAAGGCCATTTGTGCTTGCTAACTGGCACTTGTTGAAGTTAGTCTTCTATGGCCCCAAAGAGAAAGGAAGATAGAGACCCTGCCTTCCTTGATAATTACATTTCAAAGGAATCCAGGTTCTTGAGAAAGATTGCCCTAGGTGGTAGATGATTTATATCTCAAAGGGGGATAGAAAGAATTTACAATTGCCAATTCTCTAATGTTAATGCTCTTAGAAAAGAGTGTTGACAGGCCTACTCAGGAAGAAAACTGTCTAAAGTGTAGTCCAGCTGAGAAAATCATTAAGATTGTCTTGGTTGATGGCATACAGAGGATTCCCTATCATATCTAATATTAATGTTGAATTATTGATATTAATTATATCTGTGTATTTATTCTATTTATCTATCTCTATGCCTTCCTACCTATAGACATCAAAGAATTCAACTTGAAAAAAATCAAAGCAACAATTTATAAAGAGCATATAGACTATAATGGATGTTGGAAATAATTATCCTCTTGAAGCATCTTATTCATTCATTCAGAAACCAATCTTTTCTCCAAAGATTAAAGGAAGAAAGCAAGCAAAATACAACTATTTGTGTCTCTTTTCTTACCCTTATGGTTCTGCACTTCAGAATTGATTGCTAGATATAAGAAACTTCCAACTTCAATTAGTTATCATGTTATATACAGTTGACTCTTGAACACTGAAGAGGTTAGAGGCTCTGACCTACCACACAATTGAAAATTCACTTATAACTTTTGACTCTCCAAAAACTTAACTACTAATCACCTATTGTTGATCTTAACAATAACATAAACAGTCAATAACGTATATTTTGTATGTTACGTGTATTATATATTTTCTTATAAAAGTAAGATAGAGAAAATAAAATGTTACTAAGGAAATCATAAGGGATATACATTTACAGTATTTATTGAAAATAATTTACATATAAGTGTTTCCATGAAGTTCAAACCCCTGTTGTTCTTGGGAAATAATACAACCACCCCCTAGCAGGACTGTAATTCTTTGAAACTTTATGGATCTGTGTCTTAGCAAGTGTTGGTCCATTTTGGCTTTTGCCTGTTTTTTGCATATATTACCATATATGCAAAAATTACCATATATAGCTTACTCATATTTCATAACCTCACTCTAATGTCAATTCTTTCTCAAAAATATTGCTGAGACACACTACTACATATATAGTCTATCATTCTTCTGTGTTAGTATTGTACCCTTTGTACATAATTATCTTATTACATTGATTACATTGTGCATTTTGCCTCCTTCATGGTGTTACTGGGGAGATGGGGAGACAATGAGGAGACCTCAATTCTTGTCTTCTTGAGGGAAATATTTTAATCAAGAGACAAAGTGTAGAAAAGAAAGCAAGAATTTATTGGCCACAGCGAAAATATACTTAGGACGGTGAAACAAGGAATAGTGTAGAAGAAGGAATGGGAGAGCCCAGGTTGGGCTGCTCTGGCTCACTGGAAAGTCAGAGAGAGAAGGGGACAGGTTCAGGGACCTTGGAAACAGGTTCAGTGGGTAAGCCCTAGATGAGATGCCATTGCCCATTGCTCCCCGGTTGCAAGTCTCATGGGGTCCCCTCAGAGCAAAGAAGATTGCGGTGGTGTGCTCCCAGGTGGGGGTGGGGGAGTGCGCACTGGGTCCTTTGCCTGAGTGTATTTATCTCCTTCTTGCAGGTAAGAATCTTAGAGGAGATCTCAGGGGAGTGTCTCAATAGGATTTTCATCAGCTTTCCAGGTGTGCTCCTTCAGGGTCCTGGTCTCCACTGCTTGGTCAGTGCCAGGGCAGGTGGTCAATGAAGCTGGTCCTGAAGTAACCATGATGCCACTTGTCTGGTTTTGCTGCTTTTCTGGGCCTGGAGCTGAAATATAATTGAAGCCTAGATGTTAACTTTAGGGAGGAAAGTTCAGGGGGTCTAAACCTTGTGACCAGCGATATTCAGGAGCATAGATTACTTTGTGGGCAATGTTCTTGTTTGATCAGTCTTGCCCTTTGTATGCTTCTGGGGCTTCCTGCCCTGGTGAGTTTCTGTGCCCAAATTTCTGTACCTGGCCCATCTAACTCAAACCATTTATTCTCAAGTGTCTTTGGTTTAGGGAAGATAGGATTTGCTAGGTGGCTGCAAACTGCTGTTTAACTATCTCAGTTTCCCTATTCTGCTTGTCCTAGAATTCTCCTAGCTTCATACTATACTATAACAAGGGTAGTGATCATCTATTTATCTTTCAAAACATGTAACATTTTATAAATATTTATGGAATGGATGAATGAATGACTAAGTCATTAAAGTTAACATGAGGATCAAATATATAAAAATATTTGAAAATTAAATGTAATTTATATATTCATGTGGTAAAACATTTATAAAAACCTAGTGGTACAATTTCAGCCACTATTATGATATATCTGTATATATTTCCTTACAGGTTTTTATCTAGAAACATAATTATAGGGAAAGCAAATTGTCTAGGGTTCTTTCTGATGAATGAGAGAATGAAAATCAAAATGGGAATCTTTTTAGAGAAACATGTCTTTGAATATAGTCCCAGGAGTAAAAATCTTCAGAGATTTCTACTCAGGAAGAAAGATAAGTGTTAAGACATTATTCAATGTGGCATTTTATAAATAAATCTGGTCTACAAAATATATATTTTATACATGCCAAGGCAATACCATTGCAATGTAGAGGAGAAGGGAATCAAGACCAGAGATCTCTCTGCAATGACTATGAGGTTATTAACTGGAGTACTTCCTACAATCCAAACGTACATGGAGATATAAAATCTTGTCGCTTCTGAAAAAAGTGAGCCATATATGTGTTTTCTGGCCTCTGCCAACACCAGCCTTAGCCCCCAAACTCAGAATGAAGGATAATATGATTCTTTTTTCTCTCTTTATTACTGCTTTCTGGCAATGCTATCTTTACTACATACGCCAACACTAGCAGACCATGAAGAAAATTAATGCCAACTCACAAGCCTATGTCTTTTAGAACTCATTTCAAATTCACATCTACAATCTGTAAAGTACCCACACAGAGCACCTCTAAAAAAACTATTAAAGTTTCATTCCACCATGCCTAACATCACCATGTGCTTCTGTTTGTTGTTTTCCAGTTAACATGTAGGTTTCTTCTTTGGTCTCTGATGTAAAAAGTTGTCACATTCTTGCTCATTTCAACTTCTCTCCTGTTACTTTTCTTCTCCAACTTTCAACTAATCTCTTGAATGTCCGGTCTGTAATCAGTCAATATTATATCCATAATTCAGTCTTTAAACACTTCCCTCACCTTCTTTCTTTAAATGAAATCTGACCATTCCCCGGGAACATGGATTCTCCTGAAGTCACCAAGTAAATATATATATACATTGTACATATATATATATATATATATATATATATATTTATTTATTTATTTATTTATTTAAATCCTTCCTAATTTAGAGCGAGAGTGAAAATCTTGTCTTTGACACCCACTACTGCTTTCGTATTTCTTCTTTACCAGAACAAAAAGAAAAATAAAAGTATTTTTAGTACCTTATTATTAACATTGAATTAGTCAACTTATCATCCTTTAATTCATTAATGATTTGGGTATGGATGACACATCAGGTCCTGAAACATTGCTGTTTCATTTTATGTTCATTGGTAAACCTTAATTACCCTGGACTCTGGGTTTTGACACCTAAGATTTTTGACCTATTTTTGTAAAGGTTTTTTCCTCACTTGCCCTCACTAATTTCAGCAATCATAATTCATATTTTTCTTCAGAAAACATGTCAGCAAACATAATCAATAACTTAAACATTGTACTATGCAGCCACCCCTCTTTTTTCTCCTTTCCATATCTTACTCAAGTGCTCCAAATCCAGTTTCTCTTCTTCCTTATAACCATTGACCTTCACAGGTCTAATCTTTCTTTAGTGTTTACTCCCAACCCCATTTAACAAATATTGCACGATTTATTAAATTGTTCCTATGGATGATTTAATTTTATTGTAACTTTTACATCATATCACATGCACCTGCCAAAACTCTGACCCTGTAAGAAACAGTGAAAGGTCAAAGAGTCTTAGTTTTAAAGAACTCAGACTATTTGCATTCCTACCATAGATTAATCATTATTTGGAGAACTATTCAAATATTTGTAAGCCTCAGCTTGCTCACTCATCAAATGATAATAATCATAGACATTCCCTAGAATAACTATTAAAATAATGAAATAATCTAGTAAATGTATTTATCACGGTATCTACAAAGTTAGGACTAAGAGCTTCAGGAATCATTATTGTTGTTTTTGTTTTATTTTTTGTTCAACTTCTCTGTCCTTGTATAAGATAAAATAGCGGTGGAGTTTAAATTTGTAATTATTTGTGACCAATTTTAATTGGATTTTCAACAACGATTCACAAAGTTACTTTATTTTCATTTTTTATTCTTGCCTTCTCAAGGAAACTAATTAATTTTCCAATTCTCACTATTTTCCTCCAAGCTCTTCTTACCTAACACTAACTCTGCCCCTCTTCATCCTCATAACTGTACCTTGTATTATAAAATGTAAATATAAGCCAATATGTAAGAACATTCTTACCCTGAAATCTCTAAACTTATAGTAAAAAGCACATATATCATGATATTACTAGACTTGCTAAAAAAATCTCTCCTGCTAGGCCTTTAGTTGCAAGATATCAGTGAATTTTCTCTCTTGCCCTGTACTTTCCCTGACAGACTGGACTGGTATCCACAAACCAATAAAATTATTGTATTTTAACAAATAAATGGAACTATTATTTACATTATTATTATTTTATATATTATCACACCTGTAGAAAACAGAAAAATCACATATTGCTCTTATGGACTGGATGTTATTCTTCCAAAACTAGTATGCTGAAGCTCTAATAACCAATGACTACATTTAGAGATAGGGCTTTTAAGGAGGTATTTAAGGTTAAATGGGTTCATAAGGGTAGGGCCTTAATCTAACAGCACTAGTGTCCTATAAGAAGAGGAAGACACACCAAAGATATCTCTCTCTCTGTCTCTCTCTCTCTCACTCTCTCTCTTTCTTTCTCTCTCTCTCTCTCTCCCCAGGCATATAAGGAGCAAAGGCCATGTGAGGACAGCAATAAGGGGGCCATCAGAAAGCCAGAAAGAGAGATCTCATCAGACACCAACACTGCTGGCACCTTGATCTTGAACTTTCATCTTCCAGAACTGTGAGGAAATAAATTTCTGTTTTTTAAGGTACCTAGCCTATGGTATTTTCTTTGGGCAGAGCAAGAAGACTGATATAATAGCCTTTTTAATCAAAACACTATTATAGTTATTTTTTGAAATTTAAAGCTTATTTGAACTTTTGGAGTTTCCCATCACTTTATTTGATGTTTGATGGCAATAAAAAAGTTATTGAAGAGCTGTGGGGAATTTGTGTCATGTTATATGTGTGCCAAATTATTTTGCTGGTAAAGAAATCCTATGGAGAATGTATGTACATTGTCCAAATGATAGTTTTAAAAACAACTGATTTCTAATTTGTATGGGAAAGAAAAAAACACAAATATAGAAAAGTAACTCTTCTTTTCCTGACATTGCATCAGAAAGTCTGAGAGAATATTGAATTTAGGAAATGAAATTTGCTTTCCAATTAATTATTCTAGTACTTACGTGACTAAATAAATGCTGATAACTAAAAAATAAAAGAAAACTCAACCCTCCAAACCTAAAGAAAACTATCTGAAGAATAGGCTGCTCTAGCGACAATTGTATATTTGCCAAATGGCATTGCTAAAACACTATTACAAATAATGGAAGAAAAGGAAGGTTTCAGCTGAATCTTAGTCTAATAGCAAATGCTCATTTACAATTTTCTAACCTTTTTATATTTATGGAACCTTATGCTTTCTCATGTAAATTATATCCTGCCATCTTCTCCTCTCCTCTCTGTGCCAAGCTCGTTTCTACCGGCTTCCCCCTCTGTGTTATCTATTCAGGTCTATTATAAAAATTACTGCTCCCCAAATTTTGAAATTGTCTGTACTTAAGCTGGGTTCAGCTCCTCTGTTTCAGCTTACTTTTAATTCTCTCAATATTGACTGAAAGTACTTTTTAAAAAGATAATACACGAAGCATGCTACCAAACAGTATACTTTTTATTCCATGTTAACAGGATCTCAACCTCAGATCACTCCATTTAGGCCAGGGTTATTCTTCACTGTGTATAATGCTATTGTTCATGCCGAGAAGCTTGGCAGCATCTCTGGACTCTACCCACTGGTTTCCAGGAGAGCACTTCCTCACATTTTGTTGGAAACTAAAAATGTCTCCAGACATTGCCAGTATCTGCTGGAGAACAAAGTCATTACTGGCTGAGAACAACTGCGCTTACTCTTAATTTGCCTTTAATATAAATTAATAATTATTAAAATGTCACAGATACATAAGGGATCTATTCAACTTCATGTACTATTCATATGAGTAGCACAATATAAATAGGTAAAATAGTGACTTTTTTCTTTGTTGGGCACATACTAAAAATAATACATGATAATGACAGACTAGTGAAATCTAAGCACATAAAACTTTAATTTTCCCCACAGGTCAGTCTTTCTTGAAAAATATTAGTCTTAATTTTAAACATTGTGTCTTAATGATGATAGCTAATATCATTTGAAGTCATATCCCATCTGTAGTGGCTGTATCTAAATATCAAGATAAAATATTCCAGTTTATTGTATGTTAAATATTTTTAAATATTAAAATTATTAGGATGGCATTAGTTAAGAAGGTTATATAGGTTTCAAGTGTATAATTCTATAATGTATCATCTGTATATTGTATTATGTATTCACCACCCAAAGTTGAAATATTTCTGACCATAACAATGCTTAATACACACACACACACACATTGGTTTATTGCCAAACTTATCTGGTCATTTGGGCAGCAGAAATCACTGGGCCAAGACATGATTGATATATTATTTTTCAGTTGCATCAGACCTTGCAGGGATTCAGTTGATTAAGTGGGAGCCATTGCTGTTGTAAAGAAAGCTAGATGAATCTCAGAACAGTTTAGTCAATTTCAGAATAAAGACAACTTAAAATTAAAAGAATCTTAATAATTATTTAATCCAAATTTTTCTATTGCTAAATTTACTCATTGATATTTACTTAACATTGACCTGAGTATACCTAGACATGATTTTAAAGATCTCAAGTTTTAGTGAAATCAACCTCACAAAATTAGAAATATTTTCTACATTCTTAATAGGTTGCAAATTTAGGGGTTTTCTTAATCATCTTTAGCACTAAATCATTCTCACTCATTCTAAATAATTTTGCTGATATAAAAGCATGAAGAAAACTATGTTGAAGATGTCCCTTATATCTTTCCATCATAAAAATACACCAGATACTTTCAATGAAATATTTAAAAATGTGTTTACATAAAACATGGATTTGTCTTACCCTGAACATTCTCTGCAAAGCAAAGCTATATAAACTAAATACATATCTTCTCTTGAATCACTTTTAAGTCTGCCTGTAGTATTGTCAATTTTTAAAAAAGTCTATAAACATATTCTGAGAACGTTCAAGCATTTTTATATCTAGTAACAGAAGTATATATTTAAAGTTAAAAACCTGTTACTGAGAGACCTGCTAATTCATTCTGATAATTTTTACAGTTTTGTCAAAAACACTCACTAACAAAAGAATTATTCAAGCAGTTTAGTAAAGGTTTCTCTGACTTTTAGACATGTTTAACAAATGAAATGAGTTTAAATCTATTAATATCTGTGAATATCATGATGAAATCACCATTACGTATTTGCTCTCAAAACCAAGAATAACTTTGGATAAGTACAGATGCATGTCTCTGCAGGATCTCAAATACTAAACAAATATTTCCAGAAAAACTGAAGACAAAATTGTTTTATATCTTTTTTATCCTATGTCTTTGACTTCTTTTCCCCTGCCTTTTTACACACTCTAGGATCTCTGTTATCATACAATAGAAGTGTTGATAGTGACTATCCTGGTCTCAGAGAGAAAGCTGTCAGTATTTCAGTGTTACATATGCTTTACCATACACTTTATCAAATTACAAAGGTGTGGCTAAGTTTCTTCTTTCCCCATCAGTAATAGGTGCTGGCTTATTCATAAGGTTTTTATGTCTTGATCATATGACATTTCTTCATTTTCCTGTTAATGTCACAAATTATATAACATTTTAAAATAATAAATTACTTTTTTACTTATAGAACAAGCTTCTTTTTTTATACTCTCATCCAAGAATATGTTTTTATTGTTTTTTAGAGAGAAGAGAAGGGAGACGAGAGAGAGAGACATCAATTGGTTGCCTTCCAAATGCCTCCAACAGGGGATGGAGCCCGCAAACTAGGTATGTGCCCTGACCAGGAATCGAGCCAGCAAGCTTTTGCTGCACTGGATGATGCTCTGACTACCTGAGCACCTGTCCAGGGCTGTAGAACAAGCTTCTTAATAATCATATGTTATTCTTGTTATATATTATTGAATTTGATGTGTTAATATGTTGTTAAAGATTTTGCATCCTTGATCTTAAGAGATATTAATCAGATATTTTCTTTCTGAGTTTTGTAAAGTGCTTGTCAACTTTTGTTATGAAGGTAATGTTGGCTACATAAAATTAGCTCTTAGCTAAAATTATATATATATAGAATCATATATATATATATATATATATATATATATATATATATATATATATATATATATATAAAACATTGAAGCTCTTTCTTTAAAATATGGAAGAAATCTGTGGGAAGCCATCTGAACATAAGATTTTCTCTTTAAATTTTTTTGAAAATAATGGATTTATTTTATAATATATATAACAACTCAGAATCTATATTTTTTTAGTGAGTTTTAGATTTTTGAAAAATTTGCCTAATATAGATAGTCAAAATTATTGGAAAACAAAATAAATATTTTATTATCGTCATGTCTAGGATCTTTAGAGATAACCATTTTGGTTCTTTCTCTTTTTTGATCAGGTTTTATAAGATTTTTATCAATTTGATTAATCTGTTAGCATTGTCATTGCTTTCATTTGTATTTTAACTTCTATTTCATTTATTTATTCTTTTATCTTCATTTTTTATGTTCTTTTGCTTGGTTAGTGTTCTTTATAGAGCTTTTTAAGATGGAAGTTTAAAGAGTATACCCATATTCAAAACCACAATACTTAAAAATACTAGTGAGTTGATTAGTCCAATTTTCCAGTTCATTAAGGGAGGAGTAATCTGTAAAAAGTACATATGTTGCTTAACAGAACTTCTGCAAATTATAATTAACATAGATACTACAAGAAGTACATTGTGAAATTATTAAAAGCTTTTCATATCTCATATAAGCAAATGTGACATGAAAGCACTTTTTCATTTAATATGAGAAATTATAAAAAAAATCACTGCAGATATGACTTATCTCTGTCCATGGGTGCTATACTGCTGATTCAAAGGGTGAAACAGATGCAATGCTAAAGAACCTGTATGAAAAAATATCAAACATCTGGATTTGTGTTTGATAAATCAAGGACTACATTAAGTGTGAGTCATGGCTCAGTTTAGAAAAAGAAAGGGATTACAGCTCTGTGCATAATTCTTTATTGACTAGCTGATGAGATACCATGAAAATGGCACGAAAACTATGGGTAAAAATAACTAAGTATCTTTAAATAGAAAGAAACCATCAAGCAAGTAGAAACTTCCTTTTCATTGAAATTGAAACACTTTTTCTTATTTAAAGAAAAAATAAGGGAAGAAAGATGTTGAACAGTACAGTTCTCTTGAAGGAGCAAAGCTCATCTCTTTTTTTTAATCTTTATTATTGAAAATATTACAGACGTCCTCTTTCAAAGTTCATCTTTTAATTCTTCTATTTAGTTCTTTTAAAAGACACATATACATATAAATTTTAAAATATAGATATATTTTTTAGAATGTTAATACGTAACACACTGTAAATGGGATATAGATTGGGAGTGATTTCTCTGAATATTATTCTAGGAAAAGTTATAATTTTTCTCATATGATGACAATGACATCACATATTGTGAACTATGAAATTAATATGACATGACTAATTTACATAGGTAGAACTAGTGCAAATTACTTGTGATATGCTTTTAAAATATACTTTATTTAATACTATATCAGATATACCGAGATTCACATTTAGAGTAAACCATGTCATAAAAGTCACATTTGAGGAGGTGTTTGACTGGAATCAATATTATGTGTTTCAAAGAAACTTGAAGCTATTTTTAAAGAAAGGCAAAGCAGCCAGCTGCTAGTCCTGTATTATCCGGTAATATTTTCTTTATTTGTTCACTGATTCTGAAAAAACATACAGTTCCCCCTTACCTTTGTACTCTGCCTTTTATTAATGAGTATAACCATTAAAATACAGATAATAATCTGCATTGTCTATCAATTCATTGATAAAAATTTGAGTTAATATATTTCTTGCTTATCTCACATACAGTTTTAGTCTTATGTTGTCTTATAACAATTTCCATATTGTTCCCTTATGCTGTTATTAACTTGAAATGTGTCACTGTGCCATGACAACTCTCTTGGTTATACATCATACTAACAATGCATAAGAACATATGGTTTTCTCAAATTCCCAGGTATAAAATACTAAGTAATGGAGATATAATGTACAGCATGGTGAGTACAGTCAGCAATATTGTATCACATATTTGAAAGTGGCTAGGATAGTAGATCTTAAAAATTCTCAGCACAAGAAAAAAAATGTAACTATGTATAATGATGGATGTTAACTAGATTTATTGTGATTATTCTGCAGCATATACAAATAGTGAATCATTATACTGTACACCTGAAACAACGAAATAAAAAACACCTTACCCAGATACCAGAGTGACAGAAATCATAAGATCAGTGTTGGAGCTGGATAGGCACTAGAGATTGTCTATTAAACTTTCTGTTTTCTATAAAGAATGCATTGTGTAGTAATTGACAAATATAAAGATCCAAAGACTGTTATACCTGAAGGTTGGTTGTATGAGATGAAAACACAGATATCCACCCATAAGACACCACTCCCTGTCCTTGGATGGGAATAAAACTGATTCCTAAGTTAAGAATAAAAGAGAGAAGTAAAACATCTTTTAGAGTCCAAGGCCAAGTTTGCCTTTTACTAGCTTTTAATCTTGGCCAAGTTTATACCACTCTAGGAAAGTTATTGACCATCTCTATCTTTTGGGTTCTTTATTGTAAGATGAAACTAATTATGGAATCTGTTTCATAGTACAGCTGTAAAGATCAAACAACACAATGCTGGGCAATTACTGTAAGAGCTCAACAATTATTAAATTTTCTTTATGATCTACTTTCAATAACTTTGTGTACTTTAAGGGCCTATGTCATGAAACACCTAATAACTGCACATTATTAATAGTGTTTAGTGGTTAAAACCAGGAGTTATTGAATGAGTCTGTCTGACCTGGAATTCTGGCTCTTCCAGCTTCTAGCTGGTTTCCTTAGTCAAATTATATGACTTCTCAGGTTACTGTAATGATTAAATTGCCTAATTATTTATAAAACCCTTAAAACAGTGCCTTGACTATGTGGGAGAGGGACAAACTTTTCTCTACCTTCAAGGTTCTTTAGGCTGGTCTAATGATCAAATAAACATGAGACAAATTAGCAAGAGAAAATAACCAAATTTAATACATACATATGTATGGGAACCTACATACATGAAAGAGCCAGAGACCCCACATGCAGGAGAAATTCAGAGACAGAATGGCTATTTAAGACATTCTGAGCTAGGGATGAGGTAAGGTGCCTTGGGGGCTTCAAAGGGTCACTGCAGAATGATAAGAAGAGCAGATGTTTAGTAAACAAAAGTTTGGCCCTACAGAGGTTATTTCTGATAACCCCCCATTTTGGACTAGGTCTTTGATTCCGGTTCTCCAGATAGTCAAAGGGAGGGCAGAATTTTTTTCTAAAACTACAGCTAAAGTTGCCCTTAGCTCAAAATGATCTACTTACCACAAAAGCACATCTTGGAGTGACTAGCTCTGAACCTCCATATATATATTAATATCAGAATAATAATATTGATAATTATAACTTCAGCTTGGACACAAATTTACTGCTTGAAATATTTCGGGATGTTAAAACCTCCTTCTTGTGTTATATGAGAGAGATGGTGTGTGTGGGGGGGGAGATCCCTGGTACCTTAATGCTCAAAATTTATATGGTCTACTACATCAGCTGTATTGCACAGCACTGTGTATCAAGGTGATTTGACAGTGAGAGCATAATCAATTTATATGTCTCAATCAATTATGACTTATGCTTTATTAAATCTCTTACTGAAACAAGTTAAAATAGCAACGTATGTGAAAACTAATGCGTAAAAATAAATCAGGAAAGGAAACTTCCCTCTTATAAAATCAGTCTCACTCACTTGACATATACTTATTTGAGTGTGAGAGAGAAATGTAGTTACAACAGTGAGACTGAAGCAGAATTTACCCCCCATTATTAATGGAAACAAGAGTCAAATGTGAATTGCAGTTCCTCATGACTTCATAACTTCAGTAGAAGGCATGACTACAATAGAAAAACATACATAAATTGCTACCATACTTGGAGATTTTTGTCCTATCCAAATGCATGGAAAATGTCTACAAGCCTGTCAGGGTCCTACAGGACTACTATTTACCTGCCCCTTCAGCTCTTTGATGAAGGCAAATTGGAAGCTCCACCTTCAGGCAGCTGCCTGGTAAGTCAGGACATTGGACATGCAGTGTGTCTCTAAGGAAGGGAAAGGAGAGGCTGAGTGTTTTTGCGCACTCATTCTGTGCTTGGCCAGAGGGAATAGCTGCTAGAAGTGTTTTGCATACAAACAGAAGTAGCTCTTTATTTTTCTGTGGTCCTGGGTTACTCATGAATGCTGAGCCCTAGCAGCTTCCAGACTAGGTGGTTTGGGATCCTGTCCTCTCAGGTGGTAGCCATAACGATTAGGGTATCAGAGGGGTGGACAACTCGTTCTAAGGAGAAACTGGAGACTTTCATTTCTGGAGCCAGCTGGGTGGGAGGAGATAGCAAGGAATAAGCCCTCCAGTCCTATGAGGCTCCCATGAGAATTTCAATCCACCCCCACATGCCAGCTTATTAGAAACCAGAAATTCAGGAAGCAGCCGGGAAAGGATAGAGTCAAATCCCTTCTAGGGAAAAATGGCACGAGCCATAGTCTCTGTGGGTGAGTGTTTGGACATCTGCTTAGCTACTGCTTCATCGCGTGCTATAGTCTTATGGAATTCGTGGACACAAACCCCCTTGGCTAATTGGAGCTCGATGATGTGAGGGTCTGTCCCTTCCGTGGCACCCTTAAAAGATAGGGTGCTAGTTTGACCTAAAATTTTTCCTTCTCACAGAGAAGCTGTGAGTTGAGGGTTCTCTCCCAATTTTAGGGAGCTGGGCCAGGATTTGGTGTTTATAGCCAGAGTGTGTCTCAGACTGTTATAACCAATTTGATGTTGGTATTTTCTCAGTTGCCCAGTGTATAGGGGTTATTCAACTAGTTTCTGGATTTCTCTCAGAAATCCATGTGTAGCTGTATATTTGATGTGCCCCTGGCAGGAGGAAAATGCAGGGGACTCCTACGTGGCCATCTTGGTGACATCCATCACACCTTCTTTCTTGTAACATGTTTAGTTAGGTTATAATTGTTTTTGCTAAGAGGCATATTGATAAGATCACCATTCATACATAAAAGTGTACTTTACCATTTTTCTAAAAATTCTTTAAGATTAGTATGAAAATAACTTTTGAAAGGTACTAAACAGAGCATGTGTATATAAGCACACATACCTTCTTCCTTGCCTTTTATTTCAAAATAAAGTTTAGTTGAAAAGCATTTTCAAAAGCACAACTTAAGTTATTGTGAAAAGGGATATGATGTACATTTAAATTGTGCAAAAAAAAGTTGAAAACCTAAACATCACAAGACAGTTATAAACCTTTATAGGAGTTTCATTATATAAGAGATCCATGTTAAATGTGTTTATCAACTCATTAAATATGTTTTAATTCTGTATTTATAAATTTAAGGAATAGATTTCCTTTCTCATGTTTGGTGCTTGGGGAAATAACAAAGTCATAAGATAGTGTTCAAAGGAAAGTTAATTTAAGAAATTAAATTATCCAATACAATAAAGTTCATACTAAGTGACATTTAAGCAATACAACATAGTACTTAGGGTGGCGTGTATTTACTGTAAATTAATTTCCACTCAAGTTATTTTGTTAATTTATCTTGTTGAGTAAAATAACAGCAACATACTAGAAAACTGCTAAAACGTTTGTCATTGATTGATTGATATTTTAGGTAAGCTGCAGTTTTTACATCAATATATACTTGTTTTAAGTATTGCTATTAAATTTGGTATGCACATGGGTGCTTCATAACGATTTGGTAAATAAACAGTAACTTCAAATCTAAAAGGGGATTCATCATTTTGTTCAGGATATATTCATTTCCAATTTTATCTGTTCTATTTATCCCGGACAAGTTACTGAAGGAAAAACTCATGGTTTTAAGAATTTTCTTGTTCCATTAATATGATTCTGTGTATTAGCATTCAATAAATCTGCATATTTTCTAAAACAATGTAAAGCTAGGAAACAAAGTGACATTAAATGTTAAAGATTCCAAGAAGTCAATTGCTATTATGAAAAGATGAGCTCTCTGGCTCTCTCCTTCCCTTTCTCCCTCCCTTCCTTCCTTTCTTCCTTCCTCCTTCCCATTGTCATTCTTTTGTTGTTTTTTGTTTGTTTTCTCATTTCTAATGCCTCTGAAAAGTTAATTCTTGTCAGTTACTTCTGCTTGTTTGGCATACCATGCAAAATGTGTTATTTCTAGACACTAATTTTTTCCTGAGTATACCTTCTAAATATGTTTTGTTCTAATATATCTTCTTTCCTATAATTAAATAGAATTTCTTTTTAATCTGTTTAAGATAGTGATGTATTATTATTGTATCAACACAGAGATGGTATACCAGTGTAAGACATTATGAAACATGACAGAGTGCTGATATTTTCTCAAAATAATGGAAGGAAACATTTCTAAGTAGTCTGACTTTATTAATAGCATCTGAGAACGTAAGGACTTGCAAGGACAAAATGACAACAGTGAAACTTTTTCTACTTAATTATCAAAGACTAGTATTTTTATCATCGTGATTAGCTAGTTTATTAATATTAATAATAGGAAGATAGCAATGGGAGGTGAGACATTATAAGCATGGTTATCTAGGCAGCTTTACCAGGAAGCTAGACCATCACAATCCCCATGAAACCACTGGTCCATTCCCTGCAAACTAGGAGAAGGAATCAAACAAAGAGAGAGATGGGTGCATGTGCAGTAAAGTCAGGGTGACATAGGGAAGGTACTTGCCTGGGGAACCATGGATTGGCCACTGAAAGTGCTCAAAATCTTGGAAGGGTAAAATATCCCAGATAAGAGTTCCCTCTCTCTTGCTCCATGACCCACAATCACTCCCTCTTGCTCCATGACCCACACTCGTTCCTGAGCTAGCCTGCCATGTGGTCTTTAGCAGCCACATGTTTCATGGCCATGCAGACCTCACACTCAGTGGACTGCATCTGGGGACACAAGCTAAGCTAGCCAGATGTTGGACTGTACTGGACTTTAATGTGGAGCAGAAATTCTGGGCAGTGGCCTTAATTCTTGCTCTGCTGAAGACAAGATTGGACTTTTTCCATGATGAGATAGACAGAGATGGGTTCTTGGAGGGAAGCAACCTTAATTTTACATCATCAATAAAGCTTTCCATGAAGATGTCATCCTCCTGTGGGGGCCTCAGGAAATTTGTTTCCCCATCGCACCCCAAGAACTCTGCTTCCACCAATAAAAGTATATTTTGCCAATCAGTCTAGAAGTAAAAAGTCAAACAAATTTTACAATAAAAAAATTAGTTTGGAAACTAAAGAGTAAAACAGAGTTGACATTGATAATGACCTATATTGTCTTTAAAGTTCTTCACTACAGGACAGTGAACCTTGTGACAAACAGGAAGACCTTAAGCACACAATGATCTTAATGTTTCAAATTATAATTTTTTTACTAATATTACCATTGATTTGACATGCTTTTGGTGACAATACCTAATTTACTTTGAAACTCAAATGACATTAATGGAGAACATAACAGTTTGATATTTACCAAAATGGATCATAGGTTAAAATAAAGTTGAGATGGGCTTATTTGAACATGCACTGGAACTTTAATTATAGAATTATTATCAAATATTGGCTGAAGTAACATTTTTCTCAGTTAGCTGGCTTAATGAGAAAGATGCATATGTGCAGTGTGATTGATTAGTTTATGATGTTAAATGTATATAGATGTAGAAAAAAAGGGAGTACTGGAGTGCTATCCAAAATTCTCAACATATCATCATGTTTTCTTTTATCTATCTTTTTTAAAAGCAAAAAGTTGATTTTCTGCCTCTTTTTTTCTCATTATACAAGTAACAGTATAAATAATTTTATAGATGGTCTTTCAAAATTCCAGAATTTTGTTTGATTTGCAGATTAGTGTTTGATTGATTTGCTATGGTTTTAATTATATTTATGGAATGTTAAATTGTGAACTAAATGGACACAATTACTTATATTTTCAAATGTAGGATATTGTGCAGGTGTAAGTGTTTATTCTGAGATATTACACCTCAAGGTTAAAACAAGGACCTTGGTGCATGTTGTTGAAGCATAGGAGATAGCAAAATACAACACAACCCAGTTTTAACAGCTATCAATTATTTATTTCTCTTAGCAAGCAAAGTGGCAACTGTGAGCAATCAAGAGAAGAAAGAGTGTAGAAGTATCTTGCTCCCTGCCTAGGCCACCGCTCACCAGCTGGTATATCTAGTGGTGATATGTTCCTTCAGCTCAGTGAAGTCTCCGCATTTGCACGAAGTGTTGAATCTGCCTTATAGTTAGCACATGACAGTTTTCAAACAAGTTCGGTGCATAGCAGGAATTCAAAGGGTTATACTTTATATACTATTAAAAAGCCTGAGTGTTTTCAGTGAACTTCAGTTTTCTTAATTTGCAGTTGCATCAGCCCGATTCTAGTTTGTTATACCCAAAATCACATAAAAGACTACATCATTAGTTTTATAAGTTCACTGTTCTTACTACATTTTTTTTATCAATACATGTCTGATCTTTTCAGTACTTTTCAAAATATTTACAATTTTAGAGTGCAGAAGGTGCTTATCTTTTGGGCCACTTGCTTATATTTGCACCGGAGGTTCTCTAAGTGGCTCTCTTCATCTATCTAGACAGCTATTGATCTTTTTGGGAGTACCTTCTTCACACCAAGGCCTCCTCCAGCTTCACTGTGGTCAGAAGCAAGAGGAACTAAAAGGTCTTGTACACAAACTTAATTGATGTGACCTTGAACTGAAACACATCACTTCTACCAATGCCTTTAGGCTAAATTAGGTGTAGATACACTGCCTGAATGTAACAGAGCTAAACAATTTAGTGTTCTCTGGCTGGAAGGGGAAGGTAAGTAGATACTGGTGACTACTACTAATGTTTATCACATTAGAATGATATTTGCATTCATGGTTTGCTGATACAGATTTCAAAATTTTATAACACAAGGATATTTGCATTAACAAGTTCTATGATTAAAAGGAAACGCCTTTTAAAAAGATATTTGGGCGTGGTAGCTGAAACAAAAAATGCAATGCTATTGTTATTTACACACTGGACGTATCTAAGTTGGAGGTTTTTAATCACATAACCTCAAACGTATTTAACCAGTTTGATGAGCATAAAATAATTTAAGCATATTGTATTAAATATAGTTAACTTAGTGTATTCAATTACTTTTAAAATGTGTGATTAGTTGAACCCACATTTAAAAAGTCACAATAACATAGGTCTTTTAGTTATACTCTGAAGTTATGTAATACCTATATCTATGATTAATGGTGACTATTAATTATTAGTTTTTGTTGGTGTTCGTAAACATTGAGAAATAGCACCAATAAATAAAAATATATAGTATACATTAAAATACTGCTTTAAAGTGTATTCACATTAAGGTTATTTCTAAAAAAGTTTAATACCTGGTTTACTTATTATACATGATATCAGTTGTGCCGATGTTTCCTTGTAAAACCCTGGACTTCTATTTCCCTTTCCTTGATAATGGTTATATTGATGGAACTTAAAAGTTAAGAAAATTAATGTCAATTCTTTCATATCTTTTTGTTTTTTATGTGATATATAATTTATCAATAAAATACATGTGCTTTTTAAATAACTACTAAAATTAATTTCAGCCTGAGCTTCACAAATTTTACAATGAGGATTGACATATTGAAGATTAAATATTATTTCTACTACAGTTTTGAACTTTATGAAATACCCATGACCAAAATGGTTTAATTTGTTCTGCTTCATCCATTGTACATTTCTCAGATGACCTCTGTGAAAAAGTTAAAGCTTTACTGCTTGGATTTTTTTTCTCTGTAAGTAGATAATTATGGGACTTTCTATATAGGAAGTATATGCTATGTATAACAAAGTAGATAATTTGTTTCCATTTTTATCCTGCCACTATTAGTCATTCTTATGTGATTCTAATTACTCTTTTCAATTATGTGACCTTTAATATTAACTAAAATCATCCATAGAGATTACAAGATATGAATAAATGAGTTTTTGTATTGATATTAACCTTAACAAAAATATTCTGTCATTAATCATGGTGATTTTTTTTGTTCATTAAATTATCAATAAAGCTAACACTTACTTCTTCCATTCACCGAGTTAGCTATGTGAAGCAAATCTCTGAAAATTTAGATGTTTGCCCGGCCGGGCGTGGCTCAGTGGTTGAGCGTCAACCTAGGATCCAGGCGATCGGGGTTCGATTCCCGGTCAGGGCACATGTCCGGGTTGTGGGCTCGATCCCCAGTAGGCAGCCAATCAATGACTCTCTCATCATTGATGTTTATATTTCTCTCTCTCCCTCTCCCTTCCTCTCTCTGAAATCAATAAAGATATATTTAAAAAAATAAATAAATAAAATGAAAATTTAGATGTTTAATAGACAATTAAGGAGGAGTGAAATATTAGGCAGTTTTTAAAATATTTCTGATATATTCAATTGAGGATACAAAATTAAGCTACATATTTAATATATTTATGATTTACTTACCACCAGAATGTAAAAAGATGCTTTCATCTGTTGATTTAGTTTAAAACTGTATCCCATACATTTAGTTTGAGAAAATAAAAATCTTCTCTAGAGAAGTAATTTCATGGCCATGAATAGAACAGAGTAAAATAAAACCAACTCATAAGGAGCACATTAAATATCAGAGAATATCTCTAATACTATGGATTTTAGAATTAACAAAGATCACTTGTTTTTAGAAGTTCTTGAGAAAATGAAGAACTATTGTTGAAATCTATTTGAAAACTTGGATGATTTTTCACACATAAATCTACAGCAAATATAATAAATATAATGAAACACTAAAAATTTATCTCTTTGACAACAGGAACTGGGCAAGGGCATCAATGACTATCACTTCTTTTCAACTTCAATTTCATTCCTTTTAATGATTATCCCAGCTAGTGAGGATAGGCAATATAAAACATATACAATATACAGATTTAAAAAATAAAATTGTATTCACAAATTAAATCATTTTATACCAAAGAAAAAGTCCAAACTTTAGCTAGAAAAATTTATTAGAATTTTAAAAAGTTAGTTTGTCAACTTGCTAGAGGATATACAAAGACATTGCAAAATATGTTGATACATATCTATAAGCAACAGAAATTAGCAAGTGGAATTTTTAAGATGCTACTGAAGAAAGGAACCTATCAAAATGAGATCTATATAATACTTACAGGTTACAGTAGTCAGTAGCATAAAGATAACATTTCTTCTCCAAGTGATTTCATAAGTTCAAATAAATTTTAAAATAGTTATATTTTTTTTAAATGGAACATAACCAGTTTATTCTAAATGTAATTGAAATAAAAAAGACCAAGATTAGCCAATATATTCATGAAAAGAAATGAATGTGTTTAAAGGATTTTTTCTACCAGATATCAAGGCCTTCTATAAATCTGTAGTATTTAAGTCTATTAGGTTTTGGTAAAAGACTAAAGAGAATGGAAAGAAAATAAAGAACTCAGATTCAGACCCAGGCATGTCTAGAGATGATGTCTGAATGAAGCAGTTTGCAGATTAGAGAGGGAAAGACATGTTAATAAATACTGCTAAGATATTTAGTTAGTAAATAATGTTTTTAAAGTTGGAATCCTACTTCATACCATATGTGAAACTCAATTCCAAAGAGAATAAATAGCTATACGTACAAGTAAATCTATCAATATTTTATAAGGTAAGAAAGAATACTATCTCTGTAATTTCCAGATAAAAATTATATTCAAACAGAATATAGAAATACTAACCATTAATAAAATAATTAACACTTTGATTGCCTTAGAATTAAGAATTTTTGATTATCAAAATTAATATTAAAAAAAGAGAAAATATTATCCACACTTAGAATCAACAAAGGACAAATATCAAGAATATATAAAGCAACTCTATAAATTAACAAGGAAGAAAACAGACAAACCAAGAAAAATATCAGCAAAATACTTTGACACTTCAAAAGAGAAAATATAAATGCACATTATGTTTAAAAGTACTCAGTATTATTAAACATAGAATAAAAGTTATACCATAAAGAGATTCTCTTAGATCACTTTAGAATGACAGATAAATGAGTATTGAATAACATTAAATGTTGGTGATCATGTGGAACAAAGATAAATTCTTACTTTTTTAGGAATGTAAATGCTACAACTGATGTGGAAAACAAGTTGGAATTATCTAGAATAGTTGAAATATTTCTCAGGACTTTGACATTAAGTATATACTTTAGCAAATCTCAGGGACACGGACACCAGAATTCATGAACACTATATTTATAGAAGCCTTGCATGTAAAAGTCCCAAAATAGAAGCAAGCTAGATGTCCACCAACTATGAACGATGAAATAAGACTAATAAACCGAGATGCATTATGAAATATGTTACCAGAGAGCAATGCGAAAGAATGAAATCGACTCATGCACGCAGCACACCAGTGAAAGAAGCAAACTAAGGAGAATATTTACACTACCATTCATGTCATAGAAAACCCAAAGAGAGGCATAAAAAAACTATATTGTTTCATTCTTTGTAAGAAAACAAAAAGGAAAGCACAGAATGAGTACACAAAAACCTAAATAGTGCTTGATTCCAGAGGTAAGGTGGAATGTTTGACCACTGAGGGGCTTTTGAGAGGCTTTCAGAATACCAGTAAGATTTGATAGTAAACTCCTTATAATCATCTATTACAGTGTACATAATTTACATACTACTGTGGCCTGTGTGTTATTTCTCAATAGAGAGGAATACTTTATTTCTCAAAACCAAATACTGTATGAAGTTACGATAATGAGAATTAGAATTGTATTGAACTATAGTATATATAAATACATTTCTTAAAAATCAAGGTTTTCTTTCTCTCATTATCTCTTAGTAAACATACATTAATGCATATGAAAATATCTGAAAAAACACCAAAATATTCACAATGATTACCATGATTATCACCATAGAATGGGATTTCTAAATGCTTAAATTTATTATTTGGTTAAAGTATTATGTATAATTAGATCATTTCTAAAGCTAAGTATCAGTTTTATATTTAGGACAGTAAAGATAGTTTGAAGGTTAGTTATTTAATGCATTTTTTAAGAAAAGATAAACTACATAATTGAATTTCTTTGAAGGGACAATGTTCTTAACTTAAAAACAAATACAAAGTTCTCATTGGAATGTATAAATTTTCTTATTTTCTTTTAATACCTTTTTCTCTTTGGTCAAATTAAACATGATCTTTCAAATTAAGTGATAGAGGGACTTGAAACAAATATATTTATTTATGTAAAAATTTCTCACACAACTTACACGTAGCTTTTTTATAGAGCTACTTTAGTATAAAGTGCATTTAACTGTAGCACTTGTTATAAGACAAATTTTGTAATAGGAAATAGTATGACGGGTTTTTAGTATATCTTTGGAGCTAAAGCCATCTAAGAGAAGTTTTACTTTTCAACAGCAGATTATTCACAATCCTGAAATATTTTTAATTTCAAAATAATTTTCTTGGACCATTCTCTGTGACACTCTTTTATAAGAATACACTACTTGAGATTATAAACATATATATATAGCATTGATTTGTCTTTATTGAACATTTTTGCACCTAAGATAAATTTAATCATACCTCAAGTGACCATTTAGAGATGGAATTAAAAAGGATGGCTACTAGGTAGTCTTGTATTTATAAGTATGATAATATTGCAAAATGTATCTGTTTGTTTAGCAGCAATCAAAATCATTATTCTATCCAGAGAAAGCTTGATATAACAAATGGAAAACTTTGTAGAATGAGTTTTTCCCTAATGAATATATTTTAGACATAAGATTTGAACAGCCCCGGTCAGTGTGGCTCAGTTGGGTGGAGTGTAGCCTCTTATAAGAGAAGATGGCAGGTTTGATTCCTGGCCAGGACACATGCCCAGCTTGCAGGCTCCATGCCCGGTCTGGGTGGGTGTGGTCGGCAGCTGATCGATGTTTCTCTCTTACATCAATGTTTCTCTGTCTCTCTCCCTCACCTTTCCTCTCTCTCTAAAATCAATATATATATGTATATATATACATATTTTTTAAAAAATTTGAACACTTTTTGTTAGACTTCCTTCCTCCCTACCTCCCTCTTTTTCCTTCCCTCTTTCTTTTCCTTTCTTTCTCCATCCATTTATCCCCTCTTCCTCCCTCCCTCCCTCCCTCCCTCCCCTCCTTCCTCCCTCCCTACCTCCCTCCCTTCCTTTTCTTCCTTCCCTTCCTTCCCTTCTTTCCCTTCCTTCCCTTCCTTTCCTTCTTTGGAACTGTTTTTTTTTTAACTTGGTAAGATTGTATTTAACATAGCTAGCAGAGTATTCTAACTCTGGTAGATGCATTAAAATAAACAGTTATCTTTTACAATCTATTATTTCAGGGCCTCATCTGTTTATAGTAAAAATTTATACTATTTATTTTCAATTAAGGACAGAATAAATTTCCGAACTAGAAAAAATGAGTAAATATGCAGGGCTTTAGGATTTTTCTTTATTTTGGCTTCTGATTTAGGCATTTTTTTCTTTCTGATGAACAGCTTTCCATGTGTAAACGATTCTATATTCATGCTTCATAATTTCCAGTTATTTTCAGTACTGAGTTTGTTTCTTAATGATATTTAACTTTGCTTAGTATGTTGAAATGATTACCACACCTTGAATGATTTTCAGCACTTCTAGGTGCAAAAATTTTTTTCTTAAAAGCTTATTCTAAGGATTTTAAAAAATGTTCTGGTAAGTTAAATAATACTTTGCAATCCGCTTAGCATAAAATGCATTTTCTACTAAAAATAATTGATGTATATCAACATTATACATAAAACATGATAAATTCCCAAAAGCAATAGTCTACATTTTAGGGATAAATAAAACACAAAAAACTGCTAAAACAAAATAATACATTTTCCTTTTAAAGCAATATTCCTAATTTACACAAATGACTTCCTTCTATGATATGTAAATAAAATATATCTCTATATGCTGAAATGATTTACCTCAGCTATTTTAGCATGTGAAAATGTATTTTTACCAAGTAAACCTCAGGATATTTTAGATATTTTATTAACAGCAATAGTAGTTATATCATCATCATTATTCATTACCTAGTCATCGTCATGTTTTCTTACTGAAGAGACTGTCTTTACTCCATTGTTTGCTCTTGCTTCCTTTGTCAAATATTGAGTGTAATGGCTGGTTGGATTTCTGGTTTCTTTGTGCTATTCCACTGATCTATATGCCTGTTCTTGTGTCAGTACCAGACTGTTTTGATTACATTGGCTTTGTAGTATAACTTGATATCTGGTATTGTGATCCCTCCTAAAGAATATTCTTTAGGTACTGTAGAACTTTTATTATTTCAGTTTTCAATTTTTTAAAAATCAGTTAAAAACTCTCACCACTTGCCCCGCCAGGCATGGCTCAGTGGTTGAGCATTGACCTATGATTCAGGAGATTGCGGTTCAATTCCTGCTCAGGGAACATGGCTGGGTTGCGAGCTCAGTCCCCAATCAGGGGTGTGCAGGAGGCAGCCGATCAATGACAACTCTCTCATCACTGATGTTTCTATCTCTCTCTCTCCCTCTCCCTTCCTCTCTCTGAAATCAATAGAGATATATTTAAAAAAAGAAAAACAAATAACAAAAAAACTCCCACCACCAAAATATCACTATATTTTGAGAGTATCTGATTTAATAAGAAAGAAAACACTCAATAAAGCATGAATAATAGAGATATTCCATAAGCATTTGCAGGACAGAAGCAGTAGACATTTCTCACTTGACTTACTAATTTTTTGTTATATAGAGACACAAAAACTGAAATCTATTTCAGAGGTCAAAAAGCTACATTTTTACTCATATTTAAGTTTGACCTCTGAAACTATGATTCATTATTACTCCACCTGGCACCTTTTGTATACAGATATCCTTGAGCATTTTTCCATCTACAGACTGGACAATATTGGCAATCATTCAGTTATGAAAAACAACAATTAGAATGTGAATAATATTTTATTATAAATTGGCATAATTAAGACTGAAATGACTGACTGAATCCTATAAAAGGCCAATGGTACTAACTACTATGAGTGGTGTACTTTGGCTTTGCTCCTCTCTGAGAAAGGGTTGCTAAAAAAAAAAAAAAGAAGAAAAAAAAAAAAAAAGAAGAAAAAAAAAAAAGAATATTCTTAACTACAAGACTGTGATGCATAATGTATTAAAGAGAGAAAAATAATTTAAATTTGAAGAAACATAAAAATTCTCAGACCATCACCACTGTGAAATATGTTATTTATAACTTCTGGAATAAGAATTTTGCCTCAAACTTCAAAATATATGATTGTTTATTTATTAGTTTTGTTGGTTGTTTGGTTTTAGAAAACCTGAAACATGTTATTCAAATTCTTGTATCTCCATTAATTCATCCTACTTTTAAGTGTATAATTATGCATGCATTTTTAAAGATGTTTTGATGATAGACGATTTTTCCCCAGCTTTGAGATAAAATTCACATAAAACATGTGTAAGCTTAAAGTATACAATGTGATAATTTGGAACCCATCGACATATTGTGAAATGATTCCCACAATCAGGTTAGTTAACACATCCATCACTTTGTGTGTGTGGTAACATATAAGACCTACTCTCTTAGTTACTTTCAAGTATATATACATTACTGCTAACTATAGTCACTGTACTGTACATTAGATCCTCAGAATTTATTTATCTTAGAACTAGAAGTTTATACCCTTTGACCAACATCTTCCTTGCCACCTAGCTTCTGGAAAACACCATTCTACTTATTCTGATTTTAATTTTTTTTAGACTTGACATATAAGTGAGATCATACAGTATTTGTCTTTCTCTATCAGACTTATTTCATTTATCACAATACCCTCAAGATCTGGCCATGTTGTCACAAATGACAAGATTTCTTTCTTTCTCATGGCTAAATAGAGAATAATGTTGCAATGAACACGTGAGCACAGATATGTCTTTGAGACAGTGATTTCATTTCCTTCAGCTATAAATCCAGAAGAATTGCTGAATCATAAAAATATCTATTTTTTAGTTTTAGTGGAAGCTCTATAGTGTTTCTATAGTGACTGTACCAATTTGCATTTCCACCAACAGTGCACAAGGGTTCCCTTTTCTTCACATTCTCACCAACACTTGTCTCTTGTCTTTTCGATAATAGAAAACCTATAGGTGTGAAGTGATAGCTCGTTTTGTTTTTTATTTGTGTTTTCATGATTAGTGAAGTTGACTATATTTTCTTATATCTAATGGCCATTTGTATGTACTTTTGTGTACTCTCCATTTTAATTTAACTTTTTATTTATTTATTTTTAAAGTATGATTTTATTCATATGTAACTTTTCTTTTTTTCCCCTGACCTGAGAACATACTTAGAGGGAGGAGACAGAGAGGGGGAGAGGGAGAAAGAGAGAGAGAGAGACATCAATGTGAGTGAGAAACTGATCTGTTGCCACCAGGGATTCAACCTGCATCCCTGACTGGGATTCAAACTGGCAACATTTCAGTGCACAGGACCATACTCAACCAACTGAGCTACTCTGGCTCATTTTTAATTTAATTATTTGTGTGGGGTTTTTATTATTGAGTTGTATGAGTTCCTTATAGATTTTGGACATGTATCCCTTATCAGATATATGGTTTGCAAATTTTCTTCCATTCTATAGGTTGCCTTTTCATTCTGTTGATGGTTTCTTTTGCTTTGCAGAAACTTTGTAGTTTGATGTAGTCTCACTTGTTTATTTTTGTTGTGTTGCCTGTGCTTTAAATGTTATATCCAAAAAATCATTGCCAGCACAATGTCAAGGAAGTTTTCCCCTGTGTTTTCTTCCAGGAGTTTCTTGGTTTCAGATCTTACACTTAACTCTAAAAGCAAATGAATTCTTAAAATATATGACAGAATAAATACTGAAGAAATGTTAGATATCAACAAGATCATCATTTTTAATTGTTAGTCATTTTTATTCATGTTTCTTAATTTTTTCTCATAGCTAGGATTAGTAGGAAAGAAAAGAAACCTCCCTTTTCTATGTAGAATTTTCATATTGTCTTTGATAGGGCAGAGGCTTTTGCTGTCTCTTTGTCTATTTTTTTTTCTAAATTTATACGTATAATGGGTATATTCTTTGAATGAGAATTTTACTAAATGTGATTTCTTTCTGTTTTTTAAAAATTAATTATTAAGTTTGTTATCAAATCTAGCTATAATCAGAGTTCAAGGATACCACTGACTTCATGGAGGCTATTATCTTTTTAATTCTTGTTACAACTAAGTTTAATTTTGCTTATACACTTTACATACATTTACTTCAATAACTATTGTGTTCCTTATATAACTAAATTTTACTGGTTATTAGGAATCCAAAAGGGCTAATTGTAGTATCCTCATGAAAACATTGCTTAGTCTTAATTTTGTCTTGAGATGAGAAACCTGGCTGCAACAGACTGGAAAAACTGTGAAATTTCTTTTTCAGTGCAAACATTTTTAAACATATTAACTGAAACAGTTTCTAAAAGTCAGTTTCAAAAATTACCTGGGTGAATTCAGCAAAAGTTTCTTAAGGCAACTCAATTATTGTATGCAAATTGTTGAAAATTAATGTTTTTCTGTATTGCTTTAATCATTGCCAGAAGGGATATACTTATATTTTCACTAGCATGATAATAGGTATGAAAATCTTTTGTTTTACAAAGAGAAAAAATTACAAAGAAATCCGACCAGAGAGAATCAATTGGTAACAAAATTAAGCTAAAAGAGTAGCTGGTCTGGCTTGTGAATTTCAGCTTAGAAGCAGGCTTTGTTGTGCTTATGCAACAGCAGTCTCAGAGAAAACTCCTTTGCAGCAGGCATTTAGTTTCCTGATCAGCAGCTCTTCCCTCTTGATCCTTGTAATATAACCTCAGTTTAGTTCAGGGAGCAATGTGCAGAGACTCGTGAGATGAATCTTGCTTTATGTAACTAATTGTAACAATGACATTTCTCTTCGCACATTATTCAGTTACTTACCTAAGCGTGAGCATGTGAGTCTTGACCCAATACCCTCAGAAGCCAGCTGTAAGAAGGGGTCTGCAAAAGTGTTTCTTTCCTAAAAAGAGACAGACATACAGTGAGTACTCTCTTTTTGAGGATGAACCACTAACTTCTGTCTCATGGGACTTCTTTTTGTAAGGATGTGACACTTGCAGGAATCTATGACCTTTCACATAGAAGAAGCTTTAATCCAGTGAAGATCTCAGAGTGGAGGAGTTGTTGAAGCAAGGGTCTTTGGAGAATCTTATTATCTTGATAAACCCTGGGACTCCTGCCTTTGGATGTATCATTAAATAACTATAGATTTTCTTCTGGTTTAACTGTGATCTTTAAACTGGGGCACTTGTATCACTAGAGCAGGAGGGAAGAGCTGTTGGAAGACAATCCAAATAGTACTCTGGCATAAATATTTTCAGGGAGAAATCAATTTCCAAATTACCTAAAAGAAGACTGTTTAGTCTAAATATCTACTTGAGCTGGCATCATTCTCTCCCTCTGTTTTATTTTACAACTGTTCCTTTACCATTCCAAAATAGAACAACAGTATCCAAAAGGCATACAAATTCTTTTAATAAAGAATATCATGACATTTCAGTTTTTGGCTGACTACATTATTTCATACCAATTGAATAATCTCTAGAGTGTGTGTGCGTGTGTGTGTGTGTAGTGTTTAGATTTTAGAAAATCACATGACAATAATTACAAATTAAATAACCTACAAGATGGTAGTTTTTAGAACCCATTACAGAATTGAGGTCTCAAAGAAACACATGTACTAAAATCTAGAGAAGTAACAAACCCTCTTAACACCAAAGAGACCCATGTCAATAATGATCCTTGGAGCAGCAGGAAGAGAAGCTGGAATGATTATAAGGTAAGAAGGGAGCAGCTGAACTTCTAATAAATGTTTAAAGTTTGAGCATATGTCAGTGTGATGGCTTAGAGTCACTAGAAGTGATAGGAGAATTTATAATTTCCTAAGATTGAGCACCTGAATTAATCTGAAATATAATTATATCACTTATAAATTATAGAACACATATACTCATGTAAACAGGGGTTTAAGTTTATTTTTCCCTGGCGTTTGCCCCGTACACTCCCCTTGATTCCAGACAAAGCAATTAAGGAGGTACACAGCTGTGAACAATGTATCCTTGAACAGACCTGGTGAGGCCGACCCAAGCAGGAGCCAAGATATCATCTTTTCGTGGTATGTCCAGAAGGCCAAAAACAATAGCTGACACCTGCGGATACCGGATACTGGGGCTGCACAATAGCTGAATTCTGTTCCCAGCCTCAGTTTACCCCATTTCCCTCTATAGCCCTATCCCCCAGGCCATTCCTTAAGATAGGTTTGGATGCTCCTATGCTCCCTGTCTTCTTGGTGGGCCGGCCTTCTCAATAAACGCCTTATATGATTCAACCCCGCCTCTGTTGAATTGGACACAGTGACAGCCTGAACCCCAGTGGGGTTTCCCCGTAACATATTTTGGGGACTCCTCTGGGACCGTCTTTTGAGCCCTAAGCTAAGTCCCTTTGGGGAGTGTCAAAGAGCTCTGGGTGGTTGCCTGGACTTGGGAGGCTCCGCGCAAGGCCTGTGTAAACTCCCTAACAGCTGCTGAGTTACTTAACTCGGGGACTTTCCTTAAGCCCTTATGAGCTTCCCCAGTCACCTTCCCCGTTGGTTGAATCGGCTTCTGTTTGCGCGCCTGTTCTGATCTGATCTGTGAGTCCCGGGCATTGTCTGCCAGGAGTGGCATATTTAAGGGACCTCCTGTTTCTGTTCTTTGTGGGTGTTGTATAACTCGAAAAGCATGGGAAATGCACCCGCAGCCTGCTGGGCCGCATTCTGCCTGATTGGTATACTTATGCTTCTGCAACCCTGGAAGGAGGGGCACCTGTTTTCTGGAGTCTGTTGACTGTTGTCCCCCATGTGGGGTGAGCTTGGCCAGCTCCTGGTTGCAAGTGACCCCTCTCGGTCCTTGCCCGATCAGCTTAGGGTTGAGACGTGGCCCCGTGTGGTGCAGGGCATTCGGTCTGGTGTTCTGTCTGGCTGTGCACGGTAAGCCACAAGTGGTTGTCTGTCTGCTGTCTGTTGTCTATCTGTTCTGTATGTTTGTAAATATTGTATATTAGGGTAGTTTTGCCTTGTGTAACCTTGTTTGTAATCTTGCTTAAAATTTGTTTAAAGATGGGAACACATCCCACTTTGCTGGAGTCCCCAGCTGCTCCTGGTGGGCTAAGCCCTGGGAGGAGGAGGGGACTGCAGGAACTTGCTGCCCTGCTCTTGTCCAAAGGCATCAGCGGCCTGAACTGCTTAAATAGTGAGAGTTTTTTCTGTCTGTCTGCAATGTGACTTTGGTGGTAGATGTTCTTTGCTTGCTTTTGTCTTTCTGGGGACTTATCCTGCTCTTTGCCATTTGTGGACACTGGGAATCCTGTCCGCTGTTTGGGCTTTGCACCACTTAGAGGGAAGGGCTTTTGCTGCCCTGGGTTCATGTGAGATGAAGATTCTAAGGCTACTTACTGTCCCAGTCCCTCCTTTTGAGAGGACTCATTCATTTACTTTAGGAGCTGTTTCGTTTCGCTTTTAAAATAGCATAAGATCTCTTCTTATGTACAAATTTCATATTATATTCAACTCAGAAAGGAAAATATGGGAAATAAATCTTTTAACCCCTCCCCCAAGTTTTTCTCCCTGACGGGCCAGAGCTGCTGAAATGCCCTCAGGCAGAGGGAGGGGCCACACCCACTCTATAAAGAAAAAGGGTATTTTCATTTTAAGGCCACCTGACGCCTTGGAGTTACAAAATTTGCCAAGAAAATGCCTTGGGAAATAATAATTGGCTTTAAAATCTCAAGGTTGTTGAGACGTAAAAAAATTAGATATAACTAAAATAAAGGGGTTTTATAAGGCTTTTCAATAATAATTATACATATATATCTAAACAGTTTTCCAAAGTCTTTGGTAACCTAAGACTGGAGTTTTGCTGGGTTAAATAATAAAAATTATTAAATATCTAGGTATTTTGAAATAACAGGGTACTGAAATGTTAATCTGAGTTGCCTACTTTTGGCTTCTTATTGCAGAGATTATAGAGGATGGATTTGAATCTGTTAATGCATATGTCTTGCATTTTATTTGAAATGTATCTTTAAAAAATGTGGATGTATTGCTAACCTGAGGAATGTTAATTAATTACATGTCACCTAAAAATTAAGGTTTCTAATAGTTAAAAATCCTAATTAATTGAAAAGAAATTGTATAGTTTTATTAAAAAAGGACCCCCCTGAAGAGGGGGAGGGGCTTAAGGAGGCTTACATTGTCGTGCTCCATCAATAAATTTCATTGTATCCAGCAAAAAAAAAAAATCAGTGAATATAAAAGGCTTTTTAATATTGAAATGTTAAATCTCTGTAAAAGACAATCAATTTTACAGAATAATAATAATAATAATAATAATGCAATGGGCATTCATAGTATATGTTAAAGTAAAATAGTTGACAAGAGTAGAGCGTATGTCAGGAAAAATTGGAAACAGCAAATGAACAAATAAATAAAAACTGATAGACACAGACACCTCCTGAGTGAAGGGGGTGAGGGTGGTAAAGGGGGTCAAACATATGGTGTTGGAAGAATATTTGACTTTGGGTGGTGGACACATAGTGCAATATACAGATCATGTGTCATAGAAATGTACACTTGAGAAACCTATAATATGTTATTAAGCAATGTCACCCAATAAAATTAATAAAACAAGAAAAAAGAAACAATCTTTAAAACTAAAGACATAAACATGTTGAAAGGAAAACAGCAACATGTATATTATGCCAACATGAATAATTAAAAAATTAGTATGACTGTTAATATTACACACTACTGCAAGACAGGCAGTTTTAAGGAAGAAATAAAGAACATATCAAAATATTAAAATGGTAAATTGCAACAGAATATGCATACCATCTTTACCCTGATTAATAATGTTTTCACACTTTTGCCAAGAAACACAAATTTTGAACTATATTTGTCTACCTATTAAGTCCAAGTGTATATTTGTTTTTTAAAAAAGTAAAGATTATATTTATCTTCTAAGGTTAATGAAATCTCTGTCTTTAAGACTCAGAAAAAACAGCTAATTTACATTAAAAGCACCTTCCCTTTTTGCTTCTTTTAAATTTATTTTAATAAATATTAAGTTGTAATCATAAGGAAAGTATGCTGTTACAGTGTTTTTTATTTATTTACCTTAATGTAATCCTTATCTTAATGTTTCTCACAGTTTTTGTGTATTATAGCTTGAGAATAGTGTTACTAAATTGTCTAAGCCCCACCTCCTATAATTCAGATTAATCATGTTGTGATGAAATTTAAAACTGATATTTTTAAAAGTTACCCCTAGCGATTTTAATGCAAGTGAGCAATGAACTTTAATTGGAGAAACACTCTCCCTGTTTGCCAGACTGAGTGTCCTCCAGAATTTGGGCTCTTCATTTTTTATTAAAATTCCACTTGATAGTAGCTCTGTGTATCTATATAATAATTCTAATTTCCCTTTACTGGTGGAAAGGACACTCTATACCCCTAATATGAACCACTTGGTAGTTATCAGAAGACAACCCTATAAAATTCTAGTAGAAAAAGATGTGGTGATCATATAAATATATATTAATATAGGTCATACAAAGTTATAATTGTTACAGTTGGGCATGCCTGAGAATCTTGGAATCGTATGTTAGAAAAACTTGATGTGTCAACTTATGTGTAAGAAGTTATGAGAGACATAAACAAGGAGTCCAAGGAGAAGGAACCATATATCATCCCCAGATATAGGGGTCCTCTAAAGAAACACTGGACTTGGAGATCACAAAGCTTGTTTTTTGTTAGTAATTTTGTGATTGCTGTCCTTTGCTAAAAAACAAAACAATAAAACAAATGATGGCTTGCTGTGCAGATTGATGATCTGTTTCATGTGGGCATGGGGGTCAAATCTGCCTAAATGAGTGAAACAGTTTGACCAACAATCCAATGAACTCACCTAACAGATTTTTGAAGCACACAGGCCATGAATCTTCACCACCATACTTCGGGCTTGTTCCAGAGAGCAGAAATCTGCGTACCTGCGCCCAAAAAAATACTAAATGTTCATTTTATCTAGAGATTTTTAAACAAAGTAAAGTTTATCTTAATCATTTTAAACATTATTATTTTTTATTCTAGTCTGTAGCTCTTTATTTCTTTTGCTTTGACTTTTTATTTTTTAAATTTATCTTTCCTGTTGAAAGTATTAAAGATGTCCCCCTTTTTCCTCCATTGATCCCCTCAACCCCCCTGCTGGCCTTAACTGCAGTACTGTCTGTGTCCATGGGTTATGCATATTATTTCCTTAAATACATGAAACTAGCTTCAATAATTACTGTTTTCTTTCCATGATCATAGGAAAGGAAACTATGTGAACAAGTGATTTGCTTAGGCCATAAAAGCAGGGTGATATTGTTTTTAATTCTCCCAGAAACTGACTTGATGCCACATTCCTTCCTAGCCTTGATGTGTTTGGAAGCATTTTTACTGATGGTGGAGACATAAACTTCACTCCAGGAAGTCATCCAGGCCTGAAGCACATAAAGTCTTTCTATCCAAGGAGGACCTACTCTATGCCTAATCTACTGTCTGAGAAAACTGCATCTCTTTTGATTAGCTAATGTCTTAACTGTATTTCATACTTGTTTATCATTACACTATGTGGTTCTTTTACTGTTCACACTTCTACTAACATACTGGAATATATCCTAATACTCATCTTTAGTTTGATATCCCTCATGAGTATTCAAAGTGTTTGCATGAAGTCATATTAGGACATGGATATAGACAAAAAGGAAAATGTTATTTTTAATTGACAAAATAATTATGTAAATGCATTCCTCTTCAAATGGAACTTTAGAGGTCATCTTGGACTATATCCTGAAACAAATGAGCAGTTTGTGGAGAAAAGAAATGTGCTCATGAAGTATTAACAATGTTTATCTCTCAGCAAGTGAATTTTATTTTTTATAAATGCACCATTGTTTAGCAAAGAAAGCAATAGGAATATTGGTACCAAATTGCAAATTAACAGGTGGCATAAAAATATTGATATTTCCCCAAATTTATTTCTCTAGGCTATTACCCATTCTAAGGCTTACAATTATTTGAAGAGACTTTCAAAATCACTTATTAAAGCTATTTTAATATTTAGAAGTAATTTTTCCAGCAAAACAAATATTTAAAAGATAAGATACAGTTGTTACTGGACAGCTGCCCAGATCAAAGGGGGTTGGTACTCCCATCCTCAGTTCTTGTCATGCTCCTGAGAAAGAATGCAGATGAGTGACAGAAAGCAGTGTTAAAGCAAAGCAAACGAATTTGTTAAGGAAGCAAAGCAAGTGAATTTACTATGAATGAATTTGGCATAAAGCATAAGTGGGCAACTCAGCTAGTCTGAGCACACCACCTGGTGGGGGTTCAAGCGTTTTATAATCTTTCCCCCTATATGTTTCAAGGTTCCCCTGCCAGATAGACTAAATATCAAGGACCTCCTTTTGCATTGTTGCAGCTTTTCTCAGAATTGCTGAGAACATCTGACAATTTTATCTTGGCAAATCTCGAGACTACTGAATTCTTTGTTCAGTGAGTGAGATAGATTCTCCCTTTATCTTCCCCTCCCCCTCCTCCTGCCCTAGCAGCTATCTATTCTGCCTCACCCCCCTCTCAAGTGATACCATCCAAATGTTTTTTTGGGTTATTGTTATTTGTCCCCCAGACTTCATCTGTCCTGGGTTTAGCTGACACATATGACATTAATTGGGTCTTCATTTTCCCAGGCCAGGGTGATTTCAGTTATGTTTTCTCTGGTTAGGGATGAGAGGTATAAACCATTTGCCCTCAAGTGTCCTTGCTTGGGGAAGATAAGGCCTTATGAATCATAAGCTGGCAGCAAGCTGCCCAAACTGTTTGGCTTTGTTTAATTTTCTTACCTCATTTCCCCATTCTACTTGCCCTGGAATTTTCCTAGTTTCTTATTATCCTTATTTTTTTCAGTTTAATATTTTGTTGCTTGATAAGTAATACTATACCTACCTAGTATATGTTATCTACAGGGAAATACTAATAAGTGGAAACATAAGTTACTTTCATTTACCTCAACTTTTAGATATAAAACATAGAAATTATAAAATTATGCAGTGGACTTGTTAAAAACAGTGTTTGGGTATTATAAATAATAGGTACTGAGCACCATTTATTTTTATATTTGTGATGCTGCAACTTTCATACAAATTGTGGCTCCAAATGGAATACAAAGTCTACAAATCATATGTATTCTCATGTAAATTAAGTTAGTGGTCACTACTTGTTAAATGAGTTAAAACAAAAACTGGACTTCATGTGCAATGAAAATAGCTAAGTATAATATTTAAATAAATTTTATAATAACAGTTAATAACATGCTGTTAAAGTTATTTTTATATGTAGAATGGCTTTTTTCATAACATCCCACTCAAAAATGATTAAATATCCCTGAGTGGTTCACAAATTTATACATTTCTGTGAAAATTGTTCATAGGTCAAAAATAATTGTTAAAAGTTTATCTAAATATGACATATAAATATGACAACTATAGCATGGTAACAAACTATTACATGTATATTGTCAATGTAATATATAATGGTTTCATTTACACTGCTCAGGATTACTATTAATTCGCACAGTATGTTTTCTGCTGTTATAAAGGTAGAAATTGCAAGTGGAACAATTGCCACTTGTTAGTGGGTTAACTGATGAGATGTAAATAGGCTTTTTCTTGTCAGTATAGATTCAGAAGAAGATGATGGAATGATTGTATGTAGGCTGTAATAAAATTAATTTTTTAAAATTAATTCTATCTAACAGATAGGAATATATTTTATTTTAGTATTCTGCCTCTCTAATGTTCACATATTACAAAAATACAATTTTGAAAAGTATTCTTGCTTTTTCATATTTTATATTAAAACAACTAGTATTGTGTTTTGCTGTTTTGACCCTCCCAAGTTTTCTCATAGATAACTGAGAAGATTGAGGGCCAGTTAGTGTCTTGGTAAAAAGCTTTAATGAATGTTGAAGAAGGGTAATTTGCATGGAAATGGCATTTTTTGAAGCTTGCGAAATGTAACAAAAGGATAAAAGGGAGCAACCTGTCTTCATCCTGAAGATAATGTTTATGAGTCTGAAAAATAGTAAAACTTTAACCAGGCCCTGTTATATTATAATCTGCTTTTGATTTCTTTTTTTTATTGCTTTTGATTTCTGTGGGAGCTTTTCAAGTAAATATGGTTGTCACAAAAGGAATTCTATTTGAAACCCTTCAATTAAACTAAGGATTGATAGAAAATAATTTGTTTAGTTAACTATGTATATGACCATCATCAATGATGCAAATCTGTTGATATTTTCATATTTCATTCTCAAATTGAAACCAGTTAATTTAATATTACTTTAGATGATTCTCTCTCACACATACTTTCACTCTATAGGTATATGTAAATGTGTATGTATATGTATATGTATTTTTTCACTGATCGATGTGCAGGTAGAAAGATATAACTTAATACTTTAAAGAGACAGTAGTGATGAGAGACTGGAGAAGCTAATTGATCAAAACTAACTGCCTATAATAAACATATAGACTATTTCAAGCATTTTCAAAAGTTCAAATCTTTCACTGGTATGCATTCCAGAATATTATCAATAAGTATTAGTGAGGATTAAGAAACCTATGATGTGCTGAATTTTTTAATAGGTGGTTTTGTTATATAGGTAGTTAGGCAGACATGAGCAGAGCAAGGAAGGTGGGCCAGGTACAGAAACTCACCAGGGCAAAAAACCCTAGCTGCCTAGCAAGGGGCAAAACCAGGAAAACAAGAACCTTGTCCCCAGGGTAACCTTTCCTCCCCTAGCAGCATATCATTGGTCATGAAGTTTGGACCCCCTGACTTTTCATATCACTAGTCATGTGGTTTAGACATCCCTGATCCTCCCTAAATATGACATCTAGGCCTCAGTTGTATTTCAGCTCCAGGCCCAGAAAAGCAGCAAAACCAGGCAAGTGACATCCTGGCTGCCTTAGGACCAGCTACATTGACTGACCCTCTGCTCTGGCATCAACCAATCAGTGGAGTCCAGGACCCTGAAATAGCACATCTGGAAAGCTGATGAATGTTCTATTGAGACCCTCCCCTGAGCCCTTCCCTAAGATTTCCACTGGCAAGAGATAAATACACTCAGGACAAAGGACCCCTCTCGCTCTCCCCAAAGGGAGCATGCCCATGCCATTCCTTTCCCCCCTTCTTCACTCCAAGGATCCCCATGTGAATTGCAACCAGGGGAGCAATGGGCAGTGGCAGCTTGTCCTGGGCTCACCCCCTGAACCTGTCTCCAAGGTTCCCTTTTCTCTGAATTCTCAGTTAGCTAAGCATTCCAGCCTAAATGTTACTTCTATTCCCTTCCTTGTTTTACTGTCCTAAGTATATGGCCAGTAAATTCTTACTTACTTTGCTACACTTTGTCCCTTGATTGAAATCTTTCCTTCAAGAAGACAGGAACAAAGGTCTCCCCATCTCCTTAGTAACAGTTTTGCTGAAGAGATTTTTCTGACTTTCCTACATTTCAAACCTGTTTTTGTCTCATTGTTGATTTATTTTTCAGCTTATGTAATATAATGAGTAAACTGAAGTTATTAGTTTGTGTGAAAATTAAAAGTTCTTTGTTGACATAATTGGATTATTTGAATCACCATTAGCTACTAATTATCTAACATCTATCAGTAGATACATATCATGTATGTATAATATATTTATATGTATAGTATGTGTTTGAGATATATATATATATTTATGTATATATATGTTTATAGCTATTTAAAGAAGAAAAGAATCCTTTATCTTGAACCAAAACTTAATCCATTAAAAAGAAAGAAAGAAAAAATTTCAGTGTTTAAGGTACTCACCTGTTGTGCTAAAAATTTGTTATAAACTTTTACTTATTAAAAGGCTTTATAAGGTTTGAAAATATAAAGAAAAAAGATAAATCAGTGTGGCATTTTGTTCTGTAATAAGCAGGGTGACACTTGGCAGCATTAGTCCATCAGTATGCTGACAATATTCAGCCCAGCATTGCTTCTCATCTGACCCAGATGGTGTTTTGCCAGCTTTTTATTGTGTGGTGCTGTTAGGGGCATGGATTAAAACTAACTGATCAAGTTGCAGTCCCAACAAGAAAGAACCCTGATAGGCAGGAGGAGCCATCTGGAGCATGTATAAAGAACAGTTTTCTTCTATTATTTTTCTGTCATTGTCACTGAAGCCTGAAGTCTAAGACTTCTTTGATCCACAACACTCATCAGTTAACACCAGTGGCTGAAGTCCCATTGTATATGATTTATAATTTTCATGTCTATTATAAAGAAAACTCAGAGGAGGAAATCTATGGATGCTGTACTCTTCCAGTAGGAAAACAAAACAAAATAAAACTCTAATAAGAAAATTAATAGCCTAAACATTGCATATGCAGGAGAGCCATGGGGATATCCTGCTATGTTTTGCTATGAGAACAAATTAAAAATAGTAAAATGATGAGCCTTGTCAATGTAAGAAACATCTAAACATGTAAGAATTTTTTATGAGTTTATTTGAGACAAAATGATGACAATTGCCAGGAAGCAAAATCTCAATGAGTTGAGAAAATGCTCAGGAAAATGGCAATTTTACCACTTATTTCGTACATCGGAATCAAAGGGGAAGAAAGTAAGGGGGTTACGTGAAGTCCACTGGTGATAGATTAGGGAGGCAGGAGGAAAGCGAAGTGGGGAAACCTCTGGGACTGGATAAAAAGTAAAATGAATAGACACATATTTCTTTTACACAGGCAGGTATAGGATAGTTAATCATTCACAATTACTGTAACTTAATAATAACAATGAGGGGATCCGTGGTCTCTGCTATCATGCTGTGGTTTTGCTTTGAGAGGTCTAGAAATAAGGAAATTACTTTGCTATTTCAAAAGTATGTTATCAGGTATGTCATCATACATGCAGACTTAGTTAAAGTAAATATTGATCTTTGTCAAGGAAGATACCAGCCTAGGACATGACTAACTCCCATGAACTGCTTTTAGTTAGAAAGTTTTAATTTCAGACCATCCTATGTGGTTACTTTAGGTCTCTGAGTTTGTAAAGCCACCATGTCGGTTTCCTCTGAGCTTTTCAGGCTTAGCATGTGGCCCCTTTTTCATTCACAGCTTTTTCACTCAGTATGCCATTTAATGATGAAGTGTGAACCGTGTTGCGAATATGTACTGGAATATTCTTAAATGCCATATGTACTAGAATCTAATTATCTCTCTGTTTCTCCACCCCTATTTGAACCACATGGTGCAACAAATTACTTATTTTCTTCACTTCCTCTCTTATTCCTAAAATACAAACATGATGATAACTGCAAATTCAAACTAATCTCTTTTGGTTTCTTTGTCCCTTCTAGTTGGAAGAGGACGCTTAAGTTCTAATTCCAGTTCAGCTATTTCTATAACTGTGATTTCAAGTAAACTATTTAAGCTTAAAAATATAGTTTATACATGTGAAAAATAATAAATTGGATAAGATGATGCCCAAGAATTCTTCACCTAACACTGTAAAACATTTTATTCATCTCTGTTTGATTTGATGAGATGTTCCTCTGGGGGAATGTTTTACAAGGAAACTTCTAAGACTTTAACATTGGGAATAAATTGGGAACAACTGCATTCCAATTCTCTACATCCCATAATCTTGAGAAGATTCAGAGTATTCCAAATTGTGTTTCCCACTTACCAAGCTGGCCTTATGTTTCATTTATCTTGGTTAAACTTTAGACAGGTTTCCTCCTGACTGTAGGCACCTGATCTCATTTTTCTTAGAACATTTACTTTAGGAAACTTGCAATTGTAAATTCTTTCTCTACCCTTTTGAAATGCATGTGAATCTTTTCCCAGTCTCTAGTCAATTTTACAACCCAGGAAATGTCTTGCTCAGGGACCTGGAGACCCTCTCTTTGAAATGTAAACTTCTAAAGAGGTAGTAACACTATTCTCCTGTCCCTGTGGAAGGATAGAAACCTAACTTTGATGGGCACAGATTAGCAGACACAAATGGACAAATCATAGGGAAGATGGCCAATTGCATACTCAGGAGTAACTCAATTTTCTTTACATATCTCTTTGACTTATCTCCCCCCGAAAGTTCTCCAGTGCTTTTCCATCAGTTCGGTCTAGTGCTTAACCACCTCCCTTTCCTTTTGTTTCAGTTGACTTGAGTTCAATCTCCCTCTCATATTGCAGTGTCTTAAATAAAATCTTCCTAAGTTTGTCTGGTACAATATTTGCTTTGACACGCCGCATCTTTGTGTGATTATTTTTTTAGTCACAGGGGTGAAAAAAACCATCCTTATTTTCTCAGTTATTCCCTTAAGTTTCTGTACTCAAGTTTCTAGCTAATTTTAGTACACCCTATGATCCTGTTTCCCAGTTTTGTTCACATTTTTTCCTAATGTTATCCATCATTATTACATGAAATTCTGTTACTTCAAGACTTTCAAAGCCTTGTTCAAGTGATGGCTACCTCATGAAATATTATCACAATTCATTTATTCAAAAGTGATCTTTCCTTGTCTGAATTTCTATTATATATTTTATACTACTCTCATAACTTAGCAATATATATATATATATATAATGTATAACATACAATTATGTACATATTTGTTAATTTTAACAAATGACTATGCTAGTTGTTTATTTGTCATACTATACTTTTTATAGACTGTACTTTTTCTACTTATGAAAACAAAAGTTTGATGCAAAATACTATGCCATGTTACACCAGCAGCAACCTCATACAACTTGTGTTTACCATATCCCTTGATTGCATAATTCCCTTCTGTGCTTGATTTAATCTCATGTTGTTATGTACAATAACATGCTATACAGTCTTAAAACCTAGAAACAATAGGTATATATAGGCTATACCATCTAGGTTTGTGTAAGTTCACTCTAGGGTGTTCAATGACAACAAAATCGATTAATGAAGCATCTCTCAGAATGTATCTCCTTTGTTATGTAGAACAAGATTGTGTATTATTTTTAAAATGCAAGCTAAAAAATATTTACTACTGCAAACAATTGTGTTTTTTGTTGAAATATATTTATATATATATAATGTATTTATTTATAAACTATACAAGAAAATAATATAATATTATATAGAACATTGATTTCATAAGCCTCATTGACACCATGTAACATCTAATGTCATTTTAGAGTAATATGGGCTAGGGAAATGGTTTAATCACTTTTAATCTAACAGAAAGGATTTTGTTTTTTCAAAGAGAATGATAACTAAGATAAAAATATTTTAAATAGGTAAAATCAGAGCTATTCCACTGGAAGAAAATATACATTCATTTAGTGTTTCTTAGTCTCATTTCTTAGCTCCCAGGAGACTCTAAATCTCAGGTATTGTTATTAGAGAATCACGTGGGTGGAATTTCTCTGTTGCTAGTGGAGTGGGATTCTTGGGGCACCGCTGGAATAAGAATTTCTGGAGGCCCCCACAGATAGATGAAATGTGGTCAAAAGTTTATTTGCGTAGCATTATATGCCTCAGTTTCAAAAGTTACATTTCTCTTAAACCAGTCCTAGAAAAGTTGCAGCTAGAGATTCAACAGAGCTAAAAACAAAGCCAGTGTCCAAAGTTTCCCTTCCACAGTGAAGCTGGGTCCAGCAGAGCATCAAGCTAGTCAGACCCATTAGTCCATTGTGTGGGGTCCGCATGACTGTGGGCCCTGTGGGCGAGTGCGGGGTTGAGAACCACAAGCCAGTAGTCAGGAGTGAGCAGCAAAAGGGAAGGGAGGGAGCTCTTTTATTTAGGAGTTTATGGATCTCAGATTTTGTATCCTTGCAGTGGCCACACCTACTCTGGCCAATGACCTGCTCCCAGGTGTGACTCACAGGTAATGACCTTTCCTATGTGGTTCAGACCTTACTGGGCATGTATCTGTTCTTTCTTTGTCCAGTCCCTTCCCCCAGGATTACTGGAAAAAAGACCTGGAGGGTGTTAATCTGCAGCTTTCTGGTACAAATGGCATGCCTATATTATCTGGCCTGCCCTTTGCTCCTTTCCTATTAATTAATTCATAACTGGGTTGATTACAATGGTATCAATATATCAAAAAACCCATGGCAATTGTTTTCTCTTCATCTATATTTGAATTATAGTTTAAAAGAGTGATACTTTAAAAAAAATTGTCATTAAATTTAAGGGAGAACCTTCCACTTCTCTTATTTGTCATATTGTTTTCACCTTGAAAAATAAATATCTTTATTTGTTTTTAAGGTACCTGGAACTGGGAGAAAGACGTAATCCACTAGTGACAGAATCAATAAGTAAGATTCACTTTTCAGCCTGTAACATCAGTTGGAAACCAGGGTTTTTATATACAAAGTTTTATTGCATTATAATCACATTCATTCATTTATGTATAGCCTATGGTGCTTTCCCACTATAATTATAAAAGTATAGCAAAAAAGTTTGCCGACACCTATTCTTAACTAGAAAAAGACAAAGAATAAAGTAAATAAAGAATTTTAGCTATTCCCATTTTTGACAGGTATGTGGGTTTCGGATGAGTCAGACATACATAATATTTAATGTGAAAAGTTTCCATGATTTTATTTATCCATAAACTTGGTATGACCTAAGGTTTATGGTGTCCTCACTCAACATGTAAATACAATTTTAAAATTACATTACTTTGATGAACTTCCTTAATCAAGAAAGCCTTCTTTGGTGGATTAGCTCAGGGGGTGGCAAACTATTGCCTCAGGGCCAAATTCAGCTTGAAACTTATTTTTGTATAGCCTTTAAGCAATACAAAATATTTTAATTGCTGATCTAAACATATAACACACAAAAGAGAGAATATATTACAGAAACCACATGTAGCCAGCAAAACTTAAAATATTTATGATATAACTATACAAAAAAGTTTAGTTCTCAAGATAAGACCATCTTTAGAAATATGTTTAAGTGTTCTGTACTAGACAGATTAAATTGTGTGCAGGGGAATCTTAAAAATAAACACTCAAATGTTAAGTTAAAAGTTCTCTTAAAATTAAAAATTTTAATGGCACTAAAGGTGCTTATTTTGAAGACACCACTTAGGGTAATGTAATTATAGACCCCTTGCATTTGAAGATCTTGCAGAAAAGAGTCCTTGTTATTTTATTGTTCTACAGAGTGAAATTAAGGCCAGAGGCAAATATGTGGAAGCCACAAGTATGCAAACTTCACTAAAATATAAGAAATAGTTATTTAAATTTACTGGGCCTCACTTATAAATCATAAGAGTGTTTTCTATTAGCAAGATGGCTGAGTAAAATAGTATAGCAGTGTAAAATAGTCTGTTAAGAGTGAAATAAGATTAAGGACCTTATATTGAATTTTCAACACTTTACATTTTCTGAATGTTATTTTATAATGAATTCTGTTATTGTGTTAGAAGTGCATTATCATATTAGAAGCTTTATCTGAAATTCCTACTCATTCTTGACTTTTTTCTGATATTTGCTAAGTAATCACTAAAATGCTGATAGGGAGCCTTATACATAGAGATGGAGCTTGTCTTCTTTGGAGGATGATCCTGTTGTGATCCTTTCTTTGAAATCATGAATGTTGGTATTTTTACATGTTGTCCTTGTATTCTTCAGATATCGCCAGAAGACTCTTCCAGTGCTCAAAATGGAAAGGGTAGGTCTGTTTTGTCTTCCAGAAATTCCTTAGATGAGTGTCTGATGACGGCTCGAGGTTCAGTGTTTAGTGTTGAATTAAAGGTTTCACAGCTGTCTTAGCTTTCCTCTTGCCTCCGAGATGCCTGGAGACTCGGCTTATTTAACCCTCCTGCAATATTAACTCAGAGACTATATGGTACATTAAACATGAGGTAAAGGATGGCCCTTGGCAGTTGTTCTATAGCGATCCAAGCACCTATGCCTGGTTACAGAAAGTGTTTATTGAATACCATGTAATTGATAAATCATTTACGACTGATAAGTAATATATAATTGGTGAAATGAAGCTCCACTTAGGCACAGGAGAGTGTCATGTACCTCCAAGGGAGTATATGACTAGCAGGGTTTAACAGCCCGAAGACTGATGATGATGATTCCACTCAAAACACATGCACTCTGCCTTGTCTCTCATGTGGGGTCTAGTGTAGTGTGACTGAGACATCCGGATGACACACCTGGGAGGACCAATAATTCTTCCATGCTTTTGCAGTGCATGCTGTGCAGCCCCGTACCCTGTACCCTTCTCCTCACTAAGCACTTCAGTATCCTATGAGTTTGTCATTTCAAACCCAGGAACCCTGTTGTCGGAGCAGAGTGAACATTGATGGCTGTAAACTTTCATCTATTCCTCTCAATTACAGTGATAATACTTTACTCCTGCCTTAAGTTTGACCCTTTATTACACTATTCCAGAGTCCCTCTCTTTTCCTTTTTCAAAAAATACATCATCAGGTCACTTTGCTATGAAGTGTCACCAGTTCCACAAAGTGGCAGAAGAGATATGGACATCCAATACTACTTAGGTTGCTTAACCTATTCTTTTAGCCCTACTTTTGCTTCATTTTTGGGAGCAGATAACATTACCAAATCCTGAATCTCTGGGGGAATTCCTTACCTCAGTTGGGTTGTTTCTTGGCTTTTCATTCTGCTGGTTTAGCATTCAGATTGCTTCTTCTAAGGTACCACTTGCCTATCAGCTTTCTAGCTTCCAACATTGTGTATTTGATCTTTCTTTTCTATTTGTGTTGATTTTAAATTTAAGTTTAAAAAATATTTTTACTATCCTTTAGTTGTAGGTGTCACTCATGCATTTGCTCCATAAATCTCTGGCAAGTTAGTAAACCCTATGGACTTCTATTAAATTCATGAAATAAAAAATATGTAGAGAAATATAGCAGAAAGCAATTGCATTAAAAAGCAGTTATAAAAATATTTTAAATAGCATTTTTTATATAAGAATAAATATGTGTCTCCATTCATACATTAAAAAAAAATATTGAGTTGCAGGTCTAATGTCTATTATCATTTGATAATGACCAGTGTAATCTAAATTTCTATATCTGCAATAGCTAAAATGTGATATAAAACTACCTGTAATTTATAATGATAATAGAGTCATAAGTACTGATAACATTACTGGGGTTTGTTGCCTCCACATATATTTGATGGAAAGATTATTTTCAGCTAAAGGTACTTGAAAATGAATATATACATCCAGGTTCAAATCCATTCAAGTTCAGATACCCTGGTTATGAATTCCTGATTTAGAGGGTCTTCAGGGATATAAAAAACTAAATCTTAAACTAAAAGTATCATAACTTAAATCCATGAAAATCATAACAATTTATTTAAAACACACCCTAAATGCCAAAGACAATTCATAGACACTGTATGTGATGTTTCAATACACTTGTAAAGAAAGAAATGCATTTATAAATATATTTAATGAGTAATATGTATTATTTTGAATGTGTTCATGCAGGCAGAAGGCTAGCAGAATACAGATGCAGTGTTGATATTTAAACAGAATTGAAATATATCCGTGTTATTAAAATAGGTCATGCTCCAGTTGTTGTGGTAAGTGGGATGAGAAAGAAAACATGTTTTGAGGTTGTCATTATTCACATTGTGGAACTTCTAATGTAATACATCACAAGGCATGGAGTAGGATTTGCTGGTGCGTGAGCATTTCCAACTATGTAGGAGAAAGAGCTGCGCAGAACATTTGCCCATTTCTTTGTGGTTTTGGGAACAGAATATTTCTGAACTAGAGTACAATATATTTTCTTTATCCATTTCATTATATATATGGTTAATATATATATATCATTTATATATACAAACCATATATATATGTGTATAAAAATGAGTGTCTGAAATGCTTTGTTAAAATATATAATTTTAGGAAGCATAAAAATATACAGGAACTTCTGGTTTAGCCAAAAGCTTAAAAACATGTTAAATAGAGATTAAAACAATATGATCAGTAGCAATCTGATCATTCCTTCACAAATTCTAATATCTAAAATACATTATAAATGACAACCACATCAAAATCTTGAGCAGATTAATTCTTTATCAAAAGCATTACAAAGGTTACTCAGAATATCACCCCTTTATACTTACTTTTAAGGAAGTTTTATGGTAAAGAATTATTAGCTTATATTGACTGGAACAGTTACCCAAAATTTTCAGCATGGCTTAACTAATTTGTCTATTTGTTATTTTAATCTGTTTGGTTTTGTCCTTCAGCATGATTGACTGAAAATAATATTAAACTAAAGCTAGTTACTTTTGGTGAGTTAAGTACTACACAGATTGACTCTGGAACATCTGATATGCAGGCTGTGGGAGGAGAAGATGGCACTAAAGAATCCAAAGAGAAAAGGAGCATGGTAATAGAGAGTCTTATCCCAGATCAAACTGAAGAAACTGATTCTTGTTCCCAAGGCTTTGGGTTAATCAGTGCTTAGAAGTAGATCTGCTGTAGGCACATTTTTAAAGTTTATATTCACCTACGAATGTCTTTATTTCACTGTCATTCCTCAAGGGTACTTTCATAAGATATAGATTTAATGGTTGACAGTACTTTTCATTCAACATTTGAAAGAGGTTGTGCTACTTCCTACTGCCCCTAGAGTTTCAAATAGGAAATCAAAGTTTTCAAATTGATGTTCCCATATAAGCAATCTGCCATCTCTTTATGGCTGCTTTCCAGATTTTTTTCTTTGTCTTTAGCTTTCAAAATTTAATTACAATATGTCTGAGAAGGTATTCTTTTAGGTGTATCCTTTTGGTGTTTGCTGAGATTTTTAATTTTTTTGTTTATTTCTCCAAATGAGGGTGTTTTCAGTCATTTTTTTTCTTCAAATATTCTTTCATATTTATTCATTCTATTTTAATCTCATATTAACATATTTTACAATTGTTACAAGCTCAGGAAAATCAGAAGGAATTGGTGGTTGATTGAGCAACAAATAATAGTTTGGTTTCTCTATGTGCATAATTAATATTAGAATAGTACATGCCACATAAATTTACCTAATGATAAATATTATTATAACAACAAGTAATTATGTAGCACTTACTATGCACCACAACCTAATCTATGTGGTCTGCATATATGAATTAATTGAATTACTCAATACACCTATTTAATAAATAATGAATCTGTACCATCACAAAGATACATAACTTGAAAAATTTATACTTTATTCAGTATTGGTTAACATTCAAGTTCAAAATCTAAGTGAAATTATATATATGTGTGTGTGTGTGTTATATATATATATATATATACACACACACACTTAGATTAAATCCAGTGAAAATGTTTTTGGTCAGCTAGCTCCCATAGGAAGCCCTCTTTGAAACTGTAATGAATGTCACTAACTGATGACATGTTGTCATCTTATGACTTCAAGTTGACCCTGACAACATTGAATCTGCAGTCAGGTGAAGAAAGAATGAGGAAAGCATACAATACACAGCACAGGGACTTGGAATGGAGATATTTTACATTATACAGACCTAAGTCCATGGCCCAGTCTATAAAATATTAGAAATTAGAAAATATGATAAAATTTATTTCTTAGTATGGAAGCCAATTTCCAGAAAAAGTTTCTTAGTATAGAAGGGAAATGAGGGATTTTGCTTAAGATGGTGGCATAGATAAATGTGGTACTTGAACCTCCTTCAGCCATATCAAAATGACAACTAAACTACAGAACAACCATCATTTCGAACCACTGAAATCTAGCTGAACAGAGGTTCTACAGCTAAGGATATAAAGAAGGAACCACATCAAGATGGTAGAAGAGGTTGAGACATGAAAAGATCTGGTCCCACATCCACATATGGTGGATAAAAATCAGGAAGAATGCCTTGGCTGTGGAGGTCCCCACTGAGGAGAGGGGTCCCAGCTCCACATCAAAACTCCCAGCCCAGGGTTGTAAGGCTCTGAAGAGAAATCCTTATAACTTCTGACTAAAAAAACCAGCAGGGGTTGTGGTTGAGTGAAACAGTGGGGTGCTAGAGTCCCAGGCATTCCCCATAAAGAGCCCTCTCATGGACTTACTCTGATACTCTTGCTCTGAGCTCCAGCACTAGGGCAGCTGATTGAAAGGCACCAGGAACTTATGGGGAGGAATTGAATTGTCTGCCTTTCTCCCAGACAGAAGTGTTGGCAGAGGCCATTGTTCCTTTTCTGAGCCCTCCCCCAACAGAGCCAGCAGGCAAGCAACAAATCTGTGTCTCCATCTATCTGTCTAACACTGTTGGCTCCTTGCTGATGATTCCCTGAGGCCATGCCCCACCCAATTTGGGGGCCCACCCAAGCTGTTTCTAGTGGCTTTTCTACATCAGAGGCTTGTCTTGACTCAGACTTCAGACTTTCCCAAAATCTGTCAAACAAACATCATCTAACTTCGGTGTGCCTCATACCTCTTGATAGGTGGCCCCAGGCTTGGCACTAGAGGCAGCAGGCCTTGCTTCATAGCTTGGCCTCTTCTGGGCACTTCCAAGCCTAGCATAAGTAGCAGCCACCTGCAGATAACATTTTAGCTTGTGCTAGGTGGCCCTGGGCAGGACATAGGTGGCAGTTGACCTCGACCTGAGCCTCCCAGGAGGCCTAAGAACAAACTCCAGAAGCAATGCAATCAAGGAGTGGATTCAATGGGCACCAGATCCCCAATGAAACAAGTCCTGCTCTGTGGGGTGGGACCCTGCACAAGTGATCTTCCATGAAGATGGCAGCCAGTCCTTGCAGCCAATCAGCCAGGGGATAAATCTTTCTCACTGATGTGTCCAAAGCAATCAAGGCTCAACTACAACAGGAGGGTGTGTGCAGCCCACACAGGGGCACACTTGGAGTGTTCAACTCCAGTGAATATGGAGGCTGTGCCACCAGACCCTACGGAACACGTACTATATAAAACCACTCTATCAAGTTCAAGAGACATAACAGCTCTACCTAATACATAGAAACCAACATACGAAAGCTGCCAGAGTGAGGAACAATGAAATGTGTTCCGAATGAATGAAAAGAACAAGGCCCCTGGGGGGGAAAAAAAGAAGGAAAAAATAACTAAAAAAATAGAGACAAACAATCTAACAGATGCAGAGTTTAAAACACTGATTATAAGGATGATCAATGATCTCAGTGAGAATTTCAATAGAAAGATAGGAAACATAAAAATGGAACTAGAAAACATAAAAAAGAACAGGTGAGAAATAAAGAAAACATTAACTGAAATGAAGAATACATTACAGGGTATCAACAGTGGAGTAGATGAAACAGAAGATCAAATCAGAGATTTAGAAGATAAGGAAGCAGGAAACACCCATTTAGAACAGTAAAAATAACAAAGAATCTAAAGAAATGAGAATAGTTTAAGGAGCCTCTGGGACAATTTCAAGTGTACCAACTTTTGTGTCATGAGGGTGCCAGAATGAAAATTTATGTGAAAAAATAATGACTGAAAACTTTCTTAACCTAGTGAAGGTAATAGACATACAAGTCCAGGAAGTGCAGAGAATCCCAAACAAGGTGAACCTAAGGAGGCCCACACTAAGGCACCCCACAATTAAAATGCTAGAGGTTAAAGACAAAGAGAGAATCTTAAAAGCAAGGAAAGAAAAGCTGTTAGTTGTCAATCTGGGAACTCCCATAAGACTGTTAGTTGATTTCCCAACAGAAACTTTGCAGGCCAGAAGTACAACTCTGGAGTATAGACAATAATATTGTAATGACTATGTATGGTGTCAGATGGATACTTGATTTATCAGGGTGATAAGTTAGTAAATTATATCATATCAAACCACTGGGTTGTACACCTGAAACTAATATAATATTGTGTGTCAACTGTAATTTGAAAAATAAAAAGTTATTTAAAGTCAAAAAGAAAAAAAGAAGGGAAATAAATCTCTAGTAGCCCTCCAGTCACCTATGACACAGTGGGTGAACCAGAATATAAATAAAGGAATCTGGCTGTAAAGACTATGCTACTCTACTTTGTTGTACACAAAAAAGCATACTTCATATTTTACAGTGTAGTATATACCAAATACTATTATATATATAATATAGTGTGGTATAATAGTGTTTGGTATCTTTAGAAATTTAATAAATATAGCCATCATTTTACTATTTAATAAAGAATTAGTGGCAGGAATAATCACAAGTTTAAGAATAAAAGAATGATTCAGTACAATGATACAAGGTTATGTTATAGAATACAAAGGTGGGGGTAAAATATCTTAAGATGGCTAAAAAGATTTTAAAAAATCTCATCAGAGAACTAGAAAGTATAAAAATAAAAATTCTAAGACTGAATAAAAATGTATCTGAATTGAAGGGATTAATCAAAGAAAAAAAGGGATTACACACAGACAAGAGTGTGGTGACTGCCAGAGGGAGGGGATGGGGGGAGGTTGAAGAAGGTAAATGGGATAAATGGTGATGGAAGGGAACTTGCTTTGGGGTGGTAAACACAGAATGCAATGTACAGATGATGTGTTGTAGAATTGTATACCTGAAACCTATAAAGTTTTATTAAACAATGTCACCCCATTAAATTCAATAAAAAATTCTCTGGGTAAGTTTAATAGTAAAATATATATGACAGAGAATAAAAATTAAATTTTAAAATAGATCTACATTATGTTAAATCTAATAAAGGTTAACTTAGTTGAAGTGTATTAAAGGATTATTTAAAGAAAGCCACAGTCATAAGGAAACCAGCACCAGATATTTAGTTGGAAAAATGGCCAATAAAATCAGTCTGTCATCGAATATTTAAATAATATTTATAAATATGTACATGTGTGTATATGTTTAATTTGTCCGTGTAAAGTCATATGGCACTTGTCCCTCCAGATATACCTGGAGATGTGTTTCTTTGTGGTATCTTTTAATAAAAATGTAGAAAATAAAGTTTTCTATTTAGTCTCAAATTTGAATTGGTCAATTCAACATCACAAGGTCAATTTTAAGATAGAAAAACCAAAAGTATTTAGTAAGAAAGAAACACTTGACTAAAATGCATAAAATATTCTGAGAGATACCCAGGGAAAAATTTTTCAGTTGAATTTTTTACTGCAGTATAATTTACAAATACAGTATAATGCTGAAGGTTATAGAAGCAAGGAAAGCAACATGACCTGAATTTAGTTTGTCCTTTACAGAATTCTGGGCATATGTACATAAACACACACCTATACAAATTAAGTATACAAGATGCACCAAAGTGACATACATACTTTGATGTGTTTTTTTTTTAATATAACCAAGCACATATATTTACTGAAAATATCAACTGAAAATCTTGATATTTATATTAAACACATCAAATCAGGATTTCAAATTAATTTTTTTACCTTCATCTAAATACTTGGAATGACTGTGATATAACCTAATTCTAGATTAAAACTTAATAAATTTACAAATATATACACTCAAAGTTTGAATTTAATGAAATTGAAGAAAACTGAACATGGTACTGATATAATAAAAAATATAAGAAATGTATAGTTCTCAACAACTTATAATTAAATTGAAAATATTTATAGTTGATTACTATATAATTAGAGGAATTCCTGGGGCATATAGACAGGATTTTGTTTCAATGTCAGTGATATTTAGAATCAAGATGATAACTTAAATGTTTAAGACTTATGGCAAATAAGTCATACTCTTAGTAAACATTGGAAGGAATTCATACTTCTAAGAGCAGAAGTATGTATTTGAAATTCAACTGCAAAATTAATGTCAAATTTTCAAATGAAAAAGCTGTCCATATTTCACAAATACAACTTGATGAGTTTGTAGATAATTGTACACCAGTGAAACCATCACCACAATCTATGCCATAAACATCCATCACCTAAAAAAGTTTCCTCCCAACTTCTTTATTTATTATTATTTAAGTTTCTGGTGATAACATTTAACATAAGATCTACTCCCTTTGCAAATTTTTAAGTATACAATACAATATTGATAATTATAGGCATTATGTTGTACATAATATTATCTTGGACCCATTCATCTGAACAACTGAAACGAGGTACTGTTTGACTAATACCTCCCTGTTTCCCCTCTCCCTAGGCCCTGGCAACCACCAATCTACTCTTTGCTGTATGAGCTTCACTATTTTCAGTGTTTCATGTAAGTGGCATCATGTAATATTTGTCTTTCTGTGTCTGGCTTATTCCACTTAGCATAATGTTCTCCAGCCTTATCTATGTTGTCACAAATGGCAGAATATTTTTTAAGGCTGAATAATAATCCAGTGTACGTATATACTGTATTTTCTTTATTCATATAGGTCAATGGACATTTAAGTTGCTTCCATGTCTTGGTTATTGCAAATGATGCTGTAATGAAAAAGGAAATACAGGTGTCTGTTCAAGCTCCTGATACCAATGCCTTTGACTACATACCCAGAAGTGGGATTGCTGGATTATATGGTAGTTCTATTTTTAATTTTTTGAAGAATCTTCATCCTATTTTCAATAGTTGCTACACCTATTGACCTTCCCTATAGTGTATAAGATTATCCTTTTCTCCACATCCTGTCAACATATTATTATTATAATATTATTATTATTTGATAATGGCTACCTAAGAGGTATGAGGTGATATCTAACTATGGTTTTGATTTGCATTTCCCTGATTATTAGTGTGATGTTGATCACTTTTTACATATCTGTTGGTCATTTGTATGTATTTTTTTGGACCAACGCTATTCAGATCTTGTGCTCATCTTTTATTTTTATTTTAAATATCTCTCTATTGATTTCAGAGAGAGGAAGGGAGAGGGAGAGAGAGAGAGAAACATCAATGATGAGAGAGTCATTGATCGGCTGCCTCCTGCATGACCCCAACTGGGGATCAAGCCCGCAACCCTGGCGTGTGCCCTGACCAGAAATCGAACCCCGATCTCATGGCTCCTAGGTTGATGCTCAGCCTCTGAGCTACACCCGGCTGGGCCTGTGCTCATTTTTTAAATTGGATTATTTGTTTTTGTGTTTTAGGCTACAAGTTTCTCATATTTTAGATATTAACCCCTTCCAGACATATTGTTTGAAATATTTTCTCCCACTCCATAGGTTGCCCTTTTGTTTTGTTGATGGATTTCCTTTGTGGTTTGCTGTTATTCCATTTGTCTATTTTTGTTGTTGTTGTTATTGCTCTGCTTTCGGTGTCAAAATTTTAAATTATTTTGATAGACATGCCTAAAAATAGATGCCAGTATTAAAGGGAATGAGAAAAGAAAGAAAAGGAGACTTTGATATAAAGTAGAAAATTGAAATAAGGAAAAGATAGAGAAAAATGACAGCTGCAAAGTAGAGGCAATATAATACTAATAAACACTCTTGTTTCAGAAGAAAACAGAAGGATATTCTGAACGTGCTGCACACACTGAAGGTTTTGTGGCCATTTGGTGGTAGGTAGGAGAGAGTGGGTAGCTCTCCAGGTTCCTCTGCTCTAACGCTATAACGGTGGGATATTTTTGGAATCTGTGTAAAAATTTCCTTTTTAGCTGTACTGTTCATACTGTTAATCTTTTAAAGAAATCCAACTGTTATTTCTCTTGCTACCAATGTATTTAATTATTGTTGTGTAGAGCAAACAGCTATAAGATATGAACAAAACAGATGGCTCAGCATTGCCAGAAAACTTATCTTTTACCATGAAGTTTTATAACATGCAGAAGAAATACAATTTTGTTTAAAATGTCCAAGTCAAATCACTATATATATATATATTTTAAAATATATATATTAAATATATATGTATATTAAATATATATTAAAATATATATATATTTTAATATATCTTTATTGCTTTCAGAGAGAGGAAGGGAGAAGGAGAGAGAGATAAAAACATCCACGATGAGAGAGTGTTTGATAGGCTGCCTTCTGCATGCCCCCCACTGGGGATCGAGCCTGCAACCCAGGCATGTACCCTGACTGGGAGTCGAACCAGGATCTCCTGGATCATAGGTTCATGCTCAACCACTGAGCCATGCCAGCCAGGCAAATCAGTATATTTTTACAATACTTATATGCATTATAGTGGCTAACACATCATTTGATATTTCTTCAATGATACTTTTCTAAGAACTTCATAAAAGCATAAAGGGTGTAGAAATATTTTTTTTTAGATATGACATAATTAAAAATAATTGTTTGTTCACATGTATAGCCATATTAACTGGATAATGCTTCTTTGTATAGTTGCATGTCTTTTTGAAAATCAACCTGTGAACTCAAGCTTTAATTAAATTAATTTAGGTTTTAAAATTGCAGGGTTCTTTAGATTTATTGAATGCACTTGCCATGTTAATTTCTAGTATATTAATTAACATATTAAGTGAAAATAAATATTCTGCTCATGCTCATTTCTAGGCGATGTGGTCTAACCAGTGATATATAGATTCATGAGAAAAATCCTTGTTTTTTGGAGAATTTGCACTAAATGAGAGGTTGGAATATATATTAACTGTAAATTTCATTAAATTATTAGGTAAGTATGAAGTTAGCAGTAAGATTCAGGAAGCACAAAGGTTGGAGCCCTAAAATCAAAATAATAGGGCCACAGAAGACTTTCTTGTATATATGATGACATTTATAATTTACACAGAAATAGAAGTTTTATCAAGGCAAAGACAGATGGAAAATGAATTCAAGCCTGTGAGAAGAGCTTAAGAAAGAGCACCATTGCCCTAGCTGGTTTGGCTCAGTGGTTAGAACGTCGGCCTGAGGACTGAAGGGTCCCAGGTTTGATTCCAGCGAAGGGCACGTACTTTGGTGGCAGGCTTGATCCCTGGCCCTAGCTGGGTGTGTGTGAGAGGCAACCAATTGATGTGTCTCTCACACTGATGTTTCTCTCTCTCTCTCTTCCCCTTTCACTGCCTCTCTTAAAAGCAATGGAAAAAGTATCCTCGAGTGAGGATTAAAAAAAAGAAAAAGCACCAATACATTATAATATGTGGTGTAGGCAGCCAGACACAATGTGTAATTTTCAGCTCATAGAGAGTTGAGACAGCTGAAGAACTAAGAAGTGTTGCATCATGTTGGGGCCTTGACATGTGAAATATTACATTTTATTCTGTTAATTACAGATAACTATAAATGTGTATAGATAAGTAAAGGAACCATGTGGCTATAATATTAAAGAAGAGTTTAAGGGAGATAGCACTGAAATTAGCATCAATCACATGTATGTCAACAGTGATATGTACATGTTTGGATGATCAACGAAGAAATAAATGAAAGATTGCTATCACCTATCTATATCTACATCTCCCTATCATCTATCTATCATCTATCATCTATCATCAATGGGCTAGCTAAACATTGTTAACTATTTTTTTAATTGTTTTAATTTTCAAAATTATTATTTTTCTAAATAAATAAATATCAAACATATTATGTCTTCAGGTGAGGATTATGAAATGCAAGAATCTTAGGTGCCTTTTCTGAGAAAACAGGGAGCAAAGTCAGATGTTTCACTTCCAAACAATTTGTTTTCCACTCTACTATTTTCCCCATCAAATTATAAAAATAACTTACAATTTATCTTTATATAGGAAACAATTTTTTTTTTCTATTTTTGTGCATTTACAGTAGTCATTTTAGGTTCTTTTTATGTATGCTGAGAGGGGTTTAGATCAGTTCATTTGTACAAACAGATTATCATATTGATAGATCAGAGTTTAAAGGTAATAAAATAAGGCATCTATACAATGTTTTTTAATTACTTCTAAAAGCACATGATGATAGTCTTTATTCTAAAATTAGGTTTAATAGTTTAATAATTGAATCACTTCTTGGGCAAATGCTATTATCAGAATTGTTCTATATTTATTTGAAAACCTTACAAAGTACTATACATAGGACTTAAAATGTGTGAGTGAGTCTGCTCCTAAAAAATACATAAGACCAGTAAATGCATTTTAATTTATTTTTTAAATGTTTATGGTTTTATTTAGATATATTTATGTTCAAAAAATAAGAAATACTAATGGTATAAATACATTAATTATTAACTTTTTATATCTTAGTATAAAGCTTTCACACATTTTTAATGAAATTATGTGCTAATATATTTTAAATACAGTGCTAAATTCATCATACACCTCATTCAAAACACCTTTTCACCTGTGAAAGTCACCACATTTAGTTTTATTTTATTCTTTATTTTTTGCTTCCCCCTGTCATCTCTCCCATTGGAGTTTACCACAGGTGCCCACTCTAATGTGTTCATCGACATTGGCCGTTATTCCTGAAAATATAAGCAGTGTGGTTTGTATATATTTGTATTTTAATTTGTATTAATGTTATTACAAGAGTAATTGCATTTAATTTAATAATTATTTTATTCCATACAGTTTTCAAGATCTATGCCTATACATACCAATAGTCTAGTCTAATTCAGGATGCATATTTACTTTACACTCTACTGTCACAGGCACCCAACATGCTGCCCTTATTCATTCCTTGATGGTGGGCATCTGAGATGCCACCATCTCACTGCTACCATAAATAAGGCTTAATAAAGACCCAATTATACATCTGTCTGGGGAATTGTGTGAGAGCTTTGCAGTAGTAAATACTGGATAAAGGAATTGCTATCTCATAGGAAAGAGCATGTTTAAATTCACTAAGTACTGCCATTGGTCTACAGGTTGCTATGAGTTTAAGTAAGACGTGAGGTTCTCCATATCCCCACAGACCGTGATATAAATTTACTTTTACATTTAGGCAATCTAATGTATATTTACTGGATCTTATTGTTGTTTAAAATTACATTCTCCTGAATGCTAGTGAAGTTGAACAGATAAATTAATATTTGTGTGTATATAAACTTATGTAAATAAGTGCACTGATGATGAAAAATATTTTTAAAAAGCCAAAGATCAATATTTTTGATGTTGAATTTCTGTACTTCTCTTGTTCATACAAAGAAGTGCTTATTTGTCTTGTTGGTTTAAGATTTTTATATATCTTCTCCAGAATGTGACCTGCCTGCTGACTCCATCTGTAATATTCCACATTAAGCACATATAACTACTTTTAATCAATTCGGATCTATAGAATTTACTTTTTTTAGAACTATTACCCTCAAAGAAACCAAGAAATTTCTTAAATACTCTTCTATTACCTTTTAATTTGTCTTTCCCACTTAGTTCTTTTATCCATCTAGAAGATAAGTTTGTATATGGTATAAAAACTCTTATTTTAGTTCATGTCGTGGGCCAGTTTTAAAACAATAATGTCCACACTGATTTGTAATGTTTCTTTGATCACATATTTTGTTGCCATATATATAGACATGTCCTTTGCTGGACACTGAATTATGTGTCTAATTTTTTTTTTACACAGTATCACCTGTCTTCCTATATTTATTGTTTATTCATTCATTCATTCATCCACTTGTTAATTCATTTATATTAAGATTAGTTGGTAACATGTTTTAACATCTGTAGAACAAATTTTCCTACTTCACTCTTTTAATGTCCATAAATGTTTGTGAACTTTTTCGCTAAAAGTCTTGGAAAATTTCTTTAATTAAAAATCCAGTAGATACTTAATTAAAATGGAGCTGAATTTCTAGGTGTTTTTGAGAAGACCTGGCATTTTACCATGCTAATCCATGACATAAAATGAGGACTGGGCATGTCTTTATTTATATAGTCCTTTTAAATTTTTAACCACATTTGAAAATTGCTTTCATATATTCTCTTCATGCTTAAATAATTACATACCCAAAAACATTGCATTCCAAAAAATAGTACTTTAAGTTCTCTTTCCCCATATCAATTATAAAAAAGTTCAAGTTGTTAATTATTATTCAAATGCTTTATATCATGGCATATTTTATGTGTTTGATAGATAACATTCCTTTTTATTAGTTCACATATGCCTGAAATGTATTTTTCCATCCTATTATTTTAAACTTTAATGAAATCCTTACATTTAAGTTTACTTATCTGGGATAACGGATACTTTTTTCCTTTTTTTGGTCTGGCTGAATTGTTTTTTTTCATGATTGTTTATTTCCCCATGTCTTATTTTTCCCAGATCAGGATTTATTTTAAATATTGTAACAAAGATTTTAATAATCTATCTGAGAGTCTTTCTTTTTGATTACTAGTTTATTCAGTTACATTTCTGAAAATAATTTTCATATCAGAACTCATTTAAGCTATATTTTAACCTATTTTCCACTAATCAACTTTCATATATTATTTTTCTCTGTTTCCATCCTTCTCTTTTTAGAGCAAATATTTATGCTGATTTACATGTTACACATTTCATTTTCTGCTTCCGGTGGCTATTCCTATCCTATTACTGCCTACCTTTGTATTTGTCTCCTCCTTTTGTTTAAATATCTCTATTTCACTTTTATATTAACTCCAGAAAGACAAATTGTTTTTATTACCCCCTGCTCTTTCCCTCTCCTTTCTCTCCCACTTCCATAAAACATTAATTCTTAGGATAGAAAGATGCAGATGATTTTGCTCCTGCTTTTCTAGACAAGTAGTTATTCTTCCTCTTTGCTTGCCATGCATCTGCTAAAGCATTGTTTCAGCCAGCGTTCAATCAGAGAAGCCGAAGCCTATTATCGGGCTTTAAACAGAAGACTCTTAAACTGGAAATTAGGTACAAATGTGATCAAAGTGCAGGTGGGAAATAATCAAGCAAGGATCTGCAGTAATTGCAGGAAGCAGAGACTATTTTGGGAAAATTTTATCACTGAGCTCCCTAAATGTCTATGCTGCGGAAGCTGCTAAGCACTCAGGATTGTCAGTGTTTGTAACCAAGCTGCAGGCGTGAGTTACAAACCAGGAGCCTGGCAAGGAGGCCTGGAAAAGGGAGTTTCTGACTACTGACCCCAGCCATCCAGAGCAGACTGTAAACGTACAAGTGTGGCACCGAGACAAAAGAGTCACTATTTGGTTCAAGTATCATCTTTGTGAATATTCTTAAGACTTTAATGTTCAAGATAATTTTCATTTTCCTAGTGCATATTCATAGCATTTTGCAAGCTAGAAAATCTTGGTCGAAGCAGCTCTCCTTCAACGTTCTAGAAATATTAACCCATTTTCTTAAACTTTAAATATTGCTGTTTACCAATTTGATGCCAGTATATTTCTTTGTTGCTCTGTGGACAGTGTCTCTATGGAAAATATAACATTTTTGTAGTCTGATGCAATGTAATTTCTCTGTAATGTGTTTAGATTTATTTTTATTTTTTCTTGTATCCTTTTGGTTGCCTTCTTTTTTCATCTGAGATGTCACATTTTTACCTACTTAGACAATCCTAAGGCATCACCTTCAAATTATTCTGCAGTTCTTTTGTTTTAATTGTGGCAAGAACATCTCACATTTTATCTACCCTAAACAAAAATTTAAGTGTAGAGTACAGAATTGTTAACTATAGGCATAAAGTTGTACAGCAGATCTCCTGAGCTTATTTATCTTGCCTATCTGGAACTTGACACCTGTTGAACATCAACTCCCCATTTCCCCCACCTTCAGTCCTTAGCAAACATGATCCTACTCTCTGTTTCTATGAGTTTGATTATTTAGATACATCATATAAGTGGAATCATGCAATATCTGCCTTCTGCAAGTTTTCTTTATTCTTTCCTCTGACTCTGGTATTACATCGGTCTGCGGCATTTTTGCATCTATAGCTCAAATCTGCCAGCTTCTTTTTTCTTAATTCCCATCTTTCCTTACCTCTTTGAAAATGTCTGTTTAAATTCCTTAAAGGTCAGTGATTTATTCTTTAGTACAGTCCACTTTACTACTAAACACATATTGATGACTCTCGTCATTGTGGTAGTAGTTGTTATTTATCTATTATAAGTATTACACCCTGTATTTTCAGCTGTTTCTTCATTACAGCTTATATCCCCAGTGCTATTATGTTCATCAAAATGATTTTTCTGTCTAGGCCACTTAATTCTGTTTCTCCTTGTGCTTTATCATGTTTGTATTTTATGCTTTGTTACATTTTATAAAAATTGTGCTTCCTATATTTTACTGTTTCTTCTCATTTTTACATTGAGAACCTAAGCTTCTTTGACTCAGTGTTATTTGGGTAAGATATGACATCACGGTCCCTAGTCTGTACATCTTTTGCTGAGTTTAAGGAGAGAGAAAGAAACTAGGAAACCTTGGGATCAAGAGCCACTGATGTTAAAATCAGAACTCACCTGGACCTTGCTTTCATAACCTAAGATTAATCATCCCAGTCTATTGGGAATTATCTCTCTACCACTAATTTAACAACTTTTATTTTCCAAGTGCTGCTTCTTGAAAAGGTTGGGGGTTGGGCTTTACAAATGACTCTGTAACTGCAGCGGTTGTTATAGGCTCCCACATTCACCATGACGTGATACAATAATATCACTATCTCTGGGAACTTCAGTTTAACTGCCCCACGTGGTGACGAGTATGCAAGGAGATCCTTTCATTTTCTATATTAGATCATTCCCATTACTATAAAATGGTATATTTACTACTTGAATTATCTTTGTTACTTTTCTTCAACTTATTTGTATACTTTAAAGTCTAGGAGGCCAAACCAAAAAAAACAAACAAAAGTAGCAATGAAGCAAACAAGCAAAAAACAAAACGAGGAAACCAAACACTTTAGTAAAAGCTTAGTTAATGCCTGGTGTTGTGAGAGGACTGTTGAAACTTATATTTACTTTTATTGATCAAAGCCTCCACGATTCCTAAACACTAGATCAATTCAGATTTATTTTAATTTAAATTAGAGCTGGATGAGCTAGTACAGCTCTACCATGGAAGTCTGTTTAAAAACAAGTGTTCTCTCAAGATGAGAGCAGGCTGAATTTAGCTGGCTAGAAGTTTTATTATGATTAAATTTCACTTTTTAAGATTATTGTTTTCTTGTTTTTCTTTACTTTTTGTCCTTGGGGTTTTTATTAAAAACAAACAAACTGGTGTTGCATTTAAGAAAGACATGCAAACACTCTAGCTTATTAATGGCATGTGTAAGTAGATACGAGCATAACAGCTGTGATACATATTCTTGGACAGTAATACAAAAATAAAAAGCAAAAGAAAGGGTGGACAAGAAAAAACTGGCTACTTTTTTTCCATTCCTAGAGGGAGATCACACATAAAGAAACTTCCCTTTCCTCACAACTGGTGGGGTTCCTCAGTGTGATGGATGTCTCCAATTCCAAGCGATATTACAGCAAGTAGCTCAGCAGCACTCTGCTCAGCAGTGAAGGCAATGGGATGTATTTTCAACTACACTGCAGGGAAGCTGAAATTTTTCTTTTTATATATAATTTATAAATTGATACTGTAACTCTACCAGGCAGTAGCTTTTAAAACTTAATGAGGATGAAAAATTGTGTGTATGTTCACGTGTATACCTGTGTGTGTAAGTATATGTTTAACATTTGATGATTCTGAGTTGACAAGAGCAACAATTCAAGCACTTGAGTATGTTATATTTTGATGTTTTTTCCCTGCTTCTGTGCAAAAACAACTTATTTACATATTGATAATAAAATATGCAGAACAAATGATGAAAAATATTCTTTTGTTTAAAATTGTAAGGCACCGCTGCGTTATAAATATATGATTTTTCAAGTACTCTGGCTATTGTCTAGGGTTGCCAGTTTAACAGATAAAAATAGAAGACACACAGTTAAGTTTGAATTTTAGATAAATAATGAATACGTTTTAGTAATAATATGTCCCAGATTTTGCATGGGAGAATTTATTCTATAAAAATATTTTTTTTTTTAACTGCAATTCAAATTTAACTGAGAATCCTATATTTGGCAACCCTAATATAATTTATCCCATATTTCATTCTCATAAAAAAATCATTTTGAGGAAAATATGAGTTGTTTCAATGTTTATGTATGATTTCAAAACAAACACTTAGGTATATTAAATAGATCCTTGACAATGGAAAAGCTGATTTTTTTTCTTCCCACTGCTTCTTTATTTCAGTAAAGTCAAGCAGTGAACAATGTTCCATAAAGGTCAATTGGCAACTGTACCATCTGCTCTGGGTCCCCAGAATAAATCTCCTGCTGGGGCCCTGATACACATGAGCACATGTTGTTTTCACAAAGACCAAAATCTTATATTGTATTCTTGTTTGATTCCTGCCGTGGCGATGCTGGCTTAGCAGCATCAGTAATGGTGTTTATGGCTGAATTCTGAACCTTCGTTATGCTGATTGCTGCCAATTCCAGGAATAAAGATACTAGTAGGTTAAAGCAACATGAACTGAAATGCTGGGATCCATGTGTTGAACACTAACATGTAATACAACCAGATTACTTTGACCAGACCTGTTTACCCGTGCTCCGTGTTGGCTTGTGAAGCCTCCCAGCTGCACCCTTCCCCTAGTGCCTTGGAAAGACAAAAATGCCTAGAAAGTGATGACCCTCCTACCACCCCTGCTATCAATGGATGGTGGATAATAGGTTGCAAAGTATCTCAAGGTGAGACAACTCTATGATGCAATTAGTACTCCTGAGCTTCCTGAGAAATCAGTCGGAGTCTAAACTTTAGGTAAAAGCATACATTTGCTTGACTTTTTCTCTTGTTCTGTTCTCACAGGTTTCACCAGAGCACTGTCTCAATAAATAACTTACACATAAATCTCCACCTTAAATTATGATTCTGGGATTCTCAGACCAAGACATTCTATTATCATAAAGCAGAGTATTTATTTATCATGTATTATAGTATCATAAAGCAAAGGACTATCTGTTGAATGTAAAACCGTATGAGAAAAGTTATAAATAATCACCAATAACTACACATTGTATTCCTCATGGCACAGCACAGCAGCTTTCGGCCCGGAATATGCCCGGAATGACCACCACTGTGACTGACCTGGTGGCCTGAGAATGACTGACAGTTATCAAATGACTGACGGACAAATCTAAGGCTTCTTTATAGCCATAAGCTGTTTCCTCCTTTTTAGTGTTTTACCAAAACAGCCCTAAACTTTCAACTACAGTTGGCATGTGTTGGTTTCTATGTTGATAGAACCATTTAAAGTGACAAACCATAGTAACAACATGTTATTGTTTTCTTTTTTTTAATGCTCACCCGAGGAAATTTTTTTCCAGTGCTTTTCAGAGAGAGTGGAAAGGGAGAGAGAGAGAGAAGGAGAGAAACATTGATGTGAGAGAGACACATCGATTGGTTGTCTCTGCACACGCCCCGACAGGGGCTGGGGAGCCAGCCCGCAACCGAGATACGCACCCTTGGCTGGAATCGAACCCAGAACCCTTTAGTCTGAGGGCCAGTGCTCTAACCACTGAGCCAAACAGGCTAGGACCTGTTTGAAATGTATCCTTTCATTCCAAGGATACAATTAGTCATGATCATAGAGTTAAATATATTTTAGGAGTTACATGTTACATGTGAATATAATTTACTGGAAAATATGTAGATATTTTAAGTACTGATTTCCCAAAATGTAGAATAATGTTAGTGTCTGGTATATTGCAAATCACAGATATGAACATCCCTTCTCTGATATTCATGTAAAACAACAACTCAAAATAAAAGAATGAAGTGAGGGGAGCCTCAACTCAAATTCTAATGATTAAGGGGGCACCATTTTCTATGGTGAGAGGAATTTATAGAAACAACATTGGTTCTTTTTTCTGAGGACTTCTTTAGCTATTTAGGGTCTTGCTTTTCCATAAAAATTTTGATGATTTTTGGTTCTATTTCTTTAAAAAATACCGTTGAGATTTTAATGGGGATTTCATTAAATTTGTATATTGCTTTGGATAATATGGCAATTTTAACTATGTTGATTCTTTCAGTCCATTAACACAGATTATTTTTTCATTTCTTTATGACTTTTTCAATATCTTTTAATATTGCTACATAGTATTCAATGTATAAGTCCTTCACATCTTTTGTTAAATTTCTTACGTGTGTGTGTGTGTGTGTGTGTGTGTGAAATTGCAAAAGGAATTTTTTTTCTTTTTTTTTCTGAAATTATATTGTTGGTATATATGAATGCAATGGATTTTTGTACATTGATTTTGTATCCTGCAACTTTACTGTATTTGCTTATTGTTTCAAATAGCTTTTTAGTGTAGTCTTTAGGGTTTTCCATATATAAAGAATGATGTCATCTTCAAAAAGTGACAATTTTACTTGTTCATTTTCAATTTGGATGCCTTTTATTTCTTGTCTGGTTGTTCTGGCTATATCTTATACTACTATATTAAATAAGAGTGATAAGAGTGGACATCCTTGTCTTGTTCCTGATCTTAGAGAAAAAGAATGAAGCAGGAGGTATCGCACTCTCTGACTTCAAATTTTACTACAAAGTGACAATAATCAGAACAGCATGGTATTGGCAGAAGAAACAGGCACACAGATCAATGGAACAGAACTGAGAGCTCAGAAACAGACTCATGTATATGGACAAGTAATTTTCAACAAAGGAGCTGAAAACATAGAATGGAGAAGAGAAACTAGACTACAGTTTGTCCCCATGTACAAAAATTAACTCGAAATGAACCAGACCCCTAAATATAAGACCTGAAACAATACATTGCATAAAAGAAAATATAGGAACTAAACTTATAGACCTTGGTTTTAGAGAGGATTTTATAAATTTGACCCCAAAGTCAAGGGAACTAAAAGCAGAAATAAATGAATTGGACTATATTACACTAAAAAGCTTCTGCATAGCAAAAGGCAACCAGCCAAAGGGAATAAGATATGGGCAAACAATAGTTCTGACAAGGGGTTAATATCCAAAATATATAAAGAACTCCTACAACACAACACCAAACAAGCAGAAAATCCAATTGAAAAATGGTCAGGTGCCCTGGTCGAGTGGTTCAGTTGGAGCATCGTCCCCTACAGCAAAAATGTTGCAGGTTTTATTTCCAGTCAAAACACATACTTAGGTTTTAGTTTCAATTCCCAGTCAGGACATGTACAGGAGGTCACTGATCAATGTTTTTGTCTCACACTGATGTCTCTCTTTCTCTCTCTCACTTTCTTCCATCCTCTCTCTCTAAAATCAATGAAAACATATCTTTGAGTGACAATTAAAAAAAAGGGAGAGGCATATGACTTGAACAGACACTTCTTCCAACAAGCTATATAAATGTCCAACAGGTGTAAAAAGATGCTCAACTTCACTAGCTATTGGGGAAATGCAAATCAAAACTACAATGAGATACCAACTCACACCTGTTAAAATGATTATTAGCAACAAGACAAGTAATAACAAGTGTTAGAGAGGGTGTGGAGGAAAGGAACACACAATCACTGATGGTGGGAAGATAACCCGATACAGCTGCTATGGAAAACAGTGTGGAGGTTCCTCAAAAAATTAAGAATAGAGTTACCATATGACCTAGCAATCCCTCTTCTGGGCATTTACCTTCCAAAATGGAAAACACTTATTTGCAAAGCTATATGCACCCCTATTTTTATTGCAGCCATGGAAACAACTGAAGGGTCCTCAATCACTGATTGAGTAAAGACGTGGTTCACATTTACAATGGAATACTACTAAACTGTAAGAAAAGATGAAGTACTGCCATTTGCGACAGCATGGATGGATCTTGAGAATATCATGATAAGCAAAATCAGTCAGACAAAGAATGTCAGGAACCATATGATTTCACTCACATGTGGGAGATAAAACCGAAAGCAACAGAAGAACAAGACAAAAACCCAAAAACTTACAGACAATAGTATGGTGGTTACTAGAGGGAAAGAGAGCGGAGGGGTAGTAGGGTAAAGAAGGTCAAGTATATGGCGATGGAAGAAGATTTGAGCTGTGGGTTCGCAGTGCAATATACAGATCATGTATCATAGAAATGTACACTTGAAACCTATGTGATTTTATTTACCAATGTCACCCCAATAAATTCAATAAAAAAATAAACAACACTGGTAGAATGTAACAATGTCTGCATATAGAGGCAAGGGAGGGAATATGCTGGGTGCCTTTACATTAGAATTTAGGATAATGAGGGTAAAAATTACCAGATTAAATTTAAACACATATGTACAAGATGCTGATAAGTTTGTGTAAGAGATTTGATAGGGACTCAAATATATAATTGCTTTCAGTTGATGCAGATGAGTTGTCTCATTTTAATCCTTTTATGAAAATTTATGGCTGACAGTCTGTTGTACTAACATTTTATATTGACTTACATGTTTTTATTCTCAAAACTTATCTGTATCTACATCAATAAATAGTATATTTTGGTGCTCACTTTTTAATAATTTAACACGGGACACTATGACAAAAAGAGTAAAACCATTACAAACCACTTTAACATATTTGAAGTATCTCTTTGATGGAAAAGAATGTTTACCTATTAACATATGCAAGACACTGATATAATTTAAAGTCTATTTTGAAGATAGCTTTTTTGCCTATAATAACAAAATCCCATGTGAAATAATATACTAAAAAGGGAGATTTTTTGTGTTTGTTATTGGTTATGTTTTTTGTCTTTACAATTAGCTAAATTCAAAGCAAGCAGAACACGATATTTTTCCGGATTTCTGTGTTTCTACAGAGCTATGCAAGTTTTCACCCATAAAAGGTATTAATTTTTTAAAAGAAATATATCTTTATTGATTTCAGAGAGAGGAAAGGAGAGGGAGAGAGAGACAGAAACATCAATGCAACCCGGGCATGTGCCCTGACCAGGAATCGAACCCTGATCGCCTGGATCCTAGGTCTATGCTTAACCGCTGAGCCACGCCCGGCTGGGCAAGGTATTAATTTTTTAATTGGGCAAATATGACATATGAGTGGAACTATAATTCAGTTCCAACAACGTTTTTTAATTTATATTTTCTAACAAGAAAATTGGGAATAAATTAAATTTTAAAAATAAAATTACAGTTTTAAAATCCATTTTTGTTAAAGACAACAAATCTGTCTGAGAGAATACTGCAATACATAAGAAAAATAAAAGCTAGACAAAAGTCACAGAACCTTGAAGGAAACAGGGATGAAAGATAAAACTCACAGCAGAAGTAAGAGAGCACATGCATTCTCAGTGATAGATAATTAAATTCTGAATTGTGTCTCTGAGCTCATCATGCTGTGCTGCATGGGCACATATTTGTCTGGTATTTCTTAAATTTTATTCTTAGGCAGAAAAACTGTGAACCTCTGGAAACTGGCAATTCAGCGGGGCAATTAACTTGTGCCAATATAACTAACTGAACACAACATAGTGCCAATATCCACTTTAGCCAATTCCTGCGGGCAAACCCACTTTGGCTAGACCTTCACAGACCTGGACTAGTGAGACATATAGAGCCTCAGAAGGACCAAAGAATCAGTTTTTCCAGATTAACAACAGAGTTGGAATACCATGAGTCATTTTTTCAATCCGCCCAGAGAAGTTAACCATCGATACTCCTCTCCCCTGACAAACACATGCCTGGCCTCACTCAGTGTGCAGAAAAGTTATAGATAAGTTTAGGGCTGGGATTCTGTGAGATTTGTTGTGTGTGCATATAATATGTGTCATGCAAAACACAATAACTATGGAGCTACCAAGGCAGACTCTTCCAAAGTTAATCTTCAGTCCAAGAAGTCTGTGGTCATTTAACAACAACTAAAATTGTCCAAAACTTATCCCAGCAATCCTTCAAGATCCAGTGCTCTTCAGATGAGCTCCAAGTGTCTGGATTACTAGGACAGAATAGTTTTCCCTTCGTGTCTCTTGGTAACATTTGCTTTGAACAGTCAATTGTGTTAGATAACCAAAATATTTTTTATAATAATTTTCAATCATTTCTTCAAAAATATGGGGAGTCCTAATTTTTTTTAAAGTTGTTCTTTGTGTAAAATATTGTACATATTCAATCACATTTGCATAAACAATTTCCATTATACAAAAATTAATTGCATGACTATACAATATTCCAGACCAAAGAAGCACAAATTCCAAATCTCCTGCTTTCTTCAGACTACAATTTCACCCTCCAAATAAGATTTATGACTCCACTTGGGACTTGCATTACAGGCCAGTGAGGGAACTTTCCTCAGGAAGGGGGACATGTATCTAAGTCTGACAGAGTTCTGACACATTTTCTTCTAGAAAGGATGGGAAGATTGAGAGTGACCTTAAGTCCCCTTAAGACTCTTTTGATGGGAGCCAGTGAAGCAAGTTTAAGGTGATGTCATTTTCTGCTGCTTTATCAGTACTATCTAAGATAAATTTGACCTTCTTAGCTCAGAATTAGTAGTGATAGTGCAACACATTATCTCAAATAAAAAGTTGTTCATAGAGCTTTGCCTAAACTAATTGTTTTTCTGATATTAGGAGATGTATATAAGCTGTCATTCGCTCAGTATGATTTAAATAATTTTGTAAGAAAAACAACCTGAAGGGGATCCAAGTCTCCTCATTTTTAACACATTCTGTAGCTGAAAGTCTGCTTCAATGTGAATTCTGCACTTTCCTTTACAACAGATTCAGAAAACAGCACTTCATGTGCTGCTACTGAGTTCTCCTTGAACATGCTTCATGTTAATTGCTTGCTTTAAATAAAAGTTAGGAGTAGATGCCTTAGAAATAAAACTCAACAGAAGAAACAATCCTTTTATCTTTTCTCTGCACTCATTTTCTTTTATCATGTATCCTTATAATTCTGTTCTTTTGTGCTTTTTAACTGGCTATGACAATGGTGCAGAATGTTAAAAAGGCATCTTGGTTCAATGTCAGGTAATAATAACCTTCTCTGTAATGATCAACATAGAAGCTAAATATTAACCATTTTCAGATTTTCCTTTTTGACTTTGCTGGCAGTAATCTAATAAAATGTCAGTGTAAAATTCTCTTTTAATATTCATGTACACGATTATATGAATCTACAAAACTCCTCATGCTCTTAACACAGATCAACAAACAATATAGAAAGAGTCTTACCTTGAATCTCACCCTTAGTGTGTGGGTATTTCAAAGTAATGTATTCTCTTGTGTATGCTATATCTAGCTCAATTTCAAAATCTTTGACAATGGCTAAATGCAGTTGAATAAGTAATATATAATGCATTAACCTTCACAGTAACTGTTCTTGTCATAATGGGCTTTTTCAAACACTGAATACCTCTGCTTAACAATTTTTTTAGTTCAGAGCCGTTTAAATATATGCTTTCTGTTCCTCTTTTGTTTAAACGAAAGAGTGGTCACCATGACATATGTTAACCCCTTCTCCTCTCTATTTGTGTTTGGTCCTTTCTTTTTTGCCAGCGATAATTTAACTTGCCTTTAAGTGCTTCTCAAAATGGGTCAAGTATCACCATTTATACTAATAAGTATTTTAATCAAAGTAAAAGGTTTGCTCTCCACACCCCACTTCTAAACGCAATCTTACCACTTTGTGGGATGATTCTAGCAAAACTTCAGTGGCAGATACAGTGGGTGGGGCTATACCACATTTAATAATGCAAAATGCAACTGAAAATATAGATTAAATCATTCTCTTCTCCACACATCCCTAAAATACTCTTGGTGACTAGATGCTTTTTTGCCCTCTGATGTCTCTTTTTTCATTAGTCTCCCCAGACTAATTAATATTAGACTTTCTGTCTTTGGGAACTCCCTCTCCCACAAATGTTCAGTAACATTTTCACTGCTTGCTTTATAATTTGGGATTCTTCTGGTACCTAACTGAAATTCAGCTCCATGTAGGTGAAACAAAAGGGAACTTAGTTGGCTCAGTTAACTTGGAAATCCAGGAAACAGACCTATGTTCAGGGACAGATACATTCTTCTATTCAAAGGATGTTGTGGTTTTTCACCTTAGGTTTTGTTTTTTGGCTTCACTGGTCTGGTTGTTTCTTATAAGAAAGAAGATTATCCCTTGAGTCAGGAAATACGACCTCTGGCAAGACCAACAAGTGGCCAGAGCAGTCTTATCTATAAACTTTAATGTTTAGTAATATAATAATAAATTAGTTACCCATAGGGACAGCAATTTCATATTAAATATTGAATAGATTTTATTAAAAAGCACTCAATTTAGTTTGTTTTCTTAGGCTTTGAAGAAAAACCACTTTAATAGATTTTGAGATGTGGGTTTCCTCTTATTTTTTCTCAGTATTTTCAATAGTTATTAATGTGAAGAAATGAGTAATTAACAATTTTATGACTCTATATAATGATATGGTCATTAAAATAATCCCTCATTATGCATGTGAGTGTGTTCAAATGGCCTGTTTTGTCCCAGCAGAGAATAGAGGTGCAACACAATTACATTCTCTCTCTGCTTTTTACAATGACCATTGTTTTCCTAAACCTTTACTGATGCTGTGTAGAACTATTAAAATCCCTTTATTTCCTGCACACAAGTATATGAATTATATTCATTTAAAATCATATGAGTTATGTAAATTTAATTCATATGGATTATATGTTTTATTTCATGCTTTTTTTCTTCTTTCCTTCTTTTATTTCTTGTTGATGAAAAGCAGAATATAATCCACCATTTCTGAAGCTATATGACTTGAATAATTCCAACCTAAGATATTAATAATAATAACATAAATAGATTTTTAAAAGTTTTCACTTGTTATATATATTTTCCCAGCTACAAATATGATTCTCCTAAAAAGGCAGGGTAAACACTTACTGATTTAAGTTTAATTACTAATTTTCCAATAAATGTGGTGTCATAGGTAATTCAAGTGGTATAAAGTGAGTCATTTTTATCCATCTTTAGGTATCACTAGGTACTCATGAGCTTAATTTTGTTTAATATTTTTAATTAATAAGAATTATTTAATGCTATGATGTGACTGTTATAAGTACCATGAAGCGTGCTTTTAACCCTTTGCAAACTCCTTTACACTCTGAGTACATCCTAGTTTGGCACAGCAAGGTGCTGAAAATTTACCTTGAACTTTCATGATTCCTAACTTGTCTAAATCATTTATCTTTGCAAACCTGGGCCTTTTTAGTGAAAAATTATATAATGAACCAACATCAGGGAGCTACATGTATTTATTGATACTGGGATATTTTTGTTATCAACCTTCTAAATATGAGAAAAAAAAGTTAGAAAAAATATATAACATGGGTAAATTCATAGAGAGACACATGGATAACTAGACATAATATCTGATATACAAAATTATTTAAAATTAAATGAAGTAAGCTTAAATTATTTGATTTGTTATTTGCAGTCTTTTCATGGTTTTAGTATCAGGAAAATACTGTACTCCAAAAATTCTATAGACAAGACAGACTTCACTGAGTCTATTGAAATAATTAAATAATAATTAAGCATAACAAGAAGAATACTGTTTTCAATAAAAAATCATCATACACATAAGAACATACACACGCACACAAAACAAACAAACAAACAAATAAAAAACCAGGAAAGTGTGGCTATACAGAGAAAAATAAATCAGGAAACAGAAACTACCTTCAAAGTGACTTAAATGTGATACTTTAAAAAAAAATAAAAATCTTCAAAGATTTTTGTTATAAATATATTCAAAGATGTAAAGACTAAAATCTTTCAAATTTGATGAAAAATTTAATCTAAACACTCAATAAGCTCAACTGACTCCAAGTAGAATCTACGTAAAGATATCACAACCAAACACATCATGACTAAAAAACAAACAAAAAGAAAATCTTAAAAGCAGCAAAAGCAAAAACAAATAAACACACACACATGCAAGGATGAAAAGTTTGTGATTATTAAAAACATTAATAGTTTTCTTGGGCATTTTCACTATGGAATACTATGCAGCTGTAAAAAAGAAGGATCCCTTACCCTTTGAGACAGCATGAAGGGACCTGGAGAGTACTGTGCTAAGCAAAATAAGCCAGTCAGAGAAAGAAAGTATCGCATGACCTTACTCATATGTGGAATCCAATGAACAAAATAAACCAATGAACAAAATAGATACAAAGAAGCATGGCACAGACTGATGAATCTCAGGGGGAAGGAAGGGGTGGGTGGCTGGGGAGAGATTAACCTAAGAATTTATATGCATATATGCATAACCCATGGACACAAACAATAGCGTGGTGAAGGCCTGGAGGGGGGAATGCAGGGTGGAGCTGATCAATGGGAGAAAAAAGGAGTGTTTGTAATACTTTCAACAATAAAGATGAATTAAAACATAAAAAGATTAATATTTACTTAATGTCACCCAATATCATTCATGATGTATTTTAATATAACTAATATAGCAATACTAACAGAGTATTGATAAACTATGATTTGTTTTGGGTAGGTTTTTTCTCTTATACATCATTATAGATGTACAGTGAGAGGGCACTGTTCTAAAGTCACTTGAAAATATGTTTATGTTTTTCTGTGTGGCTAAGTTACCAATTTCAACACATAAATCAAATGTAAGCTTTTACTGCCAGTCACTAAGCACTCTAGAGCTTTTAAGTGTTCTAGCACTCTAGAAAAATTCTGTTTACTGAAGCTATGTTTTTTTAGAAGTTGCTACTTTACAAAATTAAAGAAACTAATCTAGGAGACTATCAAATTTATTGGCTAAAGTTTTATTATGTATATTAATTGATTTCTGATTTAATAATGAAATAAATTTAAACCTATTAAGTTTAATGCTAGTGTTCCTTTTGTAAGAGAGCGTTTTATGCAATACAGTACATGTTCAGCCATCTTCATTTTCTGGCCAATGAACCAAATACATTGTGTGCTTTCCTAAGTGTGCCAATCTGTTTTCTTTCTTTCTTTGTGGTCTCAATGCCATTAATATTTTTTTACCCTTAATACTAGCTTTTAATTAACAAATATTTTCAAAACACATCATTTTTAAAGGTTAAAGTAGGTATTAGGTGTAAAATGATAAATATACTATCCTTCTAAGCAGATGGAACAAAGGAGAGTTGGGATCTGAAACAAGAAAAAAGCTTATATTTTCTCCCATAGGAAAAGTTTGAAAAAGTAAGGAAAGCTGAAAATATGGCTCAGTAGATGTCTAATTGATTTTGATCAACTCTATTAAAAATGTATGCTATCAAGTTTCTTCTAAAAGATGAATATATACACATATTCTAAATATTTTGGAAAATAAATGAGAAAGATGCACAAATATGCTGAAAAGAAATAAGGCAAATGTTACCACAGTCTATATTTAGGAGCAAGATATTTAAAGTTCTACTTATATTTCTTTGTTTTTCATAACCTTTGCAATTAGTATTATTGCTTTACAATAAGGAGGGGTTATTAACTGATTATGACAAAGTCACTTTGCCAGCAATGCTAAAATGTAAGCAGAGTGACTAAAATGACAATGATAGTGCTTACGTTAATTTTGTGAAGGTTATTGCAACATTAACTTAGGAAAAAAACCCAAAACAATGCAGGGTGACCCAATATGATTTAAACAGGGAATTATAAAAGAACAATCACTCTTTCCTTCTACCTAATATTATTAGCATTACTTTGTTGTAAGCATATGTGTCAAATACTGAAGGCAAATAATTTTCATGTAACTCCTGTATCAGTTATTTTAAAATGTGTCTGCTCTTATCTTTCTTTTAATCACAGACTGAATATATTTACATCATATTTGTTATTAGAATCATAGAACATAAAATTATATTACATTTTTTAAATAATAATAATTTGAGTAAAAATGTCATGTTATCTAGTAGAAGAGATGATGTGAAAGATAGATAATAAGCTCTACATTGAGCGTGGAATCAACTCTCTTTTAGATCACATGAGGAATACAATGCATGTTTATTAAGTAGATTCATGTATTGTAATAGGGAAACAAAGTAGCATCCCCAGTACTGGTCACATATATTAGAGGAACATATTTACTACTTTTTAAATGAATAAAACATTAGCTAGAGACAAAGAGGTATGAAGGGCAGCCAAGAGTGATTAGTTAATTTACATGGATTTAAAAAAATATTTTAGTTGATTTTTTTATAGAGAGAGGAAGGGAGAGGGAAAGAAACATCAATGCAAGAGGGAACCATCAGTTGGCTGTCTCCTGCATGCCACCTGCCAGGAATTGAGTCCCCAACCAAGACATGGACCCTGACTGGGAATTGAACTGACAACCTTTTGGTGCATGGGACGATGCCAAACCAGCTGAGCCACACCAGGCAGAACTACATAGATTTTTTAAAAACAGGTTTTTTGATATTTCCCCAAAATAAGAAAAGTATTCACAACAAATTATTTGTTGTTTATCACACAAACTGATATTTAGCTAATTTTTTATACTATTCCAAAACTTTTTAGCTTTTGAACTTACCTTCTTAGTTAATTATGAATAAATTTTCTAAATACTCCTGATAGTCTGTGCTTCAATAGAAGTGGCTTTGTTGGGCTCCTTATGTTTGGGACATTCCATTCATGTAGCACAGTCCCTTAACAGGAGCAAGTCCTCTGTAAAAATATCAAAACTTTTATTAATTTTGTATTACAAGAAAACAGTCAATATCTTCATTATGTTTAGAAGAGAATGCAAAGCAGAATATACAGTTCAATCTTAGGCTTTTTCTCTCAAATTGGTAGTTTTCTCCATCTTCTTTGAAGTTATATTAATATTCTACCTATAATTACTTTGTTAACCCAGTTTAGATTATCTACCTACCTATCTGTCTAACTACCTACTACCTGCCTCTTCCCAGTTCTTCCCTATCATATCTTAGTTTAATTATTTAGGGGTTTATCACACTGTCACTATTACTTTTGCCAACAGGGTTCTAATTTTTTTTTTCTTAACAGCTTTAAATAATTCACAACATACAGTTAACCAATTTAAAATATTCAAGTCAGTGTTCTTTAAATGTATTAACAAAGGTCTGAAAGCATCAACACTACCTAATTTTAGAACACTTTCACCCACCCAGCCGGGTGTGGCACAGGGGTTGAGTGTCCACCTAGGATCCAGGCGATCGGGGTTCGATTCCCGGTCAGGGCACATGCCCGGGTTGCGGGCTGCAGCCGATCAACGACTCTCATCATTGACGTTTCTATCTCTCTCTCTCCATCTCCTTTCCTTTCTCTGAAATCAATAAAGATATATTAAAAATAAAATATTTTAGGACGCTTTCATCACACACACAAAAATAATCTTGTACCCTTTAGCAGTCACTTCTCATTCTAACACAGTGCCAGCTCAAGGCATCCACTCTTCAGTTCCACAGATTTGTCTATTCTAGATGTTTCATATAAATGGAATAATCTAATATAATATATTTTTGACTGGATTCTTTCACTTAGCATAATGTTTTCAAAGTTTATGCATGTTGTACCATGTATTTGTACTTTATTCATTTTAATACTGAATTAAATTCCATTGTTTGGCCATGCCACATTTATTACACCTTTTTTCAGTTGAGTGACATGTGTGTTGCCTCCACTTTTGGATATTCATTCATAGAGTTTCTTTGTGTACATATCTATTCATATTTTTGTCATTTTAAGTGGTGTTTTACTTTTGATGGTTTGCATTATTTTTATAAATATTTTAAATAATTGAGTTAACAGTTCTTTATGTATTCTAGATACAAATGTCTTAGGGAAATATTTTCTCCCATTTTGTGGCTTACATTTTATTTTCTGAGTGAGGCCTTTCAAAGCACATGTTTTAATTACAGATGAAGTAAAATTCATCTTTTTATTCCTTTATATCTTATGTGTTTATTATCAAATATAATAAAGCTTTACCTATTCAAAAAATTGACACTTATGTTTTCTTTTAAGATTTTTATGGTTTTGCACTTATACTTATTTTGTTGATTCATTTTGATTTTATTTTTGTGTTATGATATAAGATAGAAATATAATTTTATTATTCAGTATGTGGATATCCAGTTGTCCCAGCAATATTTATTGAAAATACTGAAGGGTTTTTTTTGTTTGTTTGTTTTGTTTTGTTTGTTTGTTTGTTTTTAATGCATAGAATTTCTTGGTGCCCTTTTCAATTAACAGTTGATCAGGCAGTTAACGGTTACTTTCTGGACACTAAATTCTATCTCATTGATCTATAGGTCTATCTTTATGCCAATACTGCACTGCTTTGGTTATTGTAGCTCTGCAGTAATTTTGAAATCAGGAAGTTTGAATGATCCAACTTTTTTTTTAATATTGTTTAGAGACTTTAAGTCCATATATAAAAGCTCCATATCTAAATTTCCACGCAAAACATATACAGGCAGAATTGGTGGGAAAATAAGACAAATGTAGAAGCATCCTTGGAGGACTTGTGGCTGCTGCTTTATTTGCTCTGCTTCATTCTGGATTTTAACCTTAGCATCACTTCTATAGTACTCTTCTGAACTTCAGGTTATGTACATTAAAAACAGGTAAGAATTCAACTTGCATAAATGTCCTTTTCAAGCCCTTTGGTCCATGCTATGTATATTCCTTTTTATTTCTACTCTTATAATTATCTAATTATTATACTCATTTTCTGAACAATCAGCTCTCAATATGAGTAACCCTCACTATGTTATTTTCCTGATCTACCATCTTCTGTGAGTAATCATGGTGCCATATATTAACTTTGGGTTACTGCTCTCTTATATGATGGTACCACACTCATCATGTTAGCCACATGCTGCCTTGATGGTAGGCTCCATCTTAGCTTCCTCTGAGACTGTTTTCAAGTGTGATTTGTACAAATCACTGTGTATTTTTCTGCTCATAAAATATTCATTGTTCAAACTAATAGTAAGATAGTTTCCCTCCAGTATACTGATAGTCCATAGCTTGTTAGGTTCTAAAAAGATTAAATTACATATTTTAAGTAATAAATGAAAATAATAGTTTCCTTGAAATTGATTTTTAGAACAATATCATGCCAAATATAATTGTGGTGAAAGAAGGAGAATGTCCCCTGGAAATAATTTTTTAAAAATTTTAAAGGCCTATCTCAAGAAACAAGAAAAAGCTCAAATAACCAATGTAACTCTGTACTTAAAGCATCTTGAAAAACAACAACAAACAAAACCCAAAGTGAGTAGAAGAAAGGAAATAATAAATATCAGAGCAGAAATAAAGAAAATAGAGTTTAAAAAACACAAAAGATTAAAAAAACAAAACAAAACACCAACAACACAAGAGCTGGTTCTTTGAAAAGATTAGCATGATTAAGAAAACTTTAACCATACTCATCAAGGAAAAAAAAAGACTAAACCCAAATAAATAAAATTTGAAATGAAAGAGGAGAAATAACAAATGACACCAAAGAAATAGAAAGGATTGTAAGAAGATATTACAAACAACTACAGGACAACAAACTGGACAATCAGGACAAAATGGATAAATTCCTAGAAAAGTACAATCTTCCAAAACTAAATCAGAAAGAATCAGGGAATCCGAATAGATAGGTTACAAGTAGTAAAGTTGAAGCAGTAATCAAAAACTTCCAACAAACAAAACCCCTAGACCAAATAGTTTTACAGATGAGTTTTACCAAACATTCAAAGAACTAACACATATCCTTCTCAAACTATTCTAAAAAATTCACAGGAGAAAAGACTCCCAAGCTCATTCTACGAGGCAAGTATTATCCCAATTCCAAAACCAGATAAACACACTAAAAAGAAAAAAAAATACATAAACCAATATCCCTGATGAACATAGATGTGAAAATCCTCAACAAAATATTAGTAAACTGAATCCAGTAATACATTAAAAAGATCATACAACATGATCAAGTGGGACTTATACCAGGGATGCAAGGTTGGTACGGTATCTGCAAAACAATAAATATGATGCACTACATAAATAAAATCAAGGATAAAAACCTTGTGATCATATCAATAGATGCAGAAAAAGCATTTTAGAAAATCCAGCACCTATTTATGATAAAAATCTCAGCAAAGTGGGAACAGGGAACATACCTCAATGTAATGAAGGTCATATATGACAAACTCACAGCCAACATCATACTCAATGGAGAAAAGCTACAAACGTTCCCCTTAAGATCAGAAACAAGACAGAGATGTCCACTTTCACCACTCTTAATCAACACAGAACTGGAAGTTCTAGCCACAGCAATTAGACAAGAAGAAGAAAAAAAAGGCACCCAAATTGGAAAGAAAGAAGTAAAACTTTCATTATTTGCAGATGACATAATACTGTATGTAGCAAACCCTAAAGATTCCACCCAAAATACTACTACAACTGATAAATATCAATTCAGTAAAGCAGCAGAATACAAAATAAATATCCAAAAGTCAGTTACATTTTTATACATCAATAATGAACTATCAGAAAGAGAAATTAAAAAAAAACACACAAAACAATCCCATTCTCAATTGCTTCAAAAATAATAAAATAACTAGAAATAAATTTAACCAGGATGTAAAAGACCCATACTTGGAAAATTATAAGACACTGAAGAAAGAAATTGAAGATGAAACAAATAAGTGGAAGCATATACCATGCTCATGGATAGGAAGAATTAACATCATTAAAATGTCCACACTATTCAAAGCAATCTACAGATTCAACATAATTTCTATCAAGATGCCAATGGCATATTTCACAGAACTAGAACAAATATTCCAAAAATGTATGTGGAACCACAAAGACCCTGAACACCAACAGCTATCTTCTGAAAGAAGAACCAAGTTGGAGGAATTATACTACCTGATATCAAACTATACTATAACATCATAGTAATCAAAACAGCATGGTATTGGCTTAAAAACAGACATATGGATCAATGGAACCGAATAGAGAACCCAGAAATAAACCCATGACCTTATAATCAATTAATACTTGACAAAGGAAGGAAAAACATGCAATGGGCTAAAGATAGCCTATTCAATAAATGTTGTTGGAAAAATTGAACAGATACCTGCAAAAAAAATGAACCTAGACTACCTTTGTACACAGCACACAAGGATGAACTGAAATGGATTGAAGGTTTAACTGTTAGGCTTGAAAGCATAAAAATCCTAGGAGAAAATATAAGTAGTAAAATATTGGACATTCCTTGTAGCAATATTTTTTCTGATATATCTCCTCAGGGAAAGGAAACAAAAGAAAAAAATGAACAAATGGTACTACATCAAAGTAAAAAGTTTTTGCACAAGAAAGGAAACCATCAACAAAATGAATGACAACCCACTGAAAAGGAGAACATACTCACTAATGATATATCTGATAAGGTCTTAATATCCAAAATTTATAAAGAACTTAGAAAACTGAACAACAAAAGACAGACAATTCAATTTAAAAATGGGCAAAGAACCTGAATATAGATACCAAAATATGCTCAAGGTCACCAATAATCACAGAAATGCAAATTAAAAACATAATGAGATATCACTTCACACCAGTCGCAATGGCTGTCAACAATAAATTAACAAACAAAAAGTATTGGAAAGGATGTGGAAAAAGGGGAATCTTTGTGCACTCTAGGTGGGCATGGAGACTTGCACAGGCACTGTGGAAAGCAGTCTGGAGTTATCTCAAAAAATTTCATGTTAAGCATTGTTACCCCAATGAATTTAATAAAATAATAAAATAAAATAATTAAAAATGGACTGGCCTTATGACCCAGTAATTCCACTTCTGGGAATTTATCAGAATAAACATGAAGCACTGATTCCCAAGCATATATGCGCCCCTATGTTCATTGTAGCATTATTTGCAATAGCCAAGATTTGGAAGCAGCCCGAGTGTCCATCAGTAGATGTGTGGATAAAACAGCTGTGGGACATTTACACCATGGAATACAATCAGGTGTAAAAAGGAATAAAATGTTACCATTTGTGACAGCATGGGTGGGCCTGGAGAACATTATGCTAAGTGAAATAAGCCAGTCAGAGAAAGACAAGTACCATATGATTTCACTCATATGTGGAATTTAATGAACAAACTGAATTAACAATCAAAATAGAGAGAGACTTTAGAGAGCAGGCAGACAGCTTTGGTGGGTGGGTGGGGGAGGTGAGGGTTGGTGAGGAGGTGGAGGGTTTGAGCAAAACGGAAAAAAAAAATAGAAAGAACTCATGGACAGGAACAAGGAGGATTGCAGGGGGAGAGCTGGGTGGAGGTGGAAGAGGGTATAAATGGTTACGGGGGAAAAATTAAATTTGAAAAAAGAAAACGATAATCCAGTGAAATCTTTACATATACATGCTAACATACTAATTACAGAACTCCTAGAAATCACACAATTTTTTAATTTATTTTTTTGCTAGCTGGAGAGTGCTTGTGTAGAGAGATTTCACCAGAATGTGCTATGCTTAGTCAGTGTAGAATAGTTTGTAAACACAACAGGGATGATGAAATTTTGAGGCCTGCTTCATAGAAAATGTCACATAAGCCGTGCAACTCTCAGAGTATAAACAGGGGTGTTTCAAGGATGAACATCTCTCCTTTACGTCATTGTGATACATATGAAACTTAGATATTCATATATTAATCTTGGCCTGATTGCATTCTGATGAGGCAGGATAGCACCTGAGGCGGTGGGGTGTAAAGGCATTCCCAGATCTCATCCTGTTTCTTTTGAATATTGTTTCTAGTCATTACTTACAATTAACAGTAAAGCTTGATACAGGGTAAAATTTCTGGTTTGTATTAGTTGGAATTGATGTTCTTATACTTTACTGTGTCTTATCCATAAATGCTGCAGTTTTGCTTAAAAAAAATCTATGTAATCCATATCTTTCTAACCTTTCTTTCTCTAGTAAATTAGCCTTTATTATTTTATTTCAATTAGTTGAAATTTAAACTGAAAGAAATATAGTTATTGATACTTACATTACATAAAGATAAAGATATACTTAGAAAGAAAGAGAGATAATTTATAATTCACTTGGTTGTTCTCTGGAGAGATGAGTAGGTTGTTCCTAACTCTGAATTCATATAATTAATCCATAAAATTATAAATAAAGTCTTAACTAGGAACTATCTTGTGTTTATATTTTAATTACTTTAATAATAATTGTCATGCTCCATTCATTACCAAGCAGAAATTATAAATTTTTTTCCTGAGTCCCCCACTATTTTACCAATAAGAGGGCACTATGCCAATCTCACCCTACTGAGGTTCAGTGCAATAAAAAATGAATATTTAAAATTAAAATATAGCTTGTCACACAGAATGAGCACCTGATGCCATTTACGAGGAACAGGTGGATGTTTATTCAGGCATGTTGGATGTACCAGCAGGAATTATTTCAGTTAAATATCAATGTCATTGTCATTAGAGAAGACTAAAACAAGAGCAAAAGATACACACACACACACACACACACACACACAACATAGAAACTTAAGGCATCTGAACTGAAACAGATTTTCAGGAAGATGGGTTCAATTTGTCTGAATTACCAAAAGTAAGAGGAAGAAGCCTTAGAAATAGATCAAGATGATCTGACCTTTGTTGTTACACTGAAATGTGCCGTTCCTGCAGATGCCATTATTCTTTGGCATTTTCTCAGGGTGAATGAGAGATCATATCGTTTTTTGAGAGGTGAGGGTTAGAAGATAAAATTGACTAAAATAATATTTGCCTTTGCATTTAGTATATAGCATTATGAACTAACAAGTTAGAGCATTTATTTTAATGGAGGATATTACACAAGATAAATATTTAGATTAATATCAAATGTAAATATTCATAACTAGAGAGTGAGATGGGGAGAGAGAATATGAATAACCTATTTAAACATATTTTTATTTTAAAAAGACTAGAGGATATTATGGTTTGTAAATATGGATATGTGTTTTCACAAAAAATTAAAGCTACTTAATGTAGGCAAAATTAAGGCGTAGTTTGGTACCAAAATACTCCTCAACAACAGAGTACATCAGCAACCGTTCACACTGAATGATGTAGATAATTAATCTAATTTTCCCTCTGCTTCATTTTGTGTTCTATTAGTTTCCTTACTCAAACTTTCAAGTCACAAATCTAATTTAAAACCTCTTAACTAGTCTAACGCATAATGTGTTATATCTGCATTCAGTGTGTAGCAGTGAGCAGCAAAGACAGAATACTAATTTGCTTCAGAGTGTGCAAAACACTCAATAATCAAATAATAAAATACTGGATCCAGCACTTCTTAATGACATCATCAAATAAGCCCAATGCCTTGAAATATGAGCTTATGTTTACAAAACAGAACAAAGAAGAATAAAGTGATGTAAATGAAAGGGGAAAAATCTTGCTAACCCACACCATATATTCAGTATTCTGGGTCTTTATTCAAAACGGTCTTTATTCATGATAACAGGACTTTAAAATTAACAAGACAAGTTTTGATTAATGATGTTGCTGTTTTAGTATTGCCTCCTCTCTATACTCTTTCTCTCTCTTTCCCTTTCACCCTGTTTATCAACACAACTTGCACACACACACATGCATACAGGCACACACAATTATCATTATGTAGATTTAATATTTGAAGTTATTTTTCATAGTCTGTAGAAATCTATGTGTTTTTTTCAATGGAGAAAGGGGTTTTCTTTTCTTTTTTTCCCCCCTTTCCTGGTATGTTCACATCCCCTTTACTAAAATAAGGTTTATTTCTATATACTCTCTTGAATTCAAAGTAAATAAAAAACACACTAACATTTCATAAAATGAAGAAATAGGATATGTCAGAAAAATTAACCATGTACTGAGTGATTAAACTATTTTGTGTAACAATGTCATTTCTATTTTGTTTAAATGTAATGCAATTTACCAGACCATAAAGAACTCCTCAGATGAAATGGCTGCTTTCCAGGCAATGCTACTCTGCTGCTGATTACAATATATTCTGACACCTATGACAGTTTTCTAATTCTTCTATTCTGGGCTCTGAAGTGTCCTTATTTTGCTGAAAGCTTTCTCCTGGGAAAAAGATACTAAAGTTTTGTGGACTGAAAGAAGGATGAACAGTTTGATGGAAAAACAATATCACTATGTGATGCAATCTTGTTGCTAATTCGTTTTATATTAATATAGGAAAGTATTTCAAAAGACCTTTACATCAGGATTTAGAGGGCATTCAGTTACACATGTAAATATGTTAGGTGAAATATAGGGAACACAATTATAATTCTGTAATATAACACATCCTTAATAGAATCTTATCTTATATATTTCTGCTTTTATTAAAATGGAAATATAGTGTTTATCACATGCTATTCCTAAAAATTGTATTCAGATATTTTTCACTAAATGTGCTCTAAAAGAATTTTATAAACAGTGAAAATGCTTGGTCACTATTTATGATAAACTGCTATCCAAAGCATATAGTTACAGTGTTTAGCCTAAGATGATCTTTATTAAAAATATCAAACTCAAATCTATTATAATGTCTGACATTTAATATTTTGAACAGTTTGCATAATCTACCTTATTTAATATAACATGTTTTGCATTGTACATAAGAGGCTATCAAAACTGGTGAGTCCTGCCTGGCCAGGCGTGGCTCAGTGATTGAGTGTCAACCTAGGATCTAGGAAATAGAGGTTCGATTCCTGGTCAGGGCACATGCCCAGGCTGTGGGCTTGATCCCCAGTTGGGGACATACAGGAGGCAGCTGATCAATGACTCTCTCATCATTGATGTTTCTGTCTCTTTTTCTCTCTCTGAAATTAATAAAGATATTTTTTTTAAAAAAAATTGGTGAGTCATTTTTTTGATGAAATGTAGAGTTATTTTTAAAGAACATTTTAATTAACATACTTTTATTTACATGCAACAAAGCTAAGTTACAAAGACTCCCTAATCTTAAGAGGATCCGTTTGACATTGACCTCTCAAATACCCATGGGGTGATCTGATTTCGGGGATTCAGTAGGCTAGCAAATGACAGACTGTATTGGCCAAAGCTAGCCCAGCTTCTAGTTATTCACTTATGATTATAAACAAACTTGTAGTTTATGTATTAAAATTATATATCAGAGTGATTCCTAAAAAAAATTTTCCTTCAAAACTTGAACATAGGTAGGAATGGAAAATATAAGCAAACTTTGAGGCAAAAATATACAGATGTGAGAGCATATGATGCAGGCTCACAAGAAATATTCATTAAAATCTGCAGTTACTACAGTCTAACATTTGAACAAAGTTTAAGAAGTCACTTAAATATTCCATATAAAGTGCATAGATTTAGATTTTCATTTTCTTAGGCTATCCCATTTTCCAATAAAAATCATCATTGTGACTCATCTTGCATCATTAACTAACTGACATCTAAAATTCATCTGCTGGTGCTGTAATAAATAGCCTAGGGGAGGGCAATATGGGAGGGCATAGCACATTAAGTAAGCTTCTGAATACAGAGAACTAATAATTTTATACTTTCTTAGAGAACAAATTGTTTAAAGTAAATAAGCAAATTTAAAGGGAGGTAGTGAAAACTATATCTGGAAAAGAAATATACTACTAAATACATTTCAACAACTTTATTTTGCAACATTTCTATCTCACTACTTTTGATTCACTAAATTATTTCCCAGCACACTTACTCCAAAGATGCAGAATAAAGGAACCAGACATGCTAAATAAAATGAACACATTTATTTTCTTATTAGCCTTTCACAAATGTGCAAAAGTTTATTGCAAATAATAATGCATTTTTCATCTCGTATTTCTTTTTTTTTAAGGAACTTTGCAAATAACCACTGGATTAGAAGCTGAATGAATAAAAATGATTTATAAAAGGTGAAATAAAATTCTGCTATTTTCTTTTACATGTGTTTCAATCAGTGAGGTAACACATTTTGAAAACATGGAACACATTATTATTACTGAAGATAAAAATAAAGTATTTCCACCATTAAACTACTAAAACTATATAATATATATTGAGGGCATTCTGTTAATTTAGCCAATATGCTAAGTACTTTATATCCATTAAAATATTTATTTTATTTTCATTGGCTTCATGTATTTGGCAACAATATTGCATTTTACAGAAAATTTGCATGAGGCCATCTTGGAGTAAGTGGTGGAGTTATAAATAAAATCCAGACACCATACTACCAGGCTGTGTACTCTTAAGCCTAGGAAGTATCAATTAATTTTTATAACTGAAAAGAAATAAACCAATTAATTATACTATTTTTAGTTGAATAATCAAATGTGATATTACTTTATAAAGATTAGTGGAAAAATGCACGTCTGAGTTTATTTATAAAAATTGTTTATAATGCCCTGGGTGGTGTGGTTCACTGTTAGAGCATGGGCCTCATGCACTGAAGGGTCACAGGTTCGATTCTTGGTCAAGGAAACATACCTGGGTTGCAGGTTCGATCCCTGGCCCCCATCTGGGCACCTGCAGGAGGCAACCAACCAATGTGTCTCTCTCAAATCAATGTTTCTCTCTCTCTCTTTCTCTCCCTCCTGCTCCCTATTTCCCTTCTCTAAAAATCAATGGAAAAAATATCCTCAGATGAAGATTAACAACAAAAAAAATGTTTATAATGCATTATGTATCATATATAGAATATAGAATATAAGTACAGAATATGAGCAAGAACGAGTATTTTAATCATTTTATATTATGTAATCTTTTAAATATAAAAATCTAAAAATGTTAGCCACTATCCCCACTCTTGTGTATATGTGTGTGTTCCCTGTTCGAAATCCAACAATTGATTGTAGAGTGACGTTGATTAGAGAATAAGAAAGAATGATATAGAATAGTAATTGAAAAAACTTGATAGCAATGTTGGAGAGAACACTTCAAACTAGTTTCAACTGACTGTCTTCAATTGTCCTCTTGTTATACTCCTGTGTCATTTGACTGATGAATAATATATTAGTTTACAAGTATTTAAATCTATTGCATTGTTCACGTCCTGGTCATACTCCACATCAATCTGTCTTACATAGGGTAAAAATAGCTTAGGAAAAACACTGCAAGGAGGGTTTTTTTAAACTCTGTGAGTAGTTTCAAAATGAATTGTTTAATTTTATTTAAAATAATACAATGAGTTAATCAACATAGCTATGAATGGATTTGATATTCACTATATTGAAATTATAAATAAAACTACACTTATAAGTGAGGAATAATTTGCTAGAGATGCTCAGTGATTCATGGAGTACAAACTTTGAATGCAAAATATTAAACAGGACCAATGCACTCATTTAACAAAGTACTATATCAGTGGATTACTGATATCAATCTCCTGGAAAACAAATATATATTTAACAATTTACTCTGTTTCTTGTTAACTTTGAGGAAATTTAGAAAATCATAAGCATACTTAGGAAACCAGTTAATTTTTTTTTACTTATTTAATACTTATTTGTAAATTATTTATTACAAGAAATTGGCTTACACAATTGAGTGGGCTGTGGCTAAGCAAGTTCAAAGTGCAGTTTAGGTCATCAGAAAAAAAATATAATGAGCAATCTGGAATCACAGTCACAGGAGGAGGCTGTTATCTATAGTGGGAAATGTATTATCTCTCCCGAGAGCCTCAGATATTTTTTAAACACTTCCTTAGGATTTGATCAGATCTGTCAAAGATAATCTCCCTCCCTACTTATTAAGTTAAACAACCCCAGTATAATCCCCTAAAGAAAGTTAACTTTAGGGAATTTAATGATATCAAAATCCCTTCCCTTTTTGTCATATAATGTAACCTAGTCACAGAAGTAAAATCAGAACCTGCTCCCACAGGATTTTGAGTATATTATGAAGAGCATCTACACAAGGGGGTAGGAATCTAGGGCATCATCATAGAATTCTGTTCACTAGAGAATGCAAAGATGGTTCAATGCTAGAGAACTCATCAATGTAATTATATCTTAAGCTTAAAGAGGAAAAAAAAGTAATAAAATTTGTTTCATCATTTAAAAAAATTTATCATTTTTAAATATAAGTTACCTTTCCCAACTTGATAGATTGATAATACCAATGATTTCCTAAAATAATCAATGTACGTACATAAAGGAAAATTTATACCTCTTAAATATCATTTCTTTGTATATATTTCAGATAAATTCTCACACAAATTCATAATGGGATATAAAGAGTAAAAGTTCACTACAAAAAAAATGGTGGTAGCAGGGAGTAGAAAGCTATATATTATGTTTACCTATGGAAAGGGCAAAAGGTAAGTAAAATTGTATATAAATGCATTTAGAAGTAAGAGCACAAAACAAAAGATCATGTTAAAGGTAAAAGATCAGTGTTAAAAGTAAATAAATAAATAAATAATATCTGTAGCAAAAAATTATTTGTACAATTTAAAAATTTACCTATACCAATCAGCAGTACATATTATATAAGAATCTATACAGATAAGAATAAAGAATACATCATAAATTTCACAAAGAAAACTAAGGAGACATAATCACTAAATATAATATGGTATACTGGATGAGATTTAAGAACTACAAAAGTATTTTAGGTAAAAATTAAGGAAATCCAAATAAAGTTTGGGTGTTAGTTAAAAGTAATGTATAGATATTCATTCATTAAGTCTGATAAATGCAACACACTAATGAAAGCTGTTAATACTCAGAAATACAAGATACAATATGGTATAGATTGAAACTCTGTACTATCTTTTCAATTTTTCTGTCAATCTATTTTGAAATAAAAAGTTATTTAAAAGTAAAAAATGAGCCCAGCTGGCATGTTTCAGTAGTTGAGCCTCGACCTAAGATCCAGGAGATCACAGTTCGATTCCCAGTCAGGGCACATGCCCGGGTTATGTGCTCCATACCCAGTGAGGGGCGTGCAGGAGGCAGCTGATCAATGACTCTCATCATTGATGTTTCTCTCTCTCTCTCTCCCTCTCCCCTCCTCTCTCTAAAACCAATAAAGAGATATTTCAAAAAATAAAATTAAAAAATAAGTTAAATTATACCCTTGTGATACCTGTTTTCAAAACGAACCCAGGCAATTTTAATAGAAGTTATACTTCATAATACTAACATAATAATAACACTAATATTTGGCTACTATGTTTAGTTCTATAATGGTCTTAATTGTTTTGGCTCAATCAATACCTACTTGTTTTTATATTTATTATTCCCACTATATAGATATATATTTTTAATTCCATTTTGTCAATCAGGGAGAAAAAAAGACCTTAGAGATTAAGTGATTCACACAAGGTCAATAAAGTTTCCCAAGGGAAATGCTGTGAATAGGTGTCAGGTAAGTCAAGATACTGATTACTTTTGGGCATTAGGACATCTGGACTAAACCTGGATCAGCAATGGCAGCCTCAGCCTACTACCCCATTGTAATGCCATTATTTTCATTTACTGTGCTCCATGATACGAATTACACTGTATCTTTCTGTGTCCATGTTCATATATAACATTAAAAACAAAAAAAATGCAAGCATAATAGTTCTTTGAGTCAAATGTTTATAAAGCACATCTGTAATGTGATTGATATATAATTCTTGTAAAAATGTCTGTTGACAATGTCAGGGGAAGGAAGGTAATGAACATGACTGAAGATTGGAGAAGGTATTACACAGTGAAAATCTCTCCCTTAGTTTGGTGGAAGTTATGTAGTCAGGAATATCAATTTCTCTCTTTCTCACTGCCTAACAGTTTCTGCCTCTCTCATGCTGCTTTTGAAGCCTAAAAGGCCAGGGCAATTAGAGGTAGCACCTGCAATCTTCACCATATCATTTTTATTCTTTGATTATGGAAAATTTTGGGTTTCTTTTATATGTATCTGAATGACATTTATATTAATGAAGACATGTTTTAATAATGAAATCTTTCAAGCTGATGATGATTCAATGCTGACTAATCTTGTCAGCTTTTGCAAAATGTCCTAAAAAATGAACAGCACATTTCAGATCATTGTAGAAGAGATTTTTAGGTTGATGGCATGATATTTTATTTTCAAATGGAGAAAATGCCCAAGAGTAAGCAATTTTCAAAATGTATAGCCCAACAGAGATAGGGACATATGAGAGAATTGTTACACTGAACTATGATTAATAGTTCTAGCTTTTCTGATTAATGGACTGTTCAGAAGATGTGCATCTGGGAACATTGAGTTTAAAATTAAATATGAGAAATTCCTGAGTTTTAATTTCATGTCTTCAAACAATATGACTCTTTAATTTATGCAAGCTGTGATGGATTTTTTAAAAGCAGCATTTAAGATGAGCAGTGTCAATTTCACAGGAGAATAATAGTGAATTTACTATGTGTTCATTACTTCATAGAGGCAACTGAAAAGTGAAAATGAAGTCAACTACTCATTTGGCATCTTATAAATACAGTATTTTATACATATGAAATATTTTTGTCCACTATAATTGTTCCTCATATATGAGCTGTATTTCATACTAATACCACATTGTAAATTAGTTGCCAAAGTATCTCAAAATTTTGCAAAATTAATTATGTCTTAAAACATAACAGACATATTTTTGAATTTCACATTAAAAAATATAAAGTTACAGTCACGTGCCACAGAGCTGTGTTTCTTCTGTTGCACAGTTGACTACATATACAAGGTGGTCCCATAGATTATAATAAAACTAAAAAATTCTTAACTTCTCATGATGTAAGCATATAACATCATAGCTCAATGTATTACTCACATGCTTGTGATAATGCTGCTGTAAAAAACCTACTGTGCTGCCAGTCATATAAAGTATTGCATATTCACTTATGTACATCACATAATAATACTGATAACAGATGGCTATGCAATTGGTTTGTGTTTACTGTATTATACTTTTTTTGTTTTACAGTGTACTCTTTCTACTTATAAACAAAATGTGTGCTGTAAAACAGTACGCCGTGTTATGCCCGTGGCAACCTCATGCATCCCCTGTTTATTGCTTCTCTTTATTACATCATGTTCTCTTGTGCTGATTTAATCCCATGTTGTTTCATTCATATGGCCTCTAAGCCCCCAAAAAATCACTGTACCTATTGTCATTAAGAGGCCTCATGGAGTGGATGACATAGAAACAAAATTAAAAGCGTTTAAGGACTACAGAGATGGTAAAGCAGTGATGGTTATTGCTTGCCAGTCAGACACGTCCCATTCCTTCATACCTATAGTCTCAAAAAAACAAGAACGAAGTTATGGAAGCTGCTAAATAATCTGCTTCACTGATGACAATGAGATGAACAAGAATTTGAAAAGGGCCTGTATGAGACATAAACATGCTATTAATGATCTGAAACGAAGACCAACATAGAAGCACGACCATGACGATTGCACAGCAAAAGCAAATGTTTGTTTGGGCTGTTGAAAGAAAAGGCAGGACCCGATTCTGATGTTGAATTTACTACTACCTCTTCAAGGTAAGAGGGGGCCTGACAGACCAGAGCACTAGAGACCCCAAACTAGTGAGTTAGGGGGTGGTTTTCCCTTTCCAATAGCATCTGAGAGTCAAGAGGGCAACAGGGACTGAGGGAGTTTAAGCAGTCTAGATCCTATAGCCTTGTGAATCTGAGCTATCAGAACTGTGTTCCAGCACAGGAACCCAGAGTAAGGGGAAAGTGTTGGCAGTAAACAAAACTGAGTGCTAAAAAGCAAAACAGAAACAAATGAAAGAGAAACACTAGAAGGAATAGTAGAGGATGCTAACAGAGCCAGGAAATCTGAAAGGCCAAGCCACCATATTTTGGAACATTATAGTAACAAATGACAGAAAGGGTATTCTGTGAAATCAGAATAGCTGTCCTGGAAATGTTTCATTCTAAACAACTGAGATAGCTAATTTCACACAAAAAGTGAACAACATGAAAGCACGGAGGTCAAAACCCATAAAATGCTTTTGCAACAAAAATTATAATAGAATTACTTCACTACAGGATATGAAGACATGTTAAAAATATATCTGCTTACAGAATAGATTTAAAACTATTAGCTTCTATTGAAAATAAGTGAAGATGTTAATATAATGATAAAATGCATGAACTAATATAAAAATTAGTGTTAGAAAAAACTCAGGAATGAGATAACTCAGGGAATAATTAAATCAAGCGTATCTATACTTAGAAAAAATCATGATCAAAGTTTAGCCCTTTATTATGGATGTAAAGAATATAGTTATAATTGCATTTGTCTCATACATGGTCTATTTTCTGGCTAATTGATTACTGAGGTGAATAATGAAGCCATGGACCATTGAAGTTTTATGGACTAGCTTGATATTTATTTTTTATTGTGATAAACACTTCTGATATTAACTAGTTTCTTTTCATTGCTCCATAGTGTTGTTAAGTAGAAATAAAAAATAGAATGTGGGAATATGCATTTTTGTGTAATCTAAATGAAAAATCAGCAGCATACCATTTTTTTCTAAGAGTTCTTACAATGCTTTCCATTACATGTATTGCACTAGGCATATCTAGAAGTAGTTTTGGTGAGTTACAAAAAATCAGATTCATCCGTCTTTAGAGACCAAATATAAAGGCTATTTTGATTCAATTTATGTTTAAAGCTTAATATTTAAATCTCAAATTTTATATTCTATTTGGACAGTGTGATCACATAACTATGATTTTTATAGATATAAAGCTAAAAATACATGAAGAATAGATTTTTGTAGTAATTTCTGAGTCATGGTATAATACAATATAGAAGAAAAAATATCCTCAGAAAAGCCACTTAAATTGACAGAGGAATGTGCACTGGCTTTGAACTTGTGATTATCAAAAAGGTGATATTTAGGTATCAACATTGATATTAAAATATCAATAAGCTCAATCATTGCATCACATTTTTAATTTGAACTATTGGTCTAGTATGTTTCCAAGTAAAATCTGAATAGAAATTATATTACCTCCCATGACTACAATCCAGGAACTTCATCTTTATATCAGAGGAATTCCTCACTTGTAAATATCTACTATAGAAGGTCAATGGTATAGACCTTGCACTAAGCTCTTCTGTTCAACTTAGGAAGTTGTGACATGCTTGTTTGTGTGTTTCTTTGGTTCAACTACATTATTTTTCCTAATCAATTTTTTTGTGAGTATATTTTTACTATAAAAAGGAAAAGAAACATTGCATGGGACAAATGTTAAGTTTTAATGTATTGAGTATGTAATGGTTGATCACATTTTATTTTTTCCTTGATATGAGAGAAACAAACAGTGTGCATATATTTTGTTTTAAATCTGTTGCTTATATGTAAGTTTTTGGAGAATAGGAATATTTCTTATAAAACAGCCAAATTACTTTTTTATACTAAAAAACTATGTGCTACTGATAACATTACTACAAATCCCTCTCATTTAAGCTAAGTAGACATAAATTATGATGTAAAACCATGTATTTATGTTATCATCTCTTCCTGAAAATGTTCAAAATGCAATGAGATTAAAATGAAAAATATTTTAGTGTTTATTAGTTTTTCCTGTTATATTCACACTGAAAAACCCTTGGAAGATAAAGCACTTTTTATAACAATAAAAACTTAGAGGCTAAAACATCCATTATTCAACCATATTTCTGATAAAAGCTAAAGAAAAGAAAGTGTATGTCATTTCTGGCCAATCACAAAGCATGAACTATTGCTTATAATTATGTAAAAAGAATGGCTACATAACTGGTATTTTGATTTTTGTTTTGTTAACTATAGAGCCTTTATAACACTTGAAAAGTGGAACAAAGTCAGAAATCTTTCTGATACTTTAATATATTTTGAGATTTTAGTTCTCATTATCAAAAACTTCTCAGAAACTTTCTAAAAGTAAAGATTTAGGACATCTTGAATAGATTCAATTACTGAAGCTTTTGCAAATGAGGATTTATAAGAAATTGGTCGGGATTGCCTTTCACTCTGGAACATTTATAACGAAAGATAAAATGTTGGGTTAAATCCTTTTAACTACGGAGGTTGATAATTTGATTAGCTCTCTCAGCCCCTTCTACCAGGAGAAACCTGAAACTAATTTTCTCAGAATCTCTTGTAGCTGAATGAAGTTATGCCAATCAGAGGTGGTTGTACAAGACTTGGTGGCAGAAATTAAACAAGAAAAACATCTCCTTCTTCATGGCAGCTGACACACAAATCCCCCAGATAACTGTTTGTGGCAGCTACACAGTCCATTCACAGGTCCTGTAGCTGTGAGGCAGTGTTGGCAGTGGTTGTGGTTAGAGCAATAACAGTGGCCCCCTGACCTCTGGATAACAAGCCCAGAGGTGGGATCTGGAAAACAAATGTCCAGAGCCTGACCCCCTTACTTCTGATCCATCCTTTCAAAATATTTTATAGCCACTGTACATATTCCTCCATAGCTAAAAACACCAAAGAGTTTTATGACCGACATAAGCACCAATTCTTAATATTGCCATTGCTTTTACATTTATGTACGTATGGTATTACATATTACATAAGCCGTGTTAAATAAAATACAAATTATTTTATAGGGTTGGAGGCAGGAGGTTATTTGTTTTTGTTTTAGACAAATAAAGATTTCCCTAAGAGGAAGCTTGTGGCTTGTCTCTGAGCTTCAATTAGGTAGGCCCTGTCTGAATCATTTCAGACCAGCTTTACACTAACCTGGATCAGGAAAAGGTAAAAATAATAAGAATAGATGGTCATCTGTGAGCCAAGAAACTTGCTTTCACCAGACATTGAATCTGCCAGTTTCTTGATGTTGGACTTCCCACCTTCTAGAATTGTGAGAATTTGATGTTTGCTGCTTAAGCCACCCATTCTATGGTATTTTTGTTATAACAGCCCAAACAGACTAAGACACCCAGATATTATATTCAGGACTTTGATGTAAATAAATAAATAAATTATGCATAACTAGGTTATAAAAATAAAACTTTTTAAAAAATATGTTTTTATTGATTTTAGAGAGAGAAGAAGGGAAATGGAGAGAGAGAGAAACATCACGGAGAGATCGGCTGCCTCCTGCATGCCACCTGATGGGGATCAAGCCCACAACTCGGGCATATGCCTTGAACTGGAATTGAACCAGTGACCTCTTTGTGCATGGGATGGTGCTCAACCAACTGAGCCACACTGGCCAGGGCTTAAAAGAAAACCTTCAATTTACAATTTGGGAAATAATTATCTCAATTAAAATAGAATGTAAAAAATGTAGAAAAGTAAGAAAACATAAAGATCAAGATTATCAATACGTCTTCTGATAGACTGGATTTAAATGCTTTTTCTAAGTGTAGTATAAATGGAAGAGAATAAGCTCTCTCTATATTATTATTTAATGTCATTAAAGCATGTACTCATCATCTTATATTTTAATGATTATAAATCTATTTTCTAATAACAGCTTTGTAAAATGAAGTTATACATTTATACACAAATAATCAAGATATTCTCCTTTTTGATAAAATGTTAAATTTTGAAAATCAATTTTGTACTCAATATTAAATAATATATCCCTACATATTCTTGTTTAGCATATATTTATAATGAATACAAAGCTATCCACATTGTACAAACAAAACTTACTTTTTTGCCCAACCAGGGGATATGTATTTATAACAATTTTATGAACAGCTGAGAATCCTATTTCTCAAAAATTATCCTGTAACAATAGCAAGCAGTATGGTGTATGAAAATCCTTTATAATTATGGGCTATGGGGATCTTATTGATCACACAACAGATGAATAGACTGAATGTGTCCAGGATTTAGATTTAACAGAATTAGATAAAATAGAAAAACAAATATGATAATCCAGAACATGACACATCTTAATGTAAAAATGTATATTTTAATTATTCATTTTATTGTTATAAATAAAGCATATTTAGTTGGTGTTAGATTTTATAATACTTTTTAGAATTACATGTTAGAGATGCATTTGCATAAAATTGCAAGTCAACAAATGCATACGTTTATATGTATTATACAAAAATATATGATATATATGCAAATATATACAAGGTGGGACAAAAGTAGGTTACAAGAATAAACTCTGTTTCCTGTACTCACAACTGTAAACCTACTTTTGCCCACCCTGTATATCACACTAGGTGCATTTTTTTTTTCTTTTCTCATAATATTTCATGGATATTTATCCTTTTAACAATATTTAGAAGTCATTTATTCCCTGTAAGTGCTTCAAATTAGCCTGTGACATGAATCTGCATTACTAGTCACAAACTTTTTTTTTTTTTTTTCCCAATCCTCACCTAAGGATATTTTTTCCATTGCTTTTCAGAGAGAGTGGAAGGGAGGGAGGGAGAGGCATAGAGAGAGGAACACCAATGTGAGAGAGACACATTGATTGGTTGTCTCCCGACCTGGGCCGGGGATCTAGCCTGTGACCGAGGCATGTGCCCTTGGGCGACATCGAACCCTGGACCCTTCAGTCCACAGGCCAGTGCTCTAGCCACTGAGGCAAACTGGCTAGGGCCTGGTCACAAACTTTATACGAAGGATCAGTTAGTAAATACTTTAGACATTGTGGATTAAACACTTTTTTTCCACAATTTTTCAACAATGTCATTGTAGCATAAAAACATACAACATGTAAATAAGTGGATGTGGCTGTGTTCCAATAAAATGTTATGTATAAAAACAGGTAGGCCCTCACTGTGCAACTCTGATCTATACAATTAGTTTAAAGGTCTCTCCTTGATAGTCAGTTTGGCTCTTTCCAAATAATTTGCTCTTAAAAACAAACCTGCAATGAATACTTTATGTACACATTGCATTTTCACATGTGCTTATATATTACCGCATATATTAAGATAATCTCAAGTTTCAGTTTCCCTTTTGTAGCAGACCATCATTTTATACTACAGGGAACTATATATGAGGACTTTTTTTTCTGGTATATGAAAAATTCTATGTAATTGATTTTAATAATATGTTTCTCTTTAATCAATGTTAATTGATCACTTTATTGGTTGGTGTCATTATCATTTCTTTTACCTTAGAGTATAGATGTGTATTTTTTTGCTTATTTTTCTAATCATAATTCAACATTATCTTGTCTGGTTACTAAAATATCTTGTTAGAAGTTTTATCAACAAATAATTTAGCTTAGATTAGTTTATGAAAAAGATATCTTAGAAATCCTTTTAATGGCTGGTCCTAAGGGGCCAGTAAATTCTCAGAGTGGCTAGAGCCACTCTTGGGCTAGAAAGAAAGTGATCAGACATATATATTTCAACTGTTGCTAATGGTTTTACTGGGTTCTTAGGAAATTGCAAATTGCTGATTTGTGTACAAGAAGAGGCTGGCCTTGCCCAACTGGGTGTGGCTCAGGGTTGAGCATCAACCTGGGATCCAGGAGACCAGGGGTTGTCAGGGCACATGCCTGGGTTGCCGGCTTGATCCCCAGTCATGGGCGTGCGGGAAGCAGCCAATGAATGATGATGCTCTCATCATTGATGTTTCTCTTTCTCTCTCTCTCCCTTCCTCTCCCTGAAATCAATAAAAAAAGATATATTTAATAAAAATTTAAAAAAAGAAGCAGCTGGCCTTATAAAGAAGTGGAAAACCTACTGAATACTCAGTTATGGCACCAGCTAGAATTCAACAGCTTGTGAGAAAGGACAGTTATCTAGCAAGATGTGGTATGTTCTCTGAACTAGTGGCTATGATGTGGTGCTCTTTCACAGTAAATTTAAATAATTGAATCTATTAATAAATGTAGTAATATCTCCCTTCACCAGGACACAATTATACTTTCTCAATATGTTCTAAAAACTTGGACTTTCCTTCTTCGGAGGCCTTAGTTCATAAAGGACCATTACTTTGGTATGTGAACACTATTTCTATTAAACTTGAAATTTTGACTGGTCCTGTTAATACTGAAATTAGAGAGTTAATAAACTGATTATGGCTATTGATTTTTTACAACCTAGTGGAAATAGCTTTCATGACAGTTTTTTTGGTTTGTGCCTTGTTTTTTTTTTTTTTTCCACAAATAAAGAAATAATGTCACACACCTTTGGTACTGGCAAATGCTGAATTGTCATCCTGAATATGTGTACTACAGCCCACAGTAATAGCCCAAAACCAGCATGCTAAACCTAAACAGTGTGATTGTTTGTCAAAATAGACTATTTTAATGAGACCCAGAGTCCCTAATAAATAGACAGAATACAAGAAAAAAATCACCCATTGTACCAAGAACCAAAAAAATTAAAATATGAATGAAAAAGGATAGTCAATTGATACAAACAAGATAAATAAGATGTTAAAATTACCTGACAAGGATTTTACAGAACATATAAAACTGCTCCAACAATCAATTACAAGTTATATTTCAACAAATGAGAAAAAAGAAAATCTGAGCAAAGTAATTTGAAGTTATGCAAATATAGAACTGAAAAATATAATAGCCCAAATATTTTTATTGGATACAGTAAATAGCATAATGGAAATAACAGAGGATATAATTGGTGAATTTTAAGTCAATGAGATTTACCTAATTTGAACTGCATAGAGAAAATAGACTGAAAAAAGATGAACAGAACCTCTGAAGGCTTTGAGCAATAATAAAAGATCCAATATTATATCATTTTAGTCCAAGGAGCAGAGAAAGAGGATGGGACTGAAAGAGTGTTATAAGTAATAATTGCTGATAAATTCTCTAATTTGGCAGAAGAGCTAATCTTACAAATGTTTGGAGTGAACCCCAAACAGAATAAATGCAAAGAAATCCAAACCAAGACACATCCTAATTAAATATTTGAAACTGAAAGGGAAAGAAATTATCTTAAAAGCCATCAGAGAGAAATGACATATTACTTATAATGAGAATTCCAGTTCAAGTAACAGCAGATTTCTCATCCGAAACCATAGTGGTAAGTAAGAAGGGGCACAACATTTTTCATATGCTGAAATCACATTTCTATGAATAGTGTATCCTGTATTTGGCAAAACTATCCTTCAAAAATGAAAGAAATAAAGACATTGTCAGACAAAGTAAAAATAAAGACATTTGTCATTAGCAGATATATCCTTAAAGATTGATAGTTCCATTAAAGAAGGAAAATCTTTAAACAGAAATGTTATAATTAAAAAGAAACAATTGTACTGTGTTAGGATGGAAGAAGGAAGATCACATTAGACAGTGCTATGATTTTTGCTTAATCATCAAACATAACTTATAAAACACAAGAGAAATAGTAATGCCTATTTATTTGCCCCCTTTTTTTCATCATCACCTGAGGATTTTTCCCCCCATTGCTTTTCAGAAAGAATGGAAGGGAGAGAGAGAGAGAGAGACATCGATGTGAGAGAAACATGTCAATTTTTTGCCTCCTGCATGTGCCCTGACCAGGGCTGCAACCGAGGTACGTGTCCTTGGCTAGAATCGAACCCAGGACCCTTCAGTCCAAGGGCCGAGGCTCTAACCACTGAACCAAATGGGCTAGGACTTATTTGCCATTTTGATTATGTTCTTTTTTTCATTCTTGATATTTCAAGATTTCTTCTTTTAACATTTCCATTCTGTTTCTAGAATTTGCTTTATCCCTTCTTTTGTGGTATGTATGCCAGAGATAAATTATTTATTTTCCTTCATGTGAGAATCTCTTGATTTCTCTTTCGTTCTTGAAGGGTATTTTCAGTGGATGTAATGGGAGTAGACTGTGTGTGTTTTTGTGTAACATGAAAAAAATATTATTTTTCTATTATTTCTGACATCTATGGTTTCTGATGAGGAATATATTTTATGCAAATCATTTTTCCTCTATAGGTAAACTATCATTTTTCTCTGGCTGATTTTGAGACTTCCTTTGTCTTTAGTTTTCAGAAATTAATTATGATGCATTCTGTGTGGATTTATTTGTCTTTATACTTAACTTCTTAAAACTGTAGGTTTATTTCTCTTGCAAAAATTGGCAAGTTTTCAGCCATTATTTTTTCAAGTACTTATACGCTTCTCTTTTTAATTTTACCTCTCCTTCCAGAAAACATTACTTACATAAATATTTGTTGTTATTGTCCCAAAGGCCCCAGAAGTTTTGCTCACTTTCTTTTCGAGCCTATTTCTCTATGTTGCTTAGATTGCATAATTTCTATTGTTCTGTCTTCTCAAGTTCACTGTTTTTCATCACTGTTGCTCTCTCACTGCATTTCCTCCATTCTGCTACTGAACTTACCCCTGAGCTTCTTATTTGGGTTATTGGACTTTTCAATTGTAACATTTCTATTTAATCCTTTATATATTCAATTTCTTAGAAGAAGCTCTTGAGATTTTAATTTCATTTAATCCTGTTCATAATTGTTCGGTTAAGGGTTTTGATAAACGTTATTTTAAAATCTTTGTCAGCTATTTCTAACATCTCTGTCATCTAGTGTTGTCATCAATTTTCAGTTTTCTAATTCAATTTGAAATATCCCTGACCCTTTGTGTAACGACTGATTTTCAGTTGAAGCCTGGGCATTTATGTCTTGTTATTAAAGTCTGTATCTTATTTAAATGTCCTGTTTAAACTGATCTTTTCTGACCTTGTTACTGCCAGATGGTAAGAGAAGTCCAGGTTACCCACTAAATCTATTCTGACACTAGTGGTGAGAGGGTGGGGGACTCCTTGTTATTGTGGACAAAGGTGAGGTGAGACTCTAGATCCTCAGAATACATTTCTCCTTTTCAATGACCCTATATGTGTTTAATGTTCCAAATTTTCTAAGCTTTTTTTAGCAAGCTTCTTGTTTGTCCTAACTAGTATTTCCACCTCAAACAACTGGGATGTTAAACATTTGTCACTGAATGTTTTCTATGAATGCCCTGGGGATAGTGCGAGAGCTCTAATGTCAATATAGAAAAGCTCTGTGAGTGTGATTTTTTTTTTTCAGGAAACTGCCAACCAGGTCAAATAGTGAAGATCTCTGAAGATCGGGCTGTTTGAGAAGCACCAAAGCCATTTTGATATCTCTAATGGCTATTAGGCTGTTGGTTTTGATGACTACAATTGTTGCAAGGCTGCTGAATTCAAGGCTACAGTGGAATTAGATTAGGGAGATGTCATAGGCAAATTAAAATACCATGAAACATGTTTTTACTGTGATTAAATGTCTTTCTTGAATAACCACTTTTTCAATTAATCTTTGGTTATTTTTTAGAGTGAACTGAGAAAGTTCATTTTGTCAATTTTTGCCAGTATTCTCATTGTTTTTGTGATGGAGCCTATTTTCTTAGGTCCTTACATTTCAAAGGGTTTTCAAGGTTACTGTTTTAAGGCACTGAGTTTGGGGGACATTTGTTTTGCAGCCATTGATAACTAGAAAACCTTTAGGTGGTTGGGAAAAATGCAGAAAAATGAAGAACAATGCATTTTGAACCCTACATATATGGCTTAGGAAAAATAATCTGGTACCATTTCTTATCTTTTTCTGAATTCTGATCTCTGAGAATTGGTTTAAAATTTTACTGACTCTGTAGATTTTTTTTTCTTTTTGTTTTATTTTTGGTCAGTAGATTTTATTAATTAAGATTCCCACCATGCAATTAGCAAAACATTTATATATATAAAATGTTTCTTTGATTATTTTGAAATCAAAAGATGTTCCATGGTTGATTAAATTTGTTTTTTGTTTTATTCTGCTTTTTCCCTTAAGCCATTAACAATGTCAAATTTGTTTTAGCCAAGAGGCATGACTATGATGTTTCATCATAAAATATACAAGGGCACATATTTTGAAAAAAAATGTTATCAAAAGCTAATGAAAATTGAGATATTTATATTTAAGACATAGCTCTATAACATATGAGCATTATTTTCCCTAATTTAACTTATTTGAATAAAACTATAAAAAAGACAGGTAGAAATAACAATTCATTATTCAACAATTGCACAAATCTATAAAATAGACAAGTTCTAGAAAGGTACATAATTACAGATTATAACTGATTTGTTGCCTTGTGGTTTTGTTTCCAAATCTTAATGAATCTGTGTACATCTTTATAGGCTCATTATTAAATTTGTTTTGAGATGGCAAAGATATAAATGCTAGGATCTATATCAATTAATATTGAGGTTTTCACCTCATCGCAACTTTTATTTTAAGGGGAAGATTTACATATATATATATTTTAATACAGCCATATTCTTCTAATGAGTAGAGCTCAAGATCAGATTTCCACTGCTTGTTTGTATCTCAATCATTGTTAGTTATAGTCTGTGTCTATCATTGCAAGGTACAATAAAGATAAAGGTAAAATTTTAATAATTTTTATTCAGATGAAAGATTATCTGATCTTAGAAATTATCAAATTTCTATCAGGGAAACAGAGTAGCTTCCACAGGTGAGCTATTGAAACACAGAATGTTATATATATATTTATATTAGATAGACTGAAGAATTTATAGACAACTGTGAAAAAAAATACTTAATTGTAACAATTCATCTGACTATATAACCCAAGCCAATTAGTACATTCTCTGATATACTAAATTTTAAAAATTGATTAAGACATATAAGTGTAAAATGACAGAATCTTCTATATGAAATTTATATATACTTGAACTCAAAAATTAAATAATTTTTCAATATTTTTAAAGATGTAAACACTATATTTCATTATTTTAATATACTAAATATTTGCTTTTCTTGTATTTCTGGCATTTGTATTTGCTTTGAGGGACATATTTTAAAAGATAAGCATTCAGACGTGCATAATCCATTATCATAATTGCAAATCCTAAGGAATAAAATTATACCAGATTTGATTTTAGAGTATCTTAATAATAGACATAAAAATTAAGTCATCTATCACCATATTTCAAATTGTGTTCCATAAGCTTAAAAACTATTATTTTCAAGAATCCAAAATGGTGGTAGAGTAGGTGAAAGCTACACCCACCTCTTCCCAGGACCAGACTGTAAATACAACTAAATTATAGACAATCATCCTGAATAACCTACTGAATAACTTTGTTGGAGAGAAATGTTATAACCAAGGCTTTACAGGAGAAGCCCCATTGAGACAGGTAGGAAAGGCCCAATCTCAAAAAGAGTGGGACCTCCCCTGGCGGGTATGGCTCAACTGGCTGGAGTGTTGTCCCCCATTCTGAAAGTTTGCAGGTGTGATTCCAGGTCAGGGCACATACGGAAGGCAAACAATCAATGTTCTCTCTCACAACAATGGTTCTCTTTCTCTCTTTCCTTCCCTTATTTCTAAAATCAATAATCATACCTTTGGGTGAGGACTGAAAAAAAATACACAAAAAAACAAACAAAAACTACCCCTCTCTTATAGGCAGCAGCTGAAGGAAGATAAACAATTCAATTAAGAAACGGGCAAAGGACCTGAATAGACACTTCTCCAAAGAGGACATACGGATGGCCAAGAGACACATGAGAAAATGCTCAACGTTGCTAATCATCAGAGATGCAGATTAAAACCACAATGAGGTATCACTTCCCACCTGTCAGAATGGCTCCATCAACAAATCAACAAATGACATGTGCTGGTGAGGGTGTGGAGAAAGGGGAGCCCTAGTACACTGCTGGTGGGAATGCAGACTGGTGCAGCCACTATGGAAAGCAGTATGGAGGTTCCTCAGAAGATTAAAAATTGACCTGCCATTTGACCCAGTGATCCCACTTCTAGGAATATATCCTAAGGAACCCAAAACACCAATCACAAAGAACTTATGCACCCCTATGTTCGTAGCAGAGCAATTTACAACAGCTAAGATCTGGAAACAGCCCAAGTGCCCATCAGTAGATGAGTGAATGAAAAAGCTGTGGCACATTTACATGATGGAATACTATGCAGCTGTAAAAATGAAGGATCTTTTATCCTTTCACCCAGCATGTAGGAAATTAGAAAGTATTATGCTAAGTGAAATAAGCCAGTCAGAGAAAGATAAATACCACATGATCTCACTTATATGTGGAATATTATAAACAAAATAAACTAATGAACAAAATGGATCCAGAGACGTAGAAGCATGGAACAGACTGAGGGATCTCAGAGGGAAGGAGGGGATGGGGCAGTGGGTGGGGAGAGATTAATTAAAGAACTTATATGTTTATATGCATAACCCATGGACACAGTTATTGGCCTGGGGAAGGCCTGGGGGTGGGATGGATGCAGGGTAGAGGGGATCAATGGGGGTTAAAAAGGGGGCATCTGTAATATTTTCAACAATAAAGATAATGAAACTTAAAAAATTAAATAAGAAATATCTGTTTAAAAAATAATGTAATGCATGGATCACATGGTAGATATATGGTTAAATTTTTAAGAAATTGTCAAATTGTTTTTAAACTTGAATGTTTCAAACTTGCTTGATTTTCTCAAACTATTTTCAAACTTGCACCATTTTACATTCACACCAATATCCCTGCCAATTATCTACGTGACCAGTTTTTTTTCAGACATTCCATACATGTGTCGTGGGATATTATATTTTAATTTGCATTTTCCTATTTTCCTAGTAACTAATTATATTGAGCATCTTTTAATATGCTTATGTACCACCTTTGCATATTTTTATCACAATATTTGAAAATTTTTTCTGTGACTTTTATTTTCATTCTTAAAACACTGCCTTTTGAAGAACATAATTAAAAAAAAATTGGTGGCTAACTCATCAATTTATTTTTATGGCTTATGTTTTGTTTTTTCCTCTAAGAAATATGTCTACCCTAAGGTCATAATGACATTCTCCTATGTGGTTTTCCAGAAGTTTTGTAGCTACCATGTAGATATGTGACTAATTGAGTTACTTTTAGTATATGATGCAGGTTTTAAGTTGAAGCTCATTTTCTTTGATATGGATGTCCAATTTTTCCAGTTCAGTACTCTGTAAAAAATACACTTCTACTACTAAACTGTATTTTCACTTTTGTCAAAAATCAGTTGCCCATTTATGTATGGCTTTGTTTTTCACTCTCTTTTATTCTACATTAATTTTTGTCTATCTCTCCAGCATATTATTTTGATTACTTTAGCTTGAAATCAAATAATTATATCACTCCAACTTTGATCTCACTTTTCAAAGTTTTAACTTTTCTAAGTCCTTCCCATTTTCACATTTATTTTAAAAGCAACTTGGTAATTTCTGCAACAACAACAGGAGACCATAATATATCGCCTAAAACTATAGGTTGCACTGGTAAGAACTAATAATGTGAAACCATAGAGTCTCCTTAAGTATGAGAAAAGCATATTCGTTGATGCAGTTTTTTTTAAATTTTATGTCAGCATGTTTTTGTTTTTTTATTGTTTTTTTAGATTTCAGTACAAAGAATATCAGGGTTTTTTTTTTTTTTTCTTTTTCAGATTTATCCATTAGTATTTCATATTTTTGATGTTATTGTAAATGGTATTTTTAAAACTTCTTTTGGTTGTATGTTGCTATTCTGTAGAAATACTATTGACTTTTTAAACTAAACATTTTGGGGTGACAATGGTTATTATGAACATGGAGGTTTCAGGTGTGGGTTTCTAGTTACAAAATCTGTATAATGTTCTGTGTTTCCACCACCCAAAGTCGTATTTTTTAAATATTGATTTTGTTCTTTATTATTTTGATTAAACACCTTATTAATATTAACCATTTTTCTTAATTTTACTCACTTTCTACATAGATGACCGTGTTTTGTGTGAATAAAGGCAGTTTTGCTGCTTCTTTCCCACTCTAGATGCTTTTGTTTTTACTCACAAGTACACTCCCCAGCATGCTCAGGCTTTAGACTGCATTTTTTCTTCTCTTTCCTTCTCCCCACCACTTTCTCCCCTTTTTTCTGATTCTTTCTTCTCTCCCTTTTTTTCAGTTCTGGCTTCTACTTCTTCTGTGTCAGATTTATAATCCAATCAGATATTTAGGCCTGTGGAGATCCCTCTGGAGAGATGTCAAAGGAAATTTATTATTTCATGAATTAACCTAAACACATAAATATAAGATTTTATCAGGCTGTTTACTTCAATACTTAAACATGTTTTAATAACTCATCAGCACATATGGAGGCTCCATTTGGGAATTAGAATTTTAAAATATAAGCTATTTGTTTTATAGAATGATTTCAGTATTCTTACAATTATGTCATCAATTTTATACTTGAAGAACTACAAGTGAAATACAAGCAAAGTATTACTACTAGTTATGAAAGACATGCCACATATATAATGGCACCTGCATGAAAAATAAACAAGAATTAAATATGTACTCTAAATTGACTATCACTGAGGCAAGTGCCGTGGACTGCAAGCAGATTCTCTTTACAAAGCAACTGCAGACATCTCTGAAAGGGAGGGATTATGATAGGGGCCAACAGAAAAATTGTCATGTCTCATGGAACTTACATTTCAGTGAATATCTTTGGTATATATCTGATTTTAGATCTTATCCAAAATTTTTAGAGGGTATAAGACATTGTGGTATTTATTATTAAAAATATAAGTTTAAATGTAACTATATCCTTATTTTATGTACCTGACCAAAGTGTGGCTTCATGATTTATTCTCTCATCTCACTTAGAGTGCTAGGCAAGTTTTATTCATTCGTCCTCCCATTGACTCACTCAAGAAATACTCATCATATGCAGGGTATTCCATACTTGATGCTAGAAAAATAAAGCATGTTTTTTTCTTCCAAAAATTTACAGTCTAGTAGAGCAAGTCCAAAATGTTAAATAAATATATGCAAACTTTGCTTGCCTTTTAAGGCATTAATTTCTTCTGATTTAATCTCAGATCCCAATACCTATACCCTTTAAGAAGTACGAAGCAGGGAAATGCTGGGATGGAAAGTGAGACTTCACTTCAAGGTTTACCAAGAAATAGAGTTTGTCTCAGGTAACTTTTTCTTTCTTACTTGAATCCATAGAAAATTAAATGTATTAAAAATAAACTTCACCTTGATAAATATAAAATATCTCAGTTTTCCTATCATGAATTCTCAAAAATATCTTTCATTGAGTGACTAATAAAGAATCCTTCTAAGGTACAATTTGCAAATATACATCACAATTTTCCTTCACCTTATATTTATTTGCATCTAATAAATTCTTTTAAAAAGGTATTGTTGAGGTAAGTGCGTTATATATGCTGCATAGGTTAGAGGCCGAAGAAACTAGCTCCCAGAAATCTAAGTATAATAGAATGTCATTGAAAGTTTTACTCTTAAAAATTGTAATAATTGGCAAGTGTCCTCCCCATCTCAGAACAGTGACAAGATCCACTGGGGTTTTAGCAGACCTTTTTGTGTATGTGTGTGTGTGTGTGTGTGTTTTGAAGTAAGAAATCCTCTCTCAGGATTTTTATCTCAATTTCTCTTCTTACTCTCTGACAAGCCTGAACTTGATGGCTGAATAACTCAATTAAAACTTTTTTTTTTCAGCTTCTCTCCCATTGCCTGAATATTATATAAATGATTCCTATTAAATGTATGAGCAAAGTGAAATGACTTTGCAGGAGATGAACCTTTGATAGCTAGGGATTAACTTTTCTGTGTTTGCACATGGAGGTCTTTTTTCATTCTTTATAAGTGGGTTCTAATGACACAGAAACTCCATTTATCATGGTACATTAATTAGATGTGCTATACTCCCTAAGATAAAATGCATGATAAAAATGTAAAGCAGCTGAAACAACCTTTCCTCTTAAGAATGTCAGGAACCAGGTTATTCAAACACAGATTGCACACTTTCTATCTTTTCTTCACTTTAATAAGGTATTGTTACCGTCTAGCCAGAATAATACTTCTTTTCTATCAGTCAGGGTTATCCTACCCCCTTAATTTTTCAGATTCTTCAGTCAAATACCAGCCAGTTTATTCATAATATTTAAGCATGCTGAGTTCCTGAGATTTGCCACAGCTTTTCCCTTTCTTTCCACCCTGTAAAAAGACAATGAGAATCAGCTGACTCCAGGGAAAATCCCTGCATCCAACCATTTTGTGATTTCACTGATTACAACCAACTTATTCTCCCTTCTCCTGGATAGGTCCACTAAATCCAGAGTCACTCTGTTTTTCCTCTAACATGTTCTCATTCAGAGAACACAGTTATAAAAACAGAAACACAGATTTTAAGAATTCTTATGCTTTCAAATGTCTCTTTTAATTTTTTTTAATGTATGTTTGGAAAAAAGACTCCTGAGTTAAGACTCAAGATAAAAAGGTTTTAAGTGCCCTTTTGCCACAAACTTAGTGTTGGACTGTTGGACCTAAGCTTACCTTTTTTGATCTATAGAATGAGTGTGTTAAAGAACTTCAAAATATCTGGCAAGCTTTGACATATTCATATGTTATTATATATAAATTAAACTATTTATTATAGATGATATATTTATTCATAATTAATAGTTGGAGAGGATTGCAGAAACTTAAATAAGATTATAGAAAAATAAATTAATAAAAGTATATAATTTTTTTTTTATTTTCCTGACTCTAATTGATATAATAGATAATAGAGTGTTCAAAATTATATTAGAGACAATATATTTGTTGATTATAACATATGGAAAAGGGACATGAATAACAATAACGTTTTAAGTGGATGAAAATAGAGAATTGAAAATACTGTAAGTTACTCATGTTACCTGTGATGCTGTATACAGTTAACCCCTGAACAAAGCAGGGATTAAGGGTGTAAACTCCTTGTGCAACTGAAAATCTGGGTATAACTTTTTATTTCCCCAAAACTTAAGTTGTTCCTCAATATCTGTGGGGAATTTTTTCCAGGACACCCTGCAGATACTAAAATACACATATGCTCAAGTCTCTTATCAAAAGACATAAGTAGATGAATGGACAAGAAAACAAGACCTACATATATGCTGTCCACAAGAGACCCACCTCAGAACAAAGATACACACAGACTAAAGGTAAAATGATAAAGATATTTTATGCAAAGAGAAATGGGGAAAAAAGAGCTGGGGTAGCAATACTTATATCTGGCAAAATGAACTTAAAACAAAGTCTATAGTAAGAAACATGAAGGACACTACATAATAATAATAGGAGCAATCTAACAAGCTTATATAATCCTTGTAAACATTTATGCACCCAATACAGGAGCTCCAAAATCTGTAAAGCAAATCTTCATGGAAATAAAGAGAGAGATTGACAATAATACAGTTCTAGTAGGAAATTTTAACACTCCATTGATATCGATGGGTAATTTTACAAACAGAAAATCAACAAGGAAATTACACACTAGATCAGATAGAAGTATTAATTTATATCTTCAGAGCATTTTATCCCAAAGCAGCAAAATATACATTTTTTCAAGTGTATGTGGAACATTTTCTAGAATAGAACACGTTAGAAAACAAAATATAAGTCTCAAAAAATTTAACAAGATTGAAATCATATCAATTGTCTTCTCTGACCACAATCAACAAAAACCAATCACAAGAAAAAAACTGAAAATACACAGACATGTAGGTTAAATAACATCTTACTAAGCAATGAATGGGTTAAAAATGAGCTAAAAAAAATTAAAAGGTACCTTGCAACAAATGAAAATGAAAACACAGCTACTCAAAATCTACTGGGCATAGCAAAAGCAGTCCTAAGAAGGAAATTCACAGCATTACAGGCCTATCTGAAGAGAGAAGAAAAATTTTAACTAAACAGTGTAACTTTACACTTAAAGAAACTTGAAATAGAACAACAAATAAAACCTAAAGTGAGTAGAAGGATGGTAATGCTAAAGATTAGTGCAGAAATAAACAAAATAGAGTCTAAAAAACAATACAAAAGATAAATTAAACCAAGAGCTGGCTCTTTGAAAGAATAAGCAAGATTAACAAACCTTTAACCAGACTCATAAAGAGAGAGAGAGAGAGAAAGAGAGAGAAAGGACCCAGATAAAATTAGAGATAGAAGAGAAAATGTAATAAATGACATCAAAGAAACACAAAATATTATTAAGAAAAATATTATGAACAACTATATGTCAACAAATTGTACAACCTGGGTGAAATGGATGAATTCCTAGAATCATACAATCTTCCAAAACTGAATCGGGAAGAATCAAAAAATATGAATAGATAGGTTCTAATTAGTGAAATTGAAGCAGTAATCAAAAAACTCCCAACAAACCAAAGCCCTGGATTGGATGGCTTCACAGGTGAATTTTACCAAACCTTCAAAGAAGAACTAACATCTATCCTTTTCAATCTATGCCAATAGATTCAAGGGGAAGGAAGATTCCCAAGCTCATTTTAAGAGGCCAGCATTATTCTACATCCAAAACAAGATAAAGACACTATAAAGAAAAAATGTATATATAGGCCAATATCTCTGATGAACATAGATGCTAAAATCCTCAACAAAATATTAGCAAACCTCATCCAGCAATACATTAGAAACATCATACACCATGATCAAATGGAATTTATTCTAAAGATGCAAGGTTGGTACATTATCTGCAAATGAATTAACATGATATGCAAAATAAACAAAATGAAAGATAAGAACCAAATGATCATATAAATAGATGCATAAAAAGCATTTAATAAAACCCAGCACTCATGATAAAAATTCTCAGCAATGTGGGAACAGAGGGAACATACCTCAACATACTATAGGCCATATATGACAAACCCACAGCCAACATCATACTCAATGGGCAAAAACAGGAAGCATTTTTCTTAAGATTGGGAACAAGACAGGGATGTCTTCTTTCATCACTCTTATTGAATGTAGTACTAGAAATTCTAGCCACAGCAGTCAGAAAGAAGAAATAAAAGGCATATAAACAGAAAAGGAAGAAATAAAACTTTCATTATTTGCAGATGACATTATTCTGTATATAGAAAACCCTAAAGGTTCTACCAAAAAACTACTAGAACAGGTAAGTGAATTCAGTAAAGTAGCAGGACACAAAATAAATATCCAGAGATTAAATGCATTTTTATACATCAATATGAACTATTATAAAGGGAAACTCAGAAAGCAACCCCACTCACAATTGCTTTAGAAGAATAAAATACCTAGGAATAAATTTAACCAAAAATGTAAAAGACCTGTACTCTGAAAGTTGTAAGACACCGAAGAAAGAAATTAAAGAAGATACCAATAGGTGGAAACATATACCACATTCATGAATAGAAATAATTAACATCATTAAAATGTCCATATTACCCAATGCAATCTATAGATTCAATGTAATTCCTATCAAGATGCCACTGGTGCATTTCACAGAACTAGAATAAATATTCCAAAAACTTATATTGAACCACAAAAAACCCCAAACAGCAATCTTAAGAAGAACAAAGTTAGAGGAATCATGCTACCTGATATAAAACTATATTACAAGGCCATAATAATCAAGACAGCATGGTACTTATATAAAACAGACATAGAGATCAATGTAACAGAACAGAAAGCCCAGAAATAATCCCACACCTTTACAGTCAATTAATATTTTACAAAGGAAGCAAAAACATACAATGGGGTAAAGATAGTCTATTCGGTAAATGGTGTTGGGAAAATTAGACAGATATGTGAAAAAAAATTAAAGTAGATGTACTCCATACATAACAATAAAATCAAAATGGATTAAAGACTTAAATGTTAGACTCGAAATCATAAAAATCCTAGAAGAAAACACAAACAGTAAAATCTCAGACATTTCTCCTAGCAATATATTTTTTATATATGTTGCCTCAGGTAAGGGAAACAAAAGGAAAGATAAACAAATGGGACTATATCTAACTAAAAATGTTTTGCACAACAAAATGATCATTTTTAAAAAACTTACAAAACTCAACACCAAAAAAACCAACAATCCAAATAAAAAATGGAAAGAGAACTTCTCCAAAGAGGACACATGGATGGACTATAGAAATATGAAAAGAGGGCCAACGTTACTAATCTTCAGAGAGATATCACCTCACAATGAGATATCACCTCACACCTGTCAGAATGGCTGCCATTAATGAATCAGCAAACAACAAGTGTTGACTAGGGTGTGGAGAAAAGGGAACCCTCTTTCACTGCTGGTGGGAATGCTGATTAGCGAAGATGCTGTGGAAGTGTGGAGTTACCTCAAAAAATTAAAAATGGAATACCTAATGACCCATCTTTTACACTTCTATGAATATAACCAAAGAAACAGGAAACACAAATTTGAAAGAATATATGGACCCCTATGTTCATTGCATCATTATTTACAATAGCCAAGATCTGGAAACAGCCCAAGTGCGCATCAGAAAATGAGTGATAAAAAAGTTGTGGTGCATTTATACAATAGAATGGCATTCAGTCATAAAAAATAAGAAAATATTACTCTTTGCTACAGGATTGATGTACCTGGAGAGCCTTACACTAAGTAAAATAAGCCAATCAGAGAAAGACAAAGTACCATATGATTTCACTCACATGTGGACTCTAATGAAGAAAATGAACTATTAAGCAAAATAGAGACAGACCCAGAGACAGAGAGCAGGCTTATAGTTGTTGTGGAGGAGGCTTCGGGGGCTGAGGGGTGGGTGGAAGGATTGAGAAAAAAAAGAGAATAAGCTCATGGTCACAGACAACAGAGTGGGGATTACTGAGGGGAGGTGGCTTGGGAGGAGGTGGAGGAGGGTATGGGGGTATAAATGGTGATAGAAGGGACTTAGCTTGGAGTGCTGAACACCCAATACAGCATACAGAAGATGTTTGGTATCATTATGTACCTGAAATCTGTATAATTTTATTAACTAGTGTCACCCCAATAAATTCAATAAAAATTTTAAAAAATTGTATAGAACAATTCATACAGTTGGCCCTCTGCCTCTGTGGGTTCCCAACCATGGATAGGAAACACTGTTTTCTATCCTTGGTTGGTTTAATCTGAGAATGCAAAACCTGGGGGTACAGAGGGCTTACTCTATCAAAATGTGCATATACATATATATACATATATATGGATCCCTGCAGCTCAAACCTGTGTTGCTCCAGGGTCAGCTATAGTGTTATTTGAAAGTGGACTTCAGTTAGTTACAAATGTGTATTGCAAACTCTAGAGTAACCCTAATAAAAAGTAAAAAATATATATATAATTTATATACTAAGAGAATATAAAATATATCAAATGTTGGTTAAAAACAGAGAAGACCAAAAGAAAGTAAAAGAAAAAACAAAGAAAAAGTAATAGAAAACAGTTACAAATATGGTACATAAATAACCACTTTAAAGTTTATTAGTTTAAATAGATCAATTAAAAGACAGAAACTGTCTGGGTGGATAAAAAAGTAAGACACAACAATGTATTACCTACAAGAAACTTACTTTAAATATTTAGACACAAGTAGACTAAAGTAAATGATTGAGAAAGATGTACCATGTTAACACTAATCAAAAGAAAGTTGGAGTAGTTATATTAATTTCAGGGAAAGCAAACTTCCCCTCCTCCCCCTCTTCCTCTTCTTCCTATTTCTTAAATTTAATATAATCTCTATTAATTAACTGATAACAGAAGAATATTTTATATTCACACCTCAATTTGAAATTTGTACTGCAGAGATCCTTAGTATAGGTTTTAAACTAAATTTATTATTCCATGAATCACTTTATAAAAATAAGTAAAATAGTGTATACATCTCTTTTCTAAACACTTGAAATATTTCAATGTCTGTTTAACATATATGGAGGTTATAGTAGGGGGATCACAATTTTAAAATAGAAGCTGTTGGGCTATTGTAACATTCATTTTGGGATCATGAAGGGCATCACATGATATTGAGAGTCAATTCTCTAAGAAGATATAAGATACTAATGTATATGCACATAATTCTGCATCAAAATACATGACTCACAAAGTGCTAGAACTACAAGGAAAAACACAAATCTACTCTTACAATTGGGTACTTCAACAACCCTCTGTCAATAATGGACAGATCCAGCAGGCAGAAAATCAGTAAGGATATAGTTGAACTGAAGTGCCTCATAATGCAAATGGCTCTAATTGACATTTATAGAATGTGTCATGCAACAAGAGTAGAATACACATTCTTCTCAAGCTCACATTAAATATTCACCAAATTGGTCCGCTTTCTGGGCCATAACACACATCCAAACGATTTTAAAAGAATAGATACAATGCAAAATATAATCTCAGATTCCATGAAATTAAAATAGAAGTTAATAATAGAAAGATAGCTGGAAAAGTATTTTGAGATTAACACCATAGTTGTAAATAACACATTGGTCAGAAAAAGATGTCTTAAGAGGAATTTCAAAATATTTTAAACTAAATTAACGTGAAAATATAAGGTATGGATATTTGTGTGATACAGCAAAAGCCGTGCTCAGAGGACAATTTACAGGATGGAATGCATATACTAGAAAAATAATCTAAAACCATTCCTCTAAGCTTCACATTATGAAACAAAAAGTAAAGAGAAAATTAAATCCAAAGTAAGCAGAAGAAAAAAAAAAAAAAATCAAGGCAATAGTCCATGAAATTAAAACAGGAAAATACAAAAAAATGGACAAACCCCCAAGCTAATTTGTTATGAATTTGTCAAATTAATACTTGTTAGGTGGAGCACAGGGTGCCAGGTGGTGAGCTGTGGTTCAACAACAGACCGCAAGGGAAACTGAACTAGAGAACTTTATTACTCACAGGGCCTGGGGGAAGCACAAGCACCGCCTTGAGGGTCTCCAGAGGGAGGTCAGGGCAGAGGGTAGATGAGACAGGACTGGGCTCACTGCCTTTTCGGGGTCTGTGGCAGGAATGTTTCGCAGTCCAAGGCTGAGACTAATCGGTCAATTCAAGCCAGGAGTGGGGTTCATACCCCCATGAGGTTTTATGGGAGAGGCGCATAAGGGGAAGGTACGGGGAGCCAGGGGGGCTGTTGCCCACAAGGGCTGTTGGAGAAGTCGTTTGGGAAACTTACATGTACTAGTAAATCTGTGGGCAGTTTTCTAGGGCGTGTGCCTGCCCGAGGGGTAAGCGTCGGTGTAGAATCCGCGCGGCGGCCGGGCCACCCAGAACCAGCGCTGGGGCCCGGCGCCGCAGGGCCGCTCGGCTAAATCCTTCACACGGCTTTGAAAACAAACATGATAAACCCCCAACCGGTTAAACCAAGCAAAAAAGAGACAACACATTTTTAAAAAATATGTTTTTATTGATTTTAGAGAGAGAGGAAGGGAGAGAGAGGTGTCAGTGTGAGAGAGAACCATCAGTCAGCGGCCCCCGCATGCCCCCGCGAGGACCGAGCCTGCAACCGGGCAGGCGCCTGGAATGGGAATCGAATCGGAGGCCTTTCTGGTGCAGAAGACAACGCACAAACAACGGAGCCACACCTGCGGAGCAGGACACAATTTTTTAATGTTAGAAATTAAAGAGAGACCATCCCTGTTGATCCCATGGTCATTAAATTGATAGTAAGGGTAGTAATATGATGACCAACTCTATGGCCTCTAATAACTTAGATGAAATCTACCAATTCACTGAAACACACAATTTATCAAACCTTACACAGAACAAATAGATAACCTGAATAGGTCTATGTCTATTAAAGTAATTAAATCAATTAATAAAAACTGTCTAAGTCAGAAAGCACCAGGCCAAATGGTTTCATTGATGAATTCTACCTAACATTAAAAGAATAAATGATACCAGTTTTCTACAATCTGTTCCAGAAAATGGAAACAGAGGGAACACTTTCTAACTCATTGTATGAGATCAGCATTACTTTAATACCAAAACTAAATATTGCAAGAAAGAAAAAGCTATACACCAATATCTGAGAAACATAGATAAAAAAATACAAAATAAAATGTTAGTAAATCAAATCTAACATTTTGTCAAGTGATTTTTCTACAAATATTGATGTGATTTCTTCTTTAGCCTCCTGATACAGTGGATTACATAAATTAATATCTGTATGTTGAACCAGCCATGCATATTGAGAAGAAATCCCACTTGTTGTAGTGTGTAATTATATATATATACACACACACACACACACACATATATATGTGTATATATATGTATATATATGTATATATGTATACATATGACATTCACAAAAAGGGAAACCTATAGAAACAGTAAAAGAATAAGTGTTGGCCAGAAGTTATTTGAAGGGGCTGTAAATAGGTGGAACATAATAAATTTTCAGGGCAGTGAATCTATGTAATACTGTAACAGTAGATACAAGGAATTATGCTTTTGGTAAAACCCATATGCCTGCACAACATAAAGACTAAATTCTAATTGAAATTGTAGGCTTTACATAATAACAAGATATCAATATTGTTTCATCAGTTGTAACAAATGTACCACAGCAATACAAGATGTTAGTAACAGAAGAAGCAGAGTGTGGAGAGAGAGATTATATGTGAGAATTTTCTGCTCAATTTCACTGTACCTTAAGTTGCTATAAAAATAGTCTATTAATTAAAAAGGGTAAAAGGCTTATTTAAAGATTTACTGAATATCTATTATAATCATAAAGTTAATTGGTCATTATAATTCACAAATAGTATAATTAGTCAATAACTGGGTAGTGCTTTGAATTGAGTAAAATTATAAGTTTTTCTTCTGAACAAACACCTAAGGAAAGGCATAGAATTTATTTTTAGCTCCATTTCACAGATAAGGAAAGTGATTGCTAGAGTGGGGCATGAGAGAGAATCTATTATTGTACCAATTCCTTGTACAATAATAGAGTTTTTATGAGGTTTTATATACTTTTCTAGTGCTCTGTGTAAATTATAATTTATTTTACTTGTCCTGGCTTCACAAGACTATATCACTTTTCTCCTTATTTCCTTTCTTCCCTTCTCCCTCCCTTCTTTCTTTTCTTAATTTTATTCTGTTTTTCTCTTCCTCTCATTTTTTATACTTTTTTAAATTCAATGTGAAGAAGGAAACTAATATAACAAATGTGTCCAAAAATGTCAACTGAACAAAGGTATGCCAAGTCAAATGAGATAATAACCTATATTTTAGATAATGAACATATTATTAGATTTGGCTGCCCTCTAACTCTCTTATTAATAATTAAAATAAGAATACTTATAGTGCATTCTTAAACAGTTAAAATACAAAATGCTATTTAAAAGTCCTTTTTTAGTAACAAAGTTTATGTTGCTGACATTTGCTTGGGACATGTGTGAGGGGGTGAGTTAAGGTTACAAAAGAAATCAAGCACCATTGTCCTTACATGTTTAGGAAAAAAAATAATATGTATATTAATGTGAAAAACTATAGACATTATTAAAAAACTTGTAACTGTTACATACTAATATGCCTAAGTATCAATTTAACAATTGTAAATCAAATAATCAAATAATAAATACTAATAATCAAATACTTTCAAAAGTAGTTTTTATTTGTCCCATATATTTTTTAGAGTAAAGTTGTAAATACAAATGTTACTATTGTGCTAACAGTTTTAAATAACGGCATAATCAAAGAAGAAATACCTGGAGTAGCTTACAGTAACAAAATAAGAAATTATAACAAATAACTTCATGTCAAGGCTCTAGTGCGGTAATGATTTTAAATTAGAACACAACATTTCTAGTGTAGGTTGCTCATTTAACATTTTTAGGATCTGTCAATAAGATCCCTTTTGGTATGAAACAGCCTATTTATTTTGATTAGAACAAAATCCCCCAATGAAGTGCTGAAACAGAGGCCAGCAATAACACTTGACTAACCAAATGCCTGACGAGCTATTGTATATCCTTGAGGAATCAAATGGGAAAACAAAGACCTGAAAATGGCAATGCCCCTTGCTTAATTCCATATGCACACTTTAAAAATAACTGTTCTAGCCCAGCCAGGCATGGCTCAGCGGTTGAGCATCGACCTAGGATCCAGGTGATCGGGGTTCGATTCCTGGTCAGGGTACATGCCTGGGTTGCGGGCTCATTCCCAGTCAGGGGCGTGCAGGAGGCAGCCGATCAATGACTCTCATCATTGATGTTTCTATCTCTTTCCCTCTCCCTTCCTCTCTCTGAAATCAATAAAGATATATTAAATAAATAAATAAATAAAATAAAAATAAAAATAACTGGTCTACAAAGGTAGGGAGGCTGTAGATATGATCAATCGATTAAGGACTCTCATTGTAGCCTTTGTATAGACAATTCACACGAGAGATATTGCAAACTTTCCACTCTCATCATGAAATAAACTTTCTAAGTCAGCTTTCTGCATTGCTCAAATATCTGCTGAAGTTTGAAGGAAATACATATTGTTGCTTGTCATTAGAGAGGAAATGGATACTTATAAATTCTTGACTGTCATAAATGATTAAAGTTCTTTGGTAGGATAACTACATAGTCAATTCAAGGCAAGAGTTTTTAATATACTTGTTGTTTTCTTCCCTGAAATCCATATATTGTGCAAATGTCTACATAAACAAGAATAATTCTCAAATAAAGTTAGACTTTCTAAATAACTTTTTGGACACTCTATTATTTAAATCAACTGTTTAATTCAACAGAAAATGTTGAAGATGAATGCCAAATTTCCACAAAATGAAAAGTAATCATAAATCCTGTGGTTAATGTACCAAAATGCTTAAGCAAAAATGAATAAATAAATAAATAAATCAAATAAATCTAGACTCTTAAGCAAATTTCATCGTTTTTATTAAGAAGAAAAGCATGAGGAAAAAGATCATAAAAAGTCTTATGTCTCTACTATCATAAGTGTCATGGTCCTGAAATATAAGAGAAGTCCAATTCTGCAGGTATTATAAACACAAAGGAAATGTATTGCTGTTAGGGACTATATATTTAGAAATTATGCAATAAGTTGATTTCAAAAACAGATCCCATTTTTATCTCCTTGTGGCATGTTGACTCAAAAGCATTTTCTGTTTCCCAGCAAGCAACAGAGATTCTCTGTTCCTTAATTATCTTTAATTGTGTTCTTCTAGTATTTGTCTACATGCCCAGATTTTGAGAAAGACATGTGTTTGGGATCTTTAAAATACAGAATCCCTAACTCCAGACCTGATTTCATTATAAAGACAAAGAAAAAAAAAATAGTATAGATATGGTTAAAATTACATTTTCTCTTTCCTGGATATACTAGATATAATGTGCACTGAATTAGGTCCTAATATTTCTAAAATCTTGTTCTCTAGGTACCCTGAATACATATAATAAAGGTGGAAATGAGCTGGGATTGCTTGAGTCTTTTGCGTGAGTCTCTGCAATCGTGACAAAATAACTTAGGGAGTTAGGGAATGAAAATAACAATGCAGACTCAGGAAGTATTCATACTTCTATCATTGTTTAAGTTGGGGGGGAAAAAAGCCCATGGTAACATTTGATTAAGACGTTATAGTATTTGAAATTTGAATGGAATGTTTTATTGGGGAGAAAAAACATTTTTCTTTTTCCCTTCTATGTTCTCTGGCCAGTCTAATAAATAAATTGACATAAAACAGATTAACAGGGAAAACATTTAATTTTGTATGTATGAGAACCCCAAAGACACGAGGCTCTCCAACAGTGAAGCAATTGAGGCTTATGTGCCATCTGAGCTGAGAGGTAAGATTCTGAGACTTCAAATGGAAGACAAGTCACAGGACCATGAGAGTAGCAAATGTTTAGTTAAAGAATTTTTGCCATGCGAGGCTGATAAACCTTTATGCTGTAAAGTTACCTCTGTTCTCTGGTATTTGCTCTGTCCTGGTACAGGTCTCTTATCTAAATTGTTTTAGGCACTTAAGGGAGAGGTAACTAAAAACAAAAACAAACAAACAAACAAAACTCTTCCTGAGCTGAGCTTTGGTTGCCTTCAGCTCAAAATAACCCACATGCCAAAGTGTTAGTGTAGGTAGTTAGCTAGTTATTAATAAAGGAAGGGAGCAAATGGGATCAGACATTAAGCCTAATAAACTAGGGAACTGAATCAGATATTAAGCCTCATTCACTAGGAAGACGCAGCATTTGTAGGCTCCCCAAGGAGACCTCTGAATCCTCCACCTCCACACTTAATCCCCGAGCAGTCCCCCAATGTGCAGGAAGAATCTCTCCAGGGAACAACCTACCTGATACTGGGATTATTGTGGGGAGCAGGGGAGAAATTCCTTTGCTTAGCACATACACAACATAACCCAAGGTGGCACAGAGGGGGTAAGCACATGCACATTAGAAACCAGGTGACACAACAGAACTTTGGGACATGTGCAGTAGAAGCCAAGATGAGGCAGGGGAGGTCCTTCTACTTTAGGGCATGCAGCAGGAGCCAGAATGTTGACGTAAAGGGGCAAAGCCTAGCCTGGGAAAAGGATCGGGTTGCATGAGGAACAGAACCCTGGAAGGTCCAGGAAAAGGACTGGTTCAGGGGAGAGCCCAGCACAAGTCTGGGAAAAACCCAGGAAGTAGGTGGGATAGATTGAATGACAGTCTACTTATTCCCGTAAACCAAGAAAATGTACCGAGGAGTATCAAGTATCTTCAGGCAGTGGCCCTGCCCACCCTCTATATCCCCAAGAGCATATTGTTTCCCTTCACCCCAATACATTTTGCCACTACACTTAAACTCTCACACTTGTGCCCTTTGAAATTCCTTTCTCGTGATACCACAAGAACCCATTTTCACCAGCAGCAAAAGTAGCATTATTTTAGGATCACATATTCTGCTTGTTCTGCTCTCCCTCAGTTTCATAGATAATAGTTAAGATTTATGTCACCATATTTTTTACATAAGTGCATTATAGTATTACATTATCTTTTTAAACTCATCTTTGAAATACATGCATTATTTTCTTCATATTAAAGGTGGGTGAATTTATCACAGAGAGATTAAAAAATTCTCAAAGTCATGTAGTCATTTAATGGTAGCACCTGAAGTAAAATTCAGGTAGTTTCTGTTGAGAGCTAGATGGATAGTATCAACGAAAAATTGCACTGGGCTAGTTAAACAGACAAGAAAGACTTTATTCAACACCATTGCAACCGGGGAAAGAGATTAAACTCAACTTCCCTGAAGCAAAAGACAGGAGAGTTTTTAAAGTGCTGGAGTGAGCTGGGGGAAATGAACTGGGAGAGAGGGGAGGCTGGTCGACGTGATTAAGTCATTGGTGTTTGCTCATTGGCATTAATCTAAGTCAGGCTTCTACCTTCCCACAGAGACCTGGAGACAGAGGCTTTATTCTTCTTTTTCCTGGAGAAAGACTTTCCTTAGTTGTAAATTGTCAGGCGGCTGGAAAAGATTTACATCTTAATGGGACATAGAAAGAATTTACAATTGCAAATGAACAATTTCAAATAAAGTACATGCTCCCAGAACAAGAAGATCGGGCGACTATAATCAAGAAGAAACCTGTCTAAAATTTAGTTAAACCGATGGGAGTATTTAGATCAGCTTAGTCAATAGATTATGGATAGCTGAATAGATGGATAGAGGAATGAATAAGTTGATGGGTAGATTAGATGGATAATCAATCTCAAGCACATAAGGCTTTGTAAAAAAACAAAAAACAAAAAACCCAAAACCTTTCAACACAATATAGTTATCTTTGCTTATGATAAACATCTCCTAGGAAAAACATGTGTATATCTTGGTGTGCTTTGCTGAAGGGTCATACTTATATCCCATTAATTTCTTTCATTTTATGTAAAGTAAAATGAAAAACTATTACCTGATAATATCAAAGAGATCTCCATTTAAAGAATTTTCTCAAGATTTACCTTGGGAAAATGTCACCAGAAACCTAATACATCATCACTGATGTGTACCACCATAGGACAATACTAGAAAATTTTCATTTATTGCAAACTATAATAGTATCTTTAATCCTTCATTTACTCTTCATTAACATATTTATATTTATACACTGAACAGATAGGTGTTAAGTGTACTGTACCACTGACAAAGTTCTATACTGGGACAATTCAGAGGTCAGAAATAACGTTGTTTTAGGAACAGTGAAAATGAATTAAGGCTGGGTAAGACTATATATAGAGAGAATAAAAATATTTCTCTTTTGATAATTTAATTTTTAATTTTGGAAGGTAGGTTGGATAGACATCTCTGAACCATAGGGCTCAGAGCATGGGCGAACAAAGTTCCAGGGCAAAGGAGCAAATGCTGCAATTGTCTTGAGGCGTAATTGAAGAAAAAAAGGAAAAAGTATCTTAATCAGAAAAAAAATGTCCCAAATGATTGAAGAAGAAATAGAGAGCCAGACAATAAGGACGTCCGACTATGCTTCATGTAGTATGGAGATTATCCTAAATTTGAGAGGATATCTTTGAAAAGTTTGAGTAGGAAAATGCACCAAGCCAAGAGACTCTTCAATAGCAAATCCGTGGCTCTATACTCTGGCAACTCTTGAAAATGTCCATATACACTTGACTATACCTTGTAAATAGATGCTCTGCTATAATCCTTGATGTACATTGTAAGTTTTCACAAATTCTAAGTCTACATTTCTACTGCTTACAGTAGTGGTTCTCACCTTTAACTGAATGAAGAATCACCATATTCCACTTCTTCCTAGCAAACAGAAAGTTGGAAAGAGTATCCCTTCCATTTAACCAGAGAAAGTCAGAGGAAAACTACAAAATCATGATTTCTCCTGAACTCAGAAGCAAGATTAAATTTTAGGACAACCAAATAATCTAAATCCCTAGAATAGAGAGTGTAGCAGAGTGAAAGGTGCAGTCTCCCTGTCTCTATTTCATTCAAGCCTTCATTGTTCCCATGACTTTCAGGCTAACATCTCCTGCTTAGTATTGCATATAGACACACTAATCATTAGAGGAATTGTGATTGGAGCTTTACAAAAACAGCCCCTCCCATTTCCCATTCCTTGATATAAAAGAAGCCTAAACTTTCTACTTTCTTAAGATGGATTTGAGGTACCACTAGGGCTTGCATCTTTTTGGTTGGTAACTTCTTGATCAATAAATCTTTCCATATTTAAAACTCTGATGTTTTGAGTTTTGATTTTTTGAAACATCAGGCACACAGACTTTGGATCCTTAACAAGAGGTCAAGCATCTCTTTGAGAGACACAGCATGTGGACTATTTCACCTGTGGCAGAATGCAAGAGAAAGAAAATACTGCTATACAAATGTGTAAGAAGTCTGCTAAAATTTAATGTGAATGCTAAAAGCCATGTATCAGCTAATATAAGAACATAAAGCCACAGGGAACCCCAAGTAAAAGGAATTTCACAAGCACTTGTGGACTCCATTCAACTGGCTTCCACTGGTTTCTCATGAGTATACATTATTACTTATTCATGCCTGTATTTTCTAAAGAAGCATCATAAAATCTGCAGGAACTAGAAAAACTGAAACAATCTTGAAAAAGAAAAAAAAGTTGGATTATTCAAACTTCCCAATTTTAAATGTTACTAGAAAGCTACATGTAGTAATTAAGACAGTATGGTGGTTAGATAAAAATAAACATGGCTTAATGTAACAGAATTGAGAGTGAATAAATACTTACACATATGTCAAGAGATTTTTGACAAGGGTTATAAGACAATTCAATAAAGAAAGAATAGCTTTTTCAATAAATAATGAAGGGACAATGTGATATCCACTTACAATATAATGAAGTTGAACCCCTCTTTATACCACACACAAAAATTTACTCAAAATCACTGACCGAAGTATGAGAGCTGAAACTATAAAACTCTTAGAAGAAAATATCGGAGTAAGTTCTGGTGGCCTTTTGTTAGGCAATGATTTTTTAACTATGACATTGAAAGCACAAGGGTCAAAATTTAAAAAATAAGTAAATTTTCCTTCATTAGAATGAATTATATTTTTGCTTTAAAAAACACCATAAAATGATAAAAAATGAAATCTACAAAATGTGAGAAAATATTTGCAAATCATCTACCTAATAATAAACATGCATCTAGAATACATAAAGAACTCATATAGCTCAAAAATAAAAATAGAAGAACCGCATTAAAAATTAACAGCAAAACTGAGCAGACATGTCTCCCAAGAATGTATATAAATAATAAACACATTAAAAGATGCTTAACATCATTAATGATTAGAGAAATGAAAACCAAAACTAAATGAGATACCGCTATGTACCCACTAGATAGTTATAATAAAAAATATAATAATAGTCGTTGAGGATGTAGATAAATTGGAACTCTCATATACTGTATTTAGAACTATAAAATGATACAGCCATATTGGCAAAAACAGTTTGGCAGTCCATCAAATTGTTGAATCTATAGAGTTACCATATGACCCAGTAAGGTAATTTCTTCTGATATAGCAAGACTAATGAAAACATTTACATGTAAAATTTGTACATAGATATTTATTCAACCTTCTTAAAAACAAAAAGTAGGTACAATTCAATTGTCCATCAGCTACTGAATTAATAAACAATATTCAATTGTATAACCACTAAAAGGAATGTTATTTGGCAATAAAAAATTAAATACTAATAAAACACTAATATGTATAAATCTTAAAAATATTATGCTAAGTGAAAAAAGCCAGTCACAAAAGATTTATTTTGTATGATTATATTTTTGAAAATAGCCAGTATAGGAGAATCCACAGAGACACAAATAGATTAGTCATAGCCAGAGACTAGAGAAAAAGCGGTAGAGTGAATGACTGTGAATGCAAAGGAGTTTCATCCAAGGATGATTAAAATTTTCTTAAATTAGATAGTGGTGGTGTTTGCACAACTCTGTTAATATCTTAAAAGTTACTTCTTTGTATAAATTTAAAACAGGTTGTTATGGTAAAGCTGTTGTAAAAGTAATAATTTTTATTACAAGTTAGAGGCTGTGTCTGAAAATGTCTTTACCAGAAGGCAGAGAAAAGAGATATATATTGGGAGTGAGCTCCACTTCGAAAGGAGCTGGACAAAGTCCCTTTATTTCTGAGGGAGGCAATGTGGCCAAATGATGAAGAGAAAGTCCAACAGCCCTGGTTACAATCCCAACCCTGCTATTTATTAGTATCATAAATTGATCAAGTTTTCCCATTTTTAATATGGGGATATATTAGATTGTTGTGAATATTAAAAGAACTAGAACATGCAAGGTGTGTTTCGGCAACGAGTGGCACACAATTAATGTTAACTATTATTATTATTTTAGCAGGCAGGTAGTGGATCAATAGAGACCATGAACCATTCCAGGATTCCATTTTCCATATAGTTATCATAGCTTCATCTCCTCTGGTCTCTGATGATTTCTCAGCCTTTCCTTATTTTTCACAGATAGGAATGCTCTGATGAATACAGGTCAGATATTCTTTAAAATAATCTCAATCTGGGTTTTTCAATTTTTTCCCCCTCATGATTAGTGTAGAGTTATGAATATTGGGAAGGAATATCACAGCAGTGAAATGCCTTCTCAACATATCATTTCAGGGGCACATGATATAAATGACTTACAACTGAGGGTGTTAACTTTGATCACTTGGTTAAGGTATTGTTTGACAGGTTTCTCTGTTCTGCAGTTATGATATTCCCCTATGTACACTTTATTCTTCAGAAATAAGTCATTAAGTACAGCTCACTGCAAGGCTTTACCTGCTAGAGAGGGAAATATCTACATATATTAGTTGAAATCCTTCTATAACAAAGATTTGTCTTTTGTATCCTATTTATATACCCAAACATTTATTTATATCAGTATGGCATCTTACATATGTACTTTATATATGTCCACATCCTAATTCTTAGACAGCATAAATGTTACTTTACATCAGCACTTGGCAGGTGTGATTAAGGACCTAGAAGTGGAGTAGTTACCCTGGATTATCTTGGTGAGTTCATTCTTCTCACACAAGTCATTAGAGTACTTTTCCATGACTATAGTCAGAGGAAGATAAGACTTAGGAAGAACAGACAGAAGGATGCAATACTGCTGGCTTTAAAAATGGAGAAAAGGGGACACTATTCAAGGTAAGTGAATAGCCTTTAGGATTTGGAAATGGCAAGGGAACAGGTTCTCCTCTACAGTCTCTAAAAAGCGTACAACCTCCTGTAACTTTGACTTTCAGCCAGTGAACCCCTAGTGGGACTTCTGACCTACAGAATTCTAACAGAATCCTGGAAAAGTTTTAAGCCTCTAAATCTCTGTTAAGTTTTCACAGCAGTAATATAAAACTAATGGAGTGATGTAATCCAATACTGGTTAATTTATTTTATTGGGTATTTTTTTCAGGTTGGTTCCTGTATTCTCCTGACTGCTGTCTCCTTGCTTCTTGAGAAAGTCCTTACTTCTGGCACAGTAAGATGAGCTGGGTTCATACTATGTTTTCCTTGCATCAGCCCTTGAATAAGCCATTTTCCAAAGACATTCTCTGTTCATCCTAGAACTGAATTTAGAAACCAGATCTGAGTGCTGGTTATTTTAGTTGCTGCTGGAGTGTCAATGTTTCTAGGCCCTCTTAACAGACAGAAGTAGAAAATACATCTAAATGTAAAAACTCATATATACACACAAATTTTAATTATCACTCTACCTATGTATCTGGGGGTATATCAAACTAAATGGATTCACAATGATGTCTCAGAATTTAACTTATTATGATAGAGTTTATTCTAGCCCCCTCCCTTGCTTATTTCTTGTGTTTTCCTGACAGCGAGAAATCTGGTTTCCATTTTGTTCCATTTATTTTCTTTTCTCAGCATTAATAGTCACATAAACTGCTTACAGAATTGTTAAACTCTACTCATGTGAGAAAAAACAATTTACCAGAGGACAGTTCTGTTTGCTTTTAGCCCTAGAATTTCTAGTGAAATCAAGATTGTTCCAAAGTTAAATAGGTTAGCTTCTCTTGCCCTAATACCTTTCTGTGAGGTCCTGTCATAAATGTATGAGACAGATTACTCTTTCACAGTATATATGGCACCATGGGATCTACATTGTCCTGTCTGTGTAATTTTCATACTTTAAAGTACTTTTTTTTTTTTTTTATCATGGACAGTTGTATGGGTTTTTACAAATGTATAAAATTATGTTTTCATCACTCTAAAATTATCCTGTGCATTGCCTTTATAAAATAACAACTTTTCTCCCAATCCCTGGAAAGTTCTGATTTTTTTTTAAATCTCTTTCTATAGTTTTGCCTTGTCTAGAACATTATATGAATGAAAACATACAATATGTAGCCTCTTGTATCTGGCTTCTTTTCCTTAGCAAATTGCCTTTAAAATCATTTATATGGTTCTGTGACTTAATTGCTCAGTCCTTCTATTTTTCTGAGTAATGTTTCTCTGTACATATGTATTTTTCATTCATTTATCTGTTGATGATCTTGGTTGCTTCTAGTTTGCCATGGTTATGAATAACGCTGCTATAAACTGTCATTTACAGAATTTTCTGTAAACATAATTGCCAACTCACTTCTGTTACATAAGAGTTCAGTTGCTGGGTCACCTGATGTCCATGTTTCCACCTATAAGGTACAGCCAAACTGTCTGCCGAAGAGCATGTACTCTTTTACATTCCCATAGCCATTAATTAGAGTTTAGTTTCTCTGCATATTCATTAGCATTTGTCATTGTCAGTGTTTTGGATGTTGGTCATTCAAATAGATGAATAGTGGTGTCACATTGTGGTTTAGTTTGCATTTACATACTGATAAATGATGTTGAGTGTCCTTTTTTAATTCTCACCTAAGGACATTTTCATTGATTTTTTAGATGGGGGGAGGGGAGAGAGAGAAATAGAGACAGAGACAGAGACAGAGACAGAGAGAGACAGAAAGCATGGAGCAATATAAAATAAAAAGCATTCAATATATGCTAGTTCTTCTAATAATGACTATTATTTTAACCAATTCCTATCACTGTACATGATGCTGTTTAAAATTTCTCACAGCTTTAGATAACAATTTGCCATATATCATGTTCAACATTTTCAAATGTGAAATAATAGAAATAAAAATATTAATTTAAAGCATACTAGATAAGACTCTTAATTGTGACAGTTATCATCATTACCTGTGATAATCTACAGTTGTATTGAGTGCATGAGCGCTTTTTTTCATTTGATACAACTTATAATATTCACATTTTAAACCAATTTTTGGAAATTTGAGCAACATAGTGCTTCGTTAATTGAAATGTGTATTTCTTTGATTTTTAATAAGACTGAGTTTTTATGTAACTATTTTTTCATGTGGAATTTAGTGTTCATGTAAGAATTTTCTAGCTCTTATGCACAGCTCCTATTTATATCATAATAAAAATATCATTTTTAGTTGTTCAAATAGTTTCCCTACATTGTTCATATTGGCTAGTTTTCTATCATGGTATATTAAAAGTTGTGCTAGTATTTGAAGTCATTTATATTTTATTAGTAGGAAGATATGCTTTTCAAAATTATACATTGTGTACCCACATGGTTTATATAAATCTAAAAACCAATATAAAACATTAAAAATTATTGAGAACTGTATTTGGTGATCTTAAATAAAGAAAAGGTCAGTGGAAATACTGGTTGATTATCCTGCAGAGCAGCCTCGCCTCCTTCCTGAGAATATTTGGAATAAATATGGATGGACTGTGATGAAATAAATGACTTCCTATGCACCATGATGGTATTGCTTCTGGGCTATGTTGGCCAGTTGCTAACTCCATTGGGAGAAGAGGGAAGGAATTAAGTTGTATTTGAAACAGCAAAATGTATACTTCAAAAGTCACTACCCTAATCATGACGTGGTCTTGTACTGCCACTCAATCATTCAGGAACAGGCATCTCTCCTTCAAGACAGCTGGAGATATGGTGTATTTTTTTTAAAAACTTTCTTTTTTATTGTTGACACTATTACAAATGTCCCCATTTTCCCTTTAACCTCTCTTTTACCTACACATAAAAAGTGTTCTCTTTTTGTGTGTGTATAATACAACCTTGACAACAGTCACATACTATGGTGCTAACATATTAAAACAAATGTAAAGTCTCTTTCTGTCTCCATTCTCCCTACTTTTGCCCACCTCTGCCTACAGCTCCCCATCTCCTTACCCTTAGGCTAACACTCTCTCTGTATATGCTTTTTTTGCTTAATCCCTTCATCTTCTTTTATCACAAAGTTTAATGTTATGGAATTTGACCCTATGAATATACTGTGTTTTCCTTAATAGATAATTTAATAATGGATATTGTTTCTAAACCAACAATATTGTGTGTTAGGCAATGTTATTAAAATATATGCATTATTTTAAAATATGTTTCTATTTTTGTGAGTCTCTCCTTAGATGGTGGGGAGCCACTGTGGCCCCAGGCATGGAGGAGCTGCCTGGGTGAGCTGCAGATGTGCTCCCCTGCTCCCAGGGAGATGTGGGTGAGCTGCTTTGGCCCCAGGCACAGTGCCTGGGTGAGCTGCAGATGTGCTCCCCTGCTCCCAGGGAGATGTGGGTGAGCTGCTTTGGCCCCAGGCACAGTGCCTGGGTGAGCTGCAGATGTGCTCCCCTGCTCCCAGGGAGATGTGGATGAGCTGCTGTGGCCCCAGGCACGGAGGAGCTGCCTGGGTGAGCTGCAGAAGTGCTCTCCTGCTCCCTGACTCAGACCTTGAGGCACCAAGGCAATACTAATTTAGTTTGCGGCCTTAAATTCTAGAAAGGCTTATTAGGAAGCTGGCCCCAGCCTGAAGGGTTAAGGGACAGTCAAGCTACATACCAAGCCAAGGACTCAATCCTTCCCAAAAAGTTCCCATTAGAAGCCAAGACAAAGATAGTTACCAAGGTCTGAGCTCCTGCAGGAGGCAGGGTGTTTACACTGAAGGTGTGTTTGTGCAGCCTGGAGAGAACTACTCTGTATCGGGCAAGGGGAAGGAATGCGGGGCGGGGTGCTATTCAGCAAAAACAACAGCGCCTGTATAAACTGAGCTTGGAAAATAAACTCGGGGCTGCGGCCATCACGAGCTGCAGTCCTCCCGATCCCATCTTTTTTGTGCCTGTCTTTTCTCCATCCTCACCCCTTCCTCAGGACCGTTCGACTCTGCCGGCGGGCTCCGGCATTAGATGCATTCTTAAATATTTTACATGTCAAGGATGTTAAAAAATTAATAGATAGTAATAAAGCAATTGGTACTTCTAATACCAAACACTAAACACCATCACTTTGTTAATCCTACAACACTACTATAACCAAAACCATTCCCATCCTATACTCTATAAAATAAAATAAAAGTAAAGAAACAGATTGAAGAAAAACAAAATCCTGTGATAAATTCATTAATTTTATAAAACTAACCTCTAGAATAATTGTAAAAATTATACTCTAGCCAATGGTTGTTTGATATTTTATGTAGTTTCTATAGCAAGTTCTTTGCCAAACCATTTAGTCTTTGCTGCTCTGATAAATTATATTCCTTGCATAAGTAATGAGATTGAATGTATTTATTTTTTTTAGACATTTGCATTTCTTAGTTTTTGAATTGCCAATTTCTTTGTAGTATTAATGTCCTGTTTTGAATTTGTAAATGCCCCATGTACAGTAATGATTTATCCCAATGAGTATCAATCTGTAGCAAACAAGTTCGCAGTATTCCCAATGCACTGCAAATTTTGTTTCTCATTACTTAAGTCTTATTTAGATTGATATTTTAATTTTTATTTATAAAGCTTTTTAAAATTTTTCCTTTGACAAAATTATCAAACTTTGTTTGCTCTTGTGATTGTCAACCTTGATGTCTTACATGGAAGTTCCTACTTTTTGCTTTTGCATGTTTGCTTTTGTGTGTAAGTGAACAGAGAGAGAGAAGGGATTTAGACTCTTTTGTAACCAGTTTTTCCAAATGATTATCAGAAACAATGTAGGAAAGGGGATACAGAAAGTGAAGTGCTCCTCCTCTCTGACTCTATCTTGTCCAAGCCTGCTTTGTTCCCATGGTCTTCAAGCTAATAGTTCTGGTTTAGTCTTACATATAAATATGCATATCACTAAAGAATTCTGCTTCCAGTTCTGGTTTTATGAAAACAGCCCCTTAATAGAAGGTACTTCTTCCAAAGATATAAGGAAAGTATGTACAAAAATAATGATTGTTTATCAAAGATTTGCCGGAACCTTGTGATCAGACTCATATTAACTAGAGTCAAAAGACAGTCTTCCTGGGACTCTTGCTGGAACCCAGACATCTGCAGTCATTAGACATCAACCACTTCTTTCCACTCCCATTTTTCTTCCCTTGACATAAAAGAAACCTGAACTTTGTACTTTCTTAAGATGGATTGGAGGCACCACTAGGCCTCCCATCTTCTCAGTTTGCACCTTCTTGATCAACTATCCTTTCCTTACCCCAAACCCTGACATTTTAATTTTTGGTCTTTTCAAGTATTGGGCACACAAACTTTAGACAGGTAGCAAGGGAAGGCATAAAATGTTTAAATATTATAGGAAGTTACAGGATATCTTGACTTTGAATCCATCAGAATTTTATTTTTCTTGCAAATTTATTTCATTTCCAGGTAAATGTCTCTTTTTTGTTTCAAACTGAATTCTCTTAAACAGAAACAGTGATTTCCATCTGTCATACAAGAGCCACTTTACTCAGATTTCACAATTGCCAATTAGGTGATTCTGATTACTCAGAAATTCTTCATCTATCTCGCACGAGACCTACTCATTCCCACAAAAAGTTCAGGGTTTCCACATATGGATCACCACCACTCAGCTCAGTCACAAAGGCAGAGAGCAGTTCTTCTGGCACTGGTGATGCTTGCATATTCAGACAGTCTTCAATATTTTGTTCAATAGCTGGAGGAAATGTGTATGTGTGCTGAGTCCCAAATGGAATTGGAATTATGACCCACCTATGGGTTCACTGTTCTTTTTCCAGCATCTGGAGCTCTACTATTTGCTACAAGAGAAGGGGTTCCTGAATAACCCTACCCTCTTACCCCTTGTGGTTTCATAAGATATTCTCAATCATCTTTAGTTCTAGAATACAAATACTGTTTTCAACTCCTTTATTTTGCATAAGCAAATGAAAAACAGGAGTATTTGCACTTTCTTAAACTTTTAGAGGCTTTCTTAGAAATATATCCTTGCCAAATCTAAGAAGTTCAAGTTCTAAATTTCTTACGAAGTCTTTCTGTAGATGTTACTGGCCACCCTCACATGCATGGCAGATTGATTCTTTCAGGAGATGTCTTTTTATATCTCTTGCATTTCTGTAAGTCTTGTCTAGTGACATTGATTTTTCTTCAAGAATGTTTGTAGAACCCGGCTGGAGTGACTCAGAGGTTGAGCATCAACCTATAATCCAGAAGATCATGGTTCGGTTCCCTGTCAGGGCACATGTTGGAGTTGCAGGCTTGATCCCCAGCAAGGGGCGTGCAGGAGGCAGCCGATCAAAGACTCTCTCATCATTGATGTTTCCATCTCTCTTCCTTTCCCTTCCTCTCTCTGAAATCAATAAAGATATATTAAAAAAACAAAAAAAGAAAATTCGTAGAGCAAACACCTTTGGAAGACAGAGATAACATCTCCCTCCAAAGAAGAGGGCAATTTTTTTTATTGACTAAGACAATAACAAGAATGTATTTCTCCAGAGAAAATGTTGTGTAGCATGGCTAGCCTCTCCTTCATAAGTCTGAGAGGTTCCCAAGTCTGATGTTCCTCGGCTGTGATACAAAATACTGTGTGTGCAGTTTCCACCTTTGAGAACCAAATGAACTAATGCAAACAAACTTTGCGCTTCTCGGCCCACTGAGAGGATTCTTGTATCTTCTGTGAACATCTATAGAACTGTGCTGCCACTCATTACTTCAGAAAGAGAGCCAAATCTCAGACCCCTCAACTTCTTGACAGAAGCATGTTCTTTTAAAAGTCTCAATAGAAAACCACTTAATTGACAGTTAATGTTTGGAGGAAAAGTTAGCATGCAAAAACAGGGTGGGCTACAATGTTCAACTGATAAATGAATAAAGAAGCTGTTTTATATGTATTACATATATATGTGAATCTATACGTATGTATATAAATGCTTTGTATTCAAAAGAAAAGAAAATCCTGCAACAACTTGAATGGATTTGAGGGCATGTGCTAAGTGCAGTAAGTCAGACAGAGGCAGATACTGGATCATATCACTCATATGTGGAAAAACATTGGCCTTAGAGAAGCAGAGTAGAATTATTGTTACCAGAGATTGGGGGCAGAGAAAATGGGTGAGATGTTGCTCAAAGGGGACAAACATGGATTTAGAGGACAGATACATTCTGGGGATGTAATGCACAGCATGGTGATCAAGTTTATAATGCTGTATTATATACCTGAGTATTGCTAAGGTAGATCATAAATGTTTGCACTATAAAAAGTAAATTATAATTCTGTGATGTGATGAGGGTTTTAGCTAATGCGATGGTTAGAATCATGTTACAACATATATGTATCAAATCAATATTTTGTATGCCTTAAACTTACACAAATATTATATGTAAATTATCTCAATGAAGCTATGAAAGCAAACTAAACAATGTACAATATATAACAAAAAATGTTTTTGAGGAACCAGGTATATAAAAGAAAGGAATAAACTAGATAATACATGATAAACTAATAACAGGAAGTGAGCAAATTGTGATATGCCTATACTGAAAAGAGTATGCACATTTTTATATTGTGCTTCCTCTTTTGATTTTTCTGTCATTTAATATTTTGCTTGTCAAATAAACTACACAATTAGGCCACATTTAGCTTAAACACCAGAACTTTGTGAATCTACAGAAAAAGTTTTTAATGTTATAATAATTCTCTATGATCCTTAGCTGAGAGTGTGTAGTTTCCGCTAACAGAATAAAGAAATCCAAAAGTAAGCTTTTGAAAAATCTCTTGTTTCTACATCTCTTTCTAGATATTCACCATGAAATCGAGATAATTTGAAGTGTTCAAAATTGTTCTAAATCCTTCACTAATCCAGGGTTTCTTCCTTCTTCAGGCTACTGTACTTGGTCAGGATTGTAATGACTCCACAGTTCTCTTTTAATTCAACCTCACTACAGTTCAGTGGCATTGCTGAAATCAGCAGTAACTTTTGAGGAGACATCTACTCTCTGAACATCTATTCATTCACAAGGTCAAAACACTTGCATTAAAATTAATGTTAAATTTTTATGGTTTTTAATTAGTTCATAGCATAGTTCATGTACCACATGAAAACGTTTAATAATATGTAAAGTATAATAATCTAAGCCCATCAATTGCCCACAAGAGATAAATTATTCTGTTTTCCCATGAGTCAAGCTAATTTTGCTTTTATGCTCCCTCCACTGAGGTGATGAAAATCTTAACTTCTAACATTTTTAGAGTTCCTTTCATTTTCACTCATTATTTGCCAAAGTGTCAAAGGTCTTATTCAGTGCCAAAATGTTGGGATGGTCCACTAGTTATCTGTCCATATATTTCTAAAGTGTCCATTTCTCTGATCAGCATGGGATTTCATGTATGGTGACTCCCTCCCCTAAATTATTTCCAAAGCTTTCCAAGGAGCCTTCTGCATATAGACACTTTGCAACCTTTCCTTTTTTGGAGTCTTTTCACTTTCTAGAGGCAATAGCAACAAGCTCAAAGACAATGTTCTTGTTTTCTGCACCACTATTTCAAATAGCTTGGTTGTATTATGTATTTTTTTCTTCCAACGAGAGAATGAAAATTTACCATATAGAATTTACTTTTCATAGTTTGGGCCACTTGTCTCTCTCCCACACCCCTTCCCAATATCATAAATTTTACTTATTTTCAAATCTTTAAATTGCTCTTGGACTATTTAACACAAAATCAAAAAAAAAAAAAAAAATTGGTAGACTCTGTTTGGTTTCTGCTCTTCCTTGAGAAGCTGGACAAAAGGTCTATTTTTTTACTTAATGAAGGTAAGGCAAAAAAAAAAAAAAGACAAAAAAAAAAAGAAGTGAGACATTATCTGTTGGTATCTGCTCATTAATTAATTACTTAATTTTTATTACTTATTTTATAATTATGCATGCACATTTCTATTAACTTTTTCCCTAAATGCTACCTTAGTAGTATGTCATAGACTCATTGATTTAATACACAGTAATTTATTACCATAATATTTTGGATATGCTGCATACATGGAATTAATTTTCTCTTTGACAAAAGAACAGTTTGTAAAAACAGTTGTTTTTAAATTAGTATTTGCAAATATCCAAGTGTTTAATCAATATTGTGTTTAGAGATTTTTATTTTAATTTATAGTTTTATTGTGATGATAAAAATATTTTTTATATTATTTATTCTTTGGAAATTTTACTTTTATTTCCTTTTCTGCTTAATATTGACTTAAAATGTTTAATGTTTATTAGAAGATAAAGAACTCTACTTGGTTTTGAGATAAGGAACTTGAGATATACCTATAATATCCACTTTTTAAATTGCATTTTTACCATATCTATATGCTTACCTCTTTTTGTCTATTAAATTTATGAAGCCTGAGATATGTGTATCAAACATTTCCCTTATGATAGTTTAGCATTCATAAATTCTATACATTTTCTATAGCTGATAATTATGCACTTCAACATTAATGTTGCAAAATAATTTATATACCTTTTGTTAGAAAATTATTTGTTTAGTTTCAATTATATAAATAATTTTCTATATTTTATTTTTGGTAGAGTACACCATTCTGAGAGCATGTTGAAACGTTGATTGAATTAAATTTAATTACAAAATCCGTAAGGCAATGAACAGGAGAAAGGTTGGGCGGGGCCTGAATCATAGCATGGGAAGCACTGTCAGTGGATTTCCATCCTTATAATGTTTTTCTTGGTCTATTTTTAGCTTTCCCATTATAAATTCTCAGTGTTTCCATCCAGTTTTTATACTTCCTATTTATTTATGCTACCCAACAATTCCCTGCTATTTGGAAATTTTTGACTTGGTGTCATATAACCTAAATAAGCCTGAGATGATTTGATATCACATAAAGAGTCAGATCAATATAGTCTCTGTAATACATAGAGGTACACATACATGCATGTCCAATCACAAATAAGATTTTATTTGAAACACATTTCCATAATAGTATTAGGAAAAGTAGAAAAAAGGAATTATATTACAGAAAACATAATGAAGTTTAATTGAAATTTTTTTGCCCTTCGATCTTTATAAGATTACAATCGCTCTGCAGATCTTTTATCTCTTCCAACTACCAACTTGTGTTGCTTCTTTCTTCATTTTTCTTACCTCTCTCATATGTGACTTTTTTCTCGTTTTTATATTAACAAGTCCTAAGAACATACAATAAGGGCATTTTCTTATTTTTATCAGCTCCAAAACCAGTCTGAGACTGGTCTTGCCCTTCTACATTAAAAGTTACTAGTTGATAACTTAACTCACATTTTAAATAATTTGATATTATTTCTTAATTATGAAATAATCTCTCAAAAACTACTATTAATGAATATAAAATTATTTTGAAAGAAGTGTTTGGCTTACCTATTGGACAACTTAATTAGCTTAAGATGATCTTTAAATCCTTAAGTATGTAGTTTAAAATATTGTCATTTATATTTATATTCATATTTGAATTTTATATCATAAATATAGGTTGGTTCATCTTCCTCTACATTTATCATACATATTTCAAAATGCTTTTCAAAATATGTAGCTAGAATTTCAGAATGAAGTTAAGGTGGTTATTTTTAATCTGGGGACTAAAATAAATAGACTTTTTAAAATTACATATATTATCATTTTGTTTTTGAGTCAAAATTTATAAATTAAGCAGCATTTCTTAGTTATATTAAAATTTCATATGTAATGTTTATACCTAATTACTTTTCAAAATATATTATGTTTTAGAATGTTAACTATGTATTCTTAAATCAGCCTCATTGCAAATTTTAAATATTTGTGTTATGTTTCTCTACCAAATCAAATGTTGAGGCCCTAAACAACAGTGTGGCTGTATTTGGATTAAGGAAGTAATTAAGGTTTCATGAGGTCATGAGAGTACATATTAAAGTGAAGGACAATAGGATTGCTCAGGACATTTGATTCTATAAATACAGTTCCCTTCTGAGTCACTCTTTTTTCCCCCTCATAAGATCAATATCATCTACAAATTTCAAATATTGTACACCCTTCTAAACATGCAGATGCATTGTAAATTTTAAAACACCTCTTTGAATGTTTCCAATTTTCTGGAGGTATAGTCAAAGTCTTAGAAAGTCTCTAACACAAAGACACTGAATCTGGGTTGAACTCAGGGAAAGGGTTGGCCTCACTTTATGTTTGTTGGGTGAATACCTTCCCACTGTAGTGCAGAGTGACACTTTCAAACTCCTGCTAATGGTTTTAAAGCTTATGATATCCCCTCTAAAATATGTTGAAAAAACACACAAACACTAAAGAGTATTTCAAGTTGCTCAACCTGTTTCTGCTTTTAAGCCTCTCAATCCTGCCGCTATGCTCCTTTGCTTCCTGTCCAGGTTTTCTTAAAGCCATTCACTAATTAAAGACAACAGGACTCTGTGATGCTTTAGATTTAATTAAATTAGAGGAGCTGAAGTTAATTAATGTATTGAATTAGCTAGTATATTGAATTGACAAACAGAAAATAATTATAAATATTATCAGAATATGCACATTAATACAGTAAGAGTAAAGTCCTGTCAACAAACAATAATATTTAATTTTAAATAGAAGTAATTAAAATCTATTGCTCTGAAGACACTCTAATGCTTGATGAAAAGAATATTCTTGCATTTTTATGGAGTTCTTCATTAATTATACCAGAGGTTATGAACTAAAATATTGAGAAAGCAAATAAAGGAACATGAATAAATGAAGTGATTTGGGGAAGGGAGCTATTTTTACCTATTGAGGATATGCCTTCTGTAGATTAGGCAGCTATAGCTGTCATTAACTAATTGTTACCGTGAAGAAAAGTAGGCTCAGTTTTGCTACTTAATTATGGTGTTTGAATTCAAATATACTTATTTTTAAATATTGGTTAATAATTTACTTTTTGAGTCAATGTAATCATAGCCAAATGAAGCTTATAGCAGGATGCCGTATGATGCCATATATTACTAGTTTGCTGAGTCTGCCTGTAGAGCTCACATCTTAAACAATTACTTGCATGGGTCTTATATGACAGCAAACACTACGCCTGAAATAAACAAACAACATAACATCCCTATCTCAAGGACCTTATTAGTGAAAGAGAGATAGTTACAGGCATAAAATTGATGTGGAATGTGAATATGTTCCCTCAAGTAATATTTATAGTGAACCTCCTGTATGCTTAACATGAGTAGACAGCAGTGAGCAAAAAAGACAAAATTGTTATTTAGTACAATATCTAGAATAATAATCTTAATATGCATGTTCAATGAGAAAAATGACTATGTTAAAATATCTTGTTTGTTGATAAAACTTTACTCTTACTGTATATATTTGCTAAGTGATGGAGGATGGTGGTAGTAATATTAAATATGTTGTTTAGAGGCTGAACTTAATAAATGTTTGCAAAACTTAAGTCATGTAATACGTAAGGAAAGAGTGTTTCAGTCAAATGGACAATTGCAAATGCTGCAAGGAGGGAGAAGGCTGGCATGTGCATCCTTCAGAAATGAGAGCACCTCCAACTGAATTGGTTATCTATCCAGTTACCAACGCTGCAGTTGCACAGTCACCTATACATTATTTACATGCAATAATGACATGGACCTTAATGAAAACAAAGAAAAGAAAGGAGAGCAGAGTGGCTTGAGCAGAGTAAGCTGAGGGAGAGAATAGTGAAATAAAGGGCCAGGGAGGTTTTGGCAAAAGAGGCATAGCATGCTCAACATACACTATGAGTGGATGATCACTGTAGACTAAGATGAAGTTGGGAAGGAGGATGGGGTGCCAGGTTGTGGTTAGTGGTATTTATGAACATGAGAAGTTTCTGCAACACTCTACCCTTTGGTACACATTAATATTGTGATAATCAATAAATATCTAATATCACTTTCCAGTGAAAACTGTTCATCACTTTGCCATCATTTATGATGTGATGGGCAAGTTTTTATTTTTATGGTTCAGGTGATCTAACACTTAGCAAGCCCTCCAAGCTCATATCTTCATATACCTCACCACATACCATACGTCTCAGTCTACATGAGCCATACTCCACGCTATTTCTGACATTTCTAATGCCACCTTAATACCAACATTTAACAAACGTGTTGCTCTCTTAAAATTGTTCTAAGCTTTAAATGTGCATCTACCAGCTGCTTATTTTTTTGATGTACTTGAGTATCTAACTCAGTCCTAGCACACACAACCTGATTTCCCCACCCTTCAAATGAAGTTTCTCAGCCAGAGCTAAATTTTCATTTTTGTTTATATCCCATACTTAATTTATTACCAAATAGAATTCCTTCTACTAATAATATAAAACCATTTTATTTCTTCAAACTACACTGCCATTATTTATAGCAAATAATAGTTTAAACACATTAGATATTACTAAAGTATAAACATTATCATGGAAATGAATAAGAAAGAAGGCAAAATTCACCTGGTCCCAAATTTACCTAAAGCATCCCTGTCTCCTTAAGGTAGTAGGAGGGACTAATAACCATGACGGAAATACAAAAAAGAGTAGTGACAAAAGACTACAAGATAATGTAAAAACACCACAAAAATATATTGATGAAATAGACTGGGAATCAATGGAAGAATGTTGAATAACACCTAACCTACAATAAAATGGAGATTATATTGGTTTTTCTCCTTCCCATCACGATTTCCTGATTTAAAAAAACTGAGTATGTGGCCTTTAGTGAATGAAGTAAAGGAATCACATGAGAGAAAGATGTGTCTTTTTATTTTCATTTCTTTTTCTGCCCTATTTTGACCCGGAGGTTTGTTTTCTTTGCTTAAGAAGAACTATTGATCCAAGAAGACTAAAGGGGTCTCCATGAGACCCAGGGAGAATCAGCAAGGACCAAACTGCTTAGAGCTCAGGACTTCAATTTCAAATGAAAAGAAGTGCAGCTAGAATAGCCAAGTAGGAGCTGAGTCATTATTTCAGAGAATAATTTCCCTTAAAATGTAAGATGTGGATCTTTGCCTAAATTATCTCTGGTTGAAATTTGTCAAACTCTGGGTATAGCAATCACAGTGCTGGACAGTAAGGCACTAACTTTACCTGGGTAAGAATAGCTGTACTTAAATAAATATTCTGAAGAATTCACTTTATCATCAAGAGCCAAAATATTTATATTTTAAGTATCTACTGCAGTGATAATCCCTAAATGAGGCTTAACAGGACCTCAGAACTTCTCAAAGTGGTTGTTAGTTATTTCTGAGCATCCTCCACATATATTTCTTGCACAAGGGAGTCAGCAATCATCTTTTGGCATTTCCTTCCTTCTTTGATTCTCACATTAGCAAGTCACTTAGAGAAGCCTCACTGTTTCCACTTTCCTGCACAATCTTGCCTAATGTACATTGTTATGGCTGCTGTATCCTGATATTTTCAGAACATCCAGTATTAAAGCTGCCTGGAGTGTGAAAATGGTCTCCTTGCTTTGGGCCTGAAGCAGTTTTCTCCTATTCAGAGTATCAGAATATCTCCTCATGGCTTTCCACTGGTTCTATCATAATAACAGGGGTGATATCCAATAGGAATGAGGGATTTTTACAATTATATACTTCCTTTCTTTTTTCTAGAACTTCTTCAATATTTTTTTTTTCTTTTTAAATGAACATACACAAAAGGAACATAATGCATATATGTGGTAGCAATCAGATCATTAGCATGCTACTATTGGATGACTGTGTGCTTATAAGGCAATGGAAAGGTGGAAATTGGCTTTATTACAACGACAGGACCAGCATAAAAATAATTAAAATAAAATAACTGTTAGAAGTGAATTGTTTTGTTTCATTTATGTTGCTTTTTATGCTCTTGCTTGTTCTATAAAGTTATATATTAATATCATCTATACTTTTGGGTGTCTCATGTTATCACTGTTAGTATTTCATAATTTAGAAAAGTACTTATTAAGCCTATATTTATCAGTCTGCTTACTGTGAATTATAGCCTTTAATTTTTATAATACTGGAAACTAGCTAACTACGCAAATGAAAATTGTGTGAAAATTGGCTATGAGTAAATAGCTTATTTAAGAACTGTTAAGATTGCTTCCTAGTTATTGGCAATTCTCTTGATGGCTGAAATTACCAAATATGGGGCACTGTGTATAGTGAGCTGCTGTGATTACTTTAAAATATTGGATAGGGGGGTATATTTTTGAAGACTAAGACACAGCTCTATGCTGCAATAATTGAATGCTACCTGCCCAAATACATTAATACTTAGTGTTGACCTAAGCAAATACTATTTACTGTCAGTTAAAATTTTTACTTAATATTTACATATTAATTGAATTGTTTACCTTCCTAGAATTAAATGATTTAGTTAATCCTGCATTGACTAAGATCAATAAGCTGAGACGCATTTCTTCATATGGAAAGAGCCCAGGGAATATCATGTCCAACTGAATAAATAAGACCCACAGTTATTCATACTCAAATACACATTCTACCATCACATCCTGCAAAATACTTGAAGTTTTGTTATCACCCTTAGACTCTTCCACAGAACTGGGTTTCAGGTATTTTCTTTCTCTCTCTAGTATTTTCCTCTATTTCCCCTCACTCTCATGTCTCTCAACACTTCATAATATCTTTAGAAGCTCACTTTTGTCGACTATCTAAAATGAATAGTCTTTTATAAACAAAAGCGAGGCCATGCCTCTACACCTTCCCTCAGAGAATTTGCTGGAATTGATGCCATAAAATAAAGAATTAATAAAATTTCAAAAAATATGATTTACAAATATTATTTTCTCCCATTCCAAACTTGAAAACTGTTTTTTCACATTCACCCAGCTTTGTGTTTTTATAACTTCACAAACATTATTTCCAATAAATAGTGTTTTAAAACAATTACTGTCCAAAATGAGATGCTGCTCATGAAGCATTACATTAGAATGATATTTATTTTAGAACTGTTATTCAGAAAGTCTGATGCTTAAAACTTAATTGAACTAAATATTCTTGATTTAAAATGTATTCTATGCCACTAAAAGCTATCTATTTTCCTACCTACTTATCATGCATCTACCTAATCTAAAGTGTTAACCATGGCTTTTGTGAATAATACTCTTGACATAAAAGAGAAAACAAAATCTTACTTTTGAGCAATTAGCTTGAATTCAATAGAATGAGAAAGAATGAACTTATCAAAGTAAATAATGTCTTCTATCACAGTGTTATTACTTATGTTCTAGGTGACTCACTTAAGAAAGCAAACCATATGGGTTAGAATTTACATTTTATATTTACGTAAAAGGTTCTTGTTTGAAGAGAAAAAAACATTTATTGAAGGTATAAATACTACTTGAAAGGGTCACTTTTTAAAAGCTGTAAAACTTTCCTTTGCCAATAAATATTTTGTGAATAGTTAAGGAAGAAGGGATATTTTTGGAGATTTTTTTGGTACTTCCCTGCCCATGTTTTCTGTTCAACATAAAGGCACAATTAAATGTCATTTACTATCTCCTTCTATCCATTTCAGAAATAATGTAGAGAAATGATATTAGGCATGACTTTTCACCTCTGAAATATCTGTGGCACCAAGAAGAAACACAACCTTTAAGTGAGTCTCATTCCATATGTGTTTCTATTGTACTACTTTCTTAAAAGGAATAAAGGTTTTCTTTTAGTACATATACATAGTTTTAAAAGTCAAGTGTATTTCAAGACTCTGCAGTATATTAAAAGTAATACAGCTCTATTAAAAGAACACAGCTATTCACGAATGTTCTAAATATGGTAACTAGTATATTGAGGAAGCTCAAATCAGAAGTCTATAAATAAAATATTGCTTTCCGTTCACTAAATTTAATCGGTCTCTGTCAAATCTCCATGTTTATTTCTTAACTATAGAGCTGATTTCACAATTCTCTAGTGACTACAGGTTTTAAAGATCAGTCCAGTTAAGGATGAATTGATTAAATCTTTTCCCTTCATGCCCTGACCTGAGTTCATGTTTTATCTGGGACGCTAAGTGAATAATAATTTAAAAGTGCATGATTAGCTTTCAGTCACTGTTTCCATTTTCCTTCTTTAAAGCTGTTTCTTCCACATTATTGAAGAGAAAGGAGAAAAGCAGGAAGGAAGTATCTTTTTACCCAGCTGACACTTGCTTTATTTTACTTTGCTGTTTTTGACACACTGGCTGACACTTATTGGCCATTAATGTTCTCTGTGCTGTACAAGTCCAGGGACTTGCTTTTCCAAAGGGTTCATGTGGGAATTCTTTGGAGGATCCTGGGATTCCCCACTATGGAGATGCAGTTCTGCTTAGTGCTCCTCTGTGAATCCCCTAACCTCCTGCTACCTTGTGCACCCACAAGCTCATGCTGTTGGTGCTCACCCGGCAGGCAGTCTTCTTGGGAGAAATAACAACAGCTCAAGCTCTATTAATTTCTGGGGTATCCACTTACCCAGTGAAAAACCTACTTTTTCCGTCCTAGAAACACAACACGTAATGCTGGCTGCTCCCTTACTGATTTTCTCTCTGCTCTGTGATAATCCCCTAACTATCTTCTTCATTGTGCAGATATGCACAGGAGAAGGCCAATAAACCTTTTGCTTAAGCAGAGGTCTGACTGGAACCCTTTCTTTTCGAGAACATGTATCCTCGCCCACAACACACACTTGGCTAATGGGAGGGGAAACCACACTCCTCCCCAAAGCGTGGGCTTTGCACCCCTCACAATGTGACTACACTGATGGGGCATTTATGGCTTTTTCTTCTTCCATACACCCTTGTATATTTTTCTCCTTCCTTGTAGTTTTATAAAAACAATAATGTTTATACAAAAATGTACAGAGTTGATAGGTTATCAAAATTCCCTAGTTATACATTTTTTATATAAGATATAATTTTAGGACTATATCTTATCACTTAAAATTAATAATGCTTAGATCGAATTTCACTTGAAACTTTCTTACCTTGAGATATGAATGGAAACCACCACTCAGTGATAATCAAAAATCTTGTTAAGCTTCTGAATTTAACAACTGAGGTCTACATTCTGTATTTTATTATAACAGTATGTTTACTAGAATCAAATGATAATTCTTTCTATAACTGAAGATTCTGATTATTGAAATATTTAAAAATCTCTTCTGATCTCTGTTTTTCCAAAATTGAAAATTTGCCATAAATAGAATATTTCAATGAAATTAGATTAATGAACGATTATGTATTTATTACACATGACAGGATGTTATATTTTCCAGGTATAAGAGCTTGATGATATATGCTATCCATGTATTTTAGTGAACTATTTCCAATGCTATTGTAGACTCAAAATCTGAGTAGATAATGTCCTCCTATGGTGAGTTGGCATGTTCATATATTCATATGCTGTTTCGTGTTTTTATGATATAGCTCCTAAATGTCATTGTTTATTTTTTGATATTTGAAATAACTTTAAAAAACAATCATCTATTTATTTACCTGTCTACAAGCTAAATTCTTTTGTAATCAGAAGTTCTGGTTTTATAGTATGGAATACCTCTGAGTAACATTTTTATTATTGCTATTTTCTTAATCTTATGAATATAGCTATATCAATTTTATTACTATATTATAAAGTCCATAGAAGCATATAACATAAGACCATATTTTTTCTTTCTTCTTTCCTTTTGGACAAATAATTTTCAATACACTTTATTCATTCAGTAATTTTGCATTTTAAAACAGTCACATTTTCTTAAGGAAACCCTTTACATTTATTTGAAACATCTTTGAAAAGAATACATAATCATCACATTGCATTGTGGGGTTTTCCTATATATGATACACTTAAATAATACTGATAATTTTTTTGAAAAGCTTTACTATAGAAAGGGAAACAAACTAAAATTATAGATAAATGAGACATAAACTAAAGCCATTAATGTAGAAACAAGGAATATAATCAACAATTTAGTGATCAATATTTAGGAAGACAAGTCATATCTTGATACTGAACACTTATAATATACTTAGCTCTTTTCTCAGCTCTTCACATGTATTAATGTATTCAACCTTCACAATAATCCAGTGAAGTGGATATTAATATCTTTATTTCATAAACGAGGAAACTTAAACACAGGAACATTATGTAGCTTGTCGAAGTTCATATACAGGGCAAAAAAGCTGAAATTCACATTAGGTAGTCTGTATCTTTAACCATTGCTCTATATTGTGGCTTCATAAGGGTCCTAAGCACATTTTATACTTTTTGTGTTTCTACTAATTTTTAATTGTTTCTTGAAAAGTGAAAAATGAATTCTCAAACTTGTTATATAATTAGTTCAGCCACAATTCAACAGGTAAAGCCTGTTAATCTTTCAGACTCAGAGGAAAAGCTTATGGCCTTGGCAGAAATAAACAATGTGATTGGGAAGAATTATTTGTATGTCTGTTATTACTTTTGGGGCTTACCTAACACTTCACTATCATTATTAGAGAAACAGATATGTCCAATTTAATGTAACAAAGTTTATCAAATTGATGCTAAATACCAATGAATGATTTATTGTGTGTAATTCAACTTTTATGGTTTCTTTGGAAGCTCATTGATACCTTGTATTATTTTTACTGTTTTTTCAATTTAAAAATAGTTTTTACTATAATAAGAATGAAGGATGGCAGAACAAGAACAACTGTGTCAGAAGTAGTTGCTAATCTTTATTTCTTTACTTAGTTGCTTATTTAGTTTCTTGAAAAAGAATACCATCCTCACTAAAGCGTTTGTACCTTGTAATGCACTGGGCCATTTTAGCTTAAATCTGTATGAAATGCCAGTGCTGGGCGGCTCTCTGTTCTCAAAAGCAGGAAAATTTACTTATGACCTCCTCATAGGCCCTTCAGAAATATCTCTAACTTTTTCTTCCAGTACTCAAGTTAGTTCAAAATTCTTTAGGCACATTTTCCATTCTAACCAAAAAGAAAATAAATATAAAAGGAGTTTTCAATTTTAGGTTTTCCATTCCCCAAATTTTATTTTCATAGAGATTATGTTTTTGTTTTCTAATATGAACAAAGGAAAAGGCAGAGTTAAGCATAAGAATATTTTGGTGTATATCCCAGACATGCTTGACCAATAAATTAAAAAATCTAAGTAATTTTTTTTGTAATATGATTTATGATATAGAAGCAAGATAAGTCAGTAAGGCATATTGATCACTTCACTTTGCATGAAGTCTTTTTTTATCCTTTTAATTTTTTAAAAAACCTGTGCTTTTTAGAATATCTTCTTAAATATATAAAATGGAAATGAAGGCTAAAATATTTTTGAATATTTAAAATATCTAAGAAAGGATTTGGAAATTCATTAGTAGCTCTAAATGTGGATAACAAGGTGTATGTGATCAAAATAAGCAGACAGTGGTGAACTTTTAGCTCATGATTAAGAGTTTTTAACTTCTGTCCTTGAGTCTCACAATAAACATCTCATTTCTTTTCATCTTCCTAGATTTTGCTTCTTGAGCTCTTTTTTTTGTAAACACCAATCACTTGAAATTGAATATCCAGAAGATTAGCCATTTCAAGAGTCATATGTCCTGCCTTACTAAAATATGCTAATGTAGAAAATTATAAGGGATGTAGGTTTTAAAAAAATCTTCTGCTCTTTTCCATTCAAGGCAAATGTCACCACTAAATACTGAAGTATTATTGCAGGCATACTTTATATATATAGCAAACATTAAAAACTGTGATTTAGTTGATTTTTTTTCTTAGGCTCCAAGATTACTTCTAAAAATCATATAAGACTAACTCTCATTCACAACAGATTTATTAAGGACAAGTGAAATATTAAGTCCTTGGAAGTTATATTTTACATTAAAGGTAAATTAAAGCCATAAATTAAATTGTGCACAGATGAGCCCAGCCTTAGCAAACAGTAATCAGGTACTGTTTAATTTTCCTGTACTGAGTAGATAGATTCATCAGGACCCACTGAGTCTCTCTAGTAATTTTCCATATCCCCTGTTAGTCTGACATTTGCTTCATTGGAATCAGGTCTCCTTATAAACATAAGGCAAAAGGCATTCTTATTTTAAGGAGAAAGGATGGCATTGCCATACCAATATTTTAATCTAAACATATATATATATATCTGCTGTTCTCTATAATGACATACTTGGGAAGAAAAATATCCTTAAGATAGAAGTTGATTATAATAAAGCCAGCCCTCTCCTTAAATACTTTAATGATGAATAGAGTTTTGTGTATGAGTGTGCTTAAGTTTAAAATGTACAAAAATAGAAGACAATTAGCCCAAATTAAGTAAATTATTTTGTCAATAATTGATATCTTGAGCGTTACTGAGTGAAAAAGACATCAAAATAAAAGGTCATATAAAGTAAAAGGTGCAGTATATTAACAACAAATTATAGTCACAAAATTACAAATGCAGTTTAGGATGGGGCTAGTCAGGAGGGGGTTAATCCAAACTATAGCAAAGGAAGTCTTCAAACTGCCTTCACAACAGGGCTGCTGATTGTTCATTCCTTTCATCTCTTCTTGTGACCATGAACTCCTTTTAAAAAAAAAATAGTGGATTAACGTGGTTGGTAATTTGCAGTGTGTTCTTGAGACTACACAGGGTATAGACTGGCAAAGTTTCATGTGGTTTGCATAGTATCTTGTCTGGCAGGATGATCTACTGGAAAGCACATTTTGTTTCCACGCAACTCAGCCCCTTGGGAGTTATCATTTCTTCCATATCATTGTTGCAAATGCCTCCATAGCAACCTCCACCAAACTCTCTGCAGATGCTGTGGCAACCTCTACCAATGCGATCACTGTGCCTGCTGCACCTACAACCGCTACTGAAGCTGGAATTGCTGGCAAGCTACTATGTTGATAGCTTCTGGTATGAAATCCTCCACGGAATCTACTCCTCTTAGAATGTCCATGACTGCTATCCTTGTAGCGGTGTTTCTGTGCCGTATTTTCTAACCAAGATGGCACTTCTTGTTTAGCTTCCAGAAGAAAATCCAACAAATCCTTCATAATATTCATGTTCCTTTTGCTGAAGGGCAAGGAGGCGAGGCCAAGATTCCTGACAAATCCTGTACAGCAAATGTAATGTATGTATTCTTCAGTATTATTTGATAAGTCAAATTGATAACTTAATTCACATATGATATGTCCAGTCTTCTTGCTGCTACTGCTGTAGACTCTAGAATTGGGCTTTTACTTGAGAGAAACTGGTGAAGACCTCTGCTCTTTCTCTCACTGAGATTAGTCTTCATGGACACCAGTACAAGTGTATCATTCACAGAATAAGAAACCCTCCGGAGAACCTGCATGCTTTTTGGTCTCCACAAACACTAAGGTCAGTGAATCCTTGCCTGTTGCATTTAGGAGGTCAAGCAGAAATGACTGAGTCTTTCTGTGTGATGTTCTCGGAGGTAGGGCCAAATCTTTCTATAGCCAAAGAGATGTATTCCTGCAAGATATCATGAATGAACTTCCATATTTCTTTAGGAAGCAGTAATTATTATGGTGTGGTGAACTTCCTTTGGTGGCATAGTATCTTGTACATGTATTTTACTTATTTGAGATTCAAACCCCATATCTAACTTTGGGTCAGCTTTGTCCAACACCAAGTATTTGTAAAAGTCTAATCCAATATATTTTTTTCTTTCCATCATATCACCAAGTGTCTGGGAGAGGATACCAACAAGTGGCATCCATGTTCTAAATCTGCTGGCTAATATTAGCACCACCGTAAACACCTCACAGACTAACTCTAGATCTATATAAAAATTTTCTAGCTTCTTTATAGATTAGTACTGCTGATTATCTTGTTGGTGTTAATACCAAAGAGATTGGGTATTGTTTGCAGCACCCATAGCTTCCATTTTTCTTAATGGCCCTCAAGGTCTCACCTGGACTATATGAATAAGTCTGACTCAGGTGTGCAAGAAAAATGTTGCAGTTTTTCCAGATGCTGTTCGGACACAAACTACCAAGTGTCTTTTCTCTTTGATAGTAGGAGTAGCATGCTTTTGCGTTGGAATTGGGTGAGAATAACAAGGAACCTAAAACTTTCAGTATGTGGGGACAGTTGTTGCCTGTTGCCTTTATTGAAATATATTTCTCCACGTTAATCCCAGTGTTATCTCCAGAAAACAGTTCCTGTGCCAAGTGTTCGTTCACTTTATGAGAGTGCATCTAACCAATAATATTCATCTGATTTGTCACACCAGTGACTGTTTTCATCATGCTCAAATTCCCCAAGCCACCTAACACACTGCCGATGCTGTCATAGACACTTCAGCCATGACTATCAAACTTTCCCCTCCATCTTCTTCTGTAATCACTAAAGAAACTAGACTTTCCTTTATGAGTCACCATGAGACTCAAAACTGCTGTATACATTTTTATCTTTATTAGAACTCCACCCTGAACTGTCTTTACCATAGATACTTTTTGAAACTTTGCTGGCTTTACTTCCAGTGGTTAATTAGACAACCAGTCCCCTTATTACCACTGAATGGGAGGTGGATAGGTGAGGGAGTCTTCCTGAGATCTGCATAATGTCAAACTATCAAAACTATTTTCTTCACAGCCCCAGATTGAAAGCTTTATCCCTAGGTGCATATACTTTAAAATTATGATTTCTTAATCATTGTAATCATTTCCTCCCACTAAAAAATAAAAGTAAGGAAACTATTGGTTTCCTTGATAATGGCTATGCAGGTTTATTTGGATTAATATTGTTCATATATAATAGATTAGATTTATGCTGATAAAAAATTCTATACCACATGTAATTGCAGGGAGATTCTTACCCAAGGCAAGGTAAAAAAACAGAGAATCCTCTCCTACTTCAGGAAGGGGAGGAAATATAGTCTATTCTGGTCACAGGGCCTGCCTTAAGGGAAACTAGTGAAGCAGAACCTAACCTTCTGCGGTGTTATCAGAACTTAACTGACCTGGGACAAGAGAGAAATCCAACTCCAAACCACTCTGGCTAACAGGAAAAAAAAAATTAAAACACTTGTGAAGTTCATAGTCCAGAGGCCTGAACTCACTAAAAGATTGAGACATAATCATAGGACTACAGAATGCTTCCCCTGCCCCAATACCTCATCACCACATCACTAAAGGCCTGTTTACAGCAGTTGCTTTTGCTCAGACCATTGTGTCTGGATCAAAAAACATGTAAGACATACAGAAAAGAAAAAATGAAAGAAAGAAAGCAATTTAGAGGTAACAAGTATCAGATCCAAACATGACAAGGATGTTGGAAATATCAGAAAAAGAATTTAAAACAACTATGACTACTCTGCTAAGGGATCTTATGGATAAAATAGCACTCAAGAGCAGTGAAGTGATGTGAAGAGAGAGATGAAAACCCTAAGAGAGAACCAGGAAAAATGATAGATATAAAAAACCCTGTAACAGAAATGAAAATGCCTTTGATTAGCATATTAATAGACTGGACATAGCTGAAGAAAACTTTCCCAGCTTAAGCGTATCTCAATAGAAACCCTCAAACTGGAAAGCAAAGAGAAGAAAGATTAAACAAGATAGAACTGAATATCCAAGACTTATGGGACAACAATAAAATGCATAACATACACACAGTAAATATACTAAAAGGACAAGAAAGAGATAAAGAAACAAGAAATATTTAAAAAAAAAATGATGACCAAGAATTTTCTTAAATAAATGTCATACACCAATCCACATATTTAGGAAACCCAGACAGCATCAAGCAAGATTAATGCAAAACAAATATCAAAAAACTACATATAAGCAATCATTTTCAAATTGCAGAAAATCAGAGATAATGGAAAAAAGACCTGAATAGACACCGCACCACAGTAGATATGGAGATTTCAAATAAACATATAACAATATGCTCTACACCGTATGTCATCAGAAAAATGTATATTAAACACCTCTTAAAATGACAAAAATCTTAAACACTGATATGACAACACCAAATGGTGCCAAGGATGCGGAGCAACTGGAAATCTCAATCACTGCTGGCAGGGATGCAAAATGATAGAGCCACATAGGAAGACAGTTTGGCAGTTTCTTACAAAGGCATTTACTCAAAGTATGTGAAAACTGATGCACACACAAAAACCTGCATATGAATGTTTACAACAGCTTTATTCAAAACTGCCAAAACTTAGAAGCAACCAAGATGTCCTTGGCTGGGTGAACTGATAAATAAACTGTGGTACCTACAAACAATGGCATATTATTTGGTGTTAAAAAGAAATGATCTATTAGGTCATGAAAAGTCATGTAGGAACCTTTAATGCACATTCTAAGTGAAAGAAACCATTCTGAAAAGGCTACATACTGTGTGATTACAACTACATAATATTCTGAAAGCAAGTCTATGGAGACATTACATATTGGTCCAAACCCATAGCATGTGCAACACCGAGAGTGAACCCTAATGTAAACTATGGACTTTGGGTGACTATGATGTGTCATTGTCAGTTTATCAGTTGTAATAAATGTGCCAATCTGGTGAGGGAAGTTGATAATGGATGGGGGCTTTACATGTGTGGAGACAGGGGATATGTGGGGTATCTCTGCCTCCTCTCAATTTTGCTGAGCCTATAACTGCTCAAGAAAGTCCTTTAAAATAATAGTAATTATTATAATTCTGAAGCACATACATTTCTTTCTATATTCTACTGCCAATACAAAATAGGTTATATCATGCCCTCAAACTTAAGAATTAATATCATACTATAAAAGTTAAAAGGATAAAAGTAAATTTATTATGCTATTATATTAAAGCAATTGAAAATAACTTACAAATAAATTACCTTTAGTAAAATATGGAAATATGCATTTAAAAGTCACTTTTCCAAAATCATAACTACTTCTCTGTTATTATAATCACCTCCACTTAAAAAACCTCTGAACAGATTGACATATGTTGATGTCAAAAATAAATTGCTAGAAAGTGGAGCTAAGATTTAAGCTTTGGTTATATTTTGTTTCCATGTTTCACACTAGACTCTGTCCCTGTCGTCCATATTGCACTGAACCCTGGGAAGTTACTTGGATTCAATTGGTCATCCCAAAATATAACCAGTTTTCATAGCCTCTAGTTCAAAAATAAACAATGCCTTCTCTTCTAAAGTAAACGTTTATAGCTTTAAGTTTAGGTTTTAACTGGATATGATTCTGGGAATTGAAGTATGGAAACCGCTTTACTTTTAATATATGAACAGTATTTTACCAGATATCATTCACTAGTTGTCTCCTGTATATATGGAGTATAAACACTATAAGCTTTAAGTTAAAACACAATAGGCTCCCATGGAACAGAATTAATAAAAAATGAGTATTATTTGACTTCTGATACAGGTATCAAAAATAATTATGAGATCATGCCTATGAGGGCCTTTAGAAGTTAGACTTTAATAATTTGTTATTTTTAATAGCAGCACTATTGTAGAGAAAATAATAAAATGTTAAATTGTACAAGGAACAGAAATAGCATGATTTAAATTACAGTATTTTTGTGAGACTCTAAATTAATATACTCTGATTACATCTGGAATTTAATTAATTTATTTCATTAATTTCATCCCAATACATACATTACAAAAATGCCATTAATATAGCACTTTCATTTAGTTCACCGATTATTTATTGAGTGAAGTTTGATAATTGTGATCATATGTTAGGCACTAGAATTTTTACAATGAATGCCATGCTATTTCTCTCTCTTTTTTCCCCTTTTGTAGTAGTACAATCTATTGGGGAAGACATTACAATAAAATTGTCATTTAATTGCAGTATATAAAATACTATGCTATGTGGATGTAGACTATAAGTGGAAGATTAAAAATAAAGTGATCACAGTAGCATGTATGGGAAAAGAGACATAGATAATGCCTGTCAGTAGAACTGATACCTAGTCTCACTTTTCTATTGTCCTAGTGTGAAATCTTGAGCAAATAGTTTCAGTTGATCAAGTTCCTTTAATCATTAAATAATTGAACAATAGCTGAAACAGCTAATATTTCTTGGGAAGCTTCACTTTATATAAAAACTTACTCTGATTGTTCCCCAAAATATGAAGATCTTTTGAGAGATAAATAAAGCCTTATAGGTCGAACATAAGGGGAGCATAGCATCAAGGAATCCTATCATTGTGTTCTAACCCCTGCTAGTTAATGCACAAATTACAATACAATTTTCTAAGGCCCCAGATGAATAAAGAAGTGTAATTGTCTGAAACATGATTGAAAAATGGAAAAGGTAGGCATGAATTTTGTTATTTACATGAGGAAAACAACATTTTCTATTTTTAATTACATTTATACTAATTTCTCTTAAGGTAGCAACTCTCAATAAAATGTTAAAGACACTTTAAAGTGTGATTTCACAGTACAGAATCAGAGCACCCTGGATGATATTGATGCTGTTTCTGCTTTTGATCTAGGTGGGGGTGTTGTAACACAGGGCAAGGGCTGATAGGAGTGAGGTGCTGAAGTACTTCCACTGAAGCAAGGGAGATTGCAGAGTGAAACTATAACACTTCCTTCATCATAAATCAATTCTCTTTCATTGAAAGGGTAAAGATTCACTTATACTAGCAGAATTATTTAATATATTCATTGCAAAATATGCCTCAGGTAATAAATTAAAATGTATTTTCCCTTAAATGAATATCCCTTCCTTCTAAATGAAATTTTAAGTGTCACTGGCAAATCGTTGTTTGTTTTACATTTACTTACAATCATGAGGAAGGGAGAATGGCTGGGGTGTTAGATACGCTCACAAACATATTCAGTTCATTTGAAAGAAAACTTTTATTTTTCCAGAAGATATTAATGAAAAACTATTAACCAAAGTAGATAACCTTATGATAAGATAAATGAAATGTGGAATACACACAGAACCTAAGATGTACTTAATACATGAATGCCATACATTCTACATATTTCTGCACAAGTATATTTTTTACCCCAAAAGTGATTTTTATGAGTTATTTTTTCTCTACTGATATTACTAGAATTATTAGGACATAACAGCTATTAAACAGTAGCAAGCCACACAACGTCAAAACACAGAGTTCAGGAAACACTTATATTAACAATCAGTGAAGTCTCCTACTGCCTGCTGTTTAGGGAAGTTGGTCCTGGGGTGATGTAAACCATTAGACCTTGGAGAAAAGAAATGTCTAAGGAAATGTGCTCTTACCACAATAGGTAGCTAGTATATGTTCCATCTGGGTGACTTGGGCTGTGCAAATTAGCATGTGATCACAAACCAAGACTAAAATAAATTCAAGCCATGAGGGAAAGATATCAAACAGAGAAGATGAGAGAAAAGTAAAGAAGAACCCCTGTCTCTTTTTCCAATTGCTTTTCTATTAGCTTTTCAAAGGAATCTGTATTGGGTGAGAAAGATTTTTATTTTCTGATTTACAGATAGATTTTCTTATATATATGGGAAACAGTGGGGGGTGGGAAAAAACATGGCTCAAGATGGGATGAACAAGTCAACATATCTGAAAAGATTCAATGAATCAGAAAGAACTGTCTACTCTTAAACCACTTATAAACTTGGCTAAGTTAAATGTATCTAAAAGTAAAATAATTCTTTCTAATTAGGGAATATTTAATAACATCAAACACATTTAATTATCTATTACTTAAACTAAACTAAATATTAAGGACTTTATGATAGTATTTTTGATTAACTATTATGGGTCCTTGTGTTTTATTCTACATATACCCTAAATGTGTGTAAATCACACATACATACATATGGTTTGGAGATGGAGACTGATTACACTACACAAGCACCAGGAAGGTATAAAAAGGTTTTTTACTCACATAATAAGGTTTTCTAAGGAGACTAGTGCTGACTACAAAGCAGGTACAGAAATGGTTTACTAAAGCAGGAAAAAAGACTTTCTGGGAATCTGAAGTGGTTAAGGGATGAGATTGCGGTGAGGATTTTCTGCGAGGGCTGGGGTTGTGTGGTCAGGACTTCCCGTGAGTGCCAAAGGGAGCAGCACTCAGGCTTTCTTTTTTCTTTTTCTTTTTTTAAAATATATCTTTATTGATTTCAGAGAGAGAAGAGAGAGGGAGAGAGAGAGACAGAAACATCAATGATGAAAAAGTCTTCATCCATTAGGTGCCTCCTGCACGCTCCTGACTGGGGATGGAGCCCACAACCCGGGCATGTGCCCTGACCTGGAATCAAAATAGGTTGATGTTAAACGGCCGAGCCACGCCCGGCCAGGCAGGCTTTCTTATCAGCTTGCCCAGATATGCTCTTTTTCTTTGATCCCATTTCATATTTCTCTTTGTGCATTATTTGTCCTTCTGGTTTTTTGTTTGTTTGTTTTAGAAAAACTATTTTAGTTGTTGTCCTAGAATTTACAATATGTGTGTTCAAATAATGTATGTGCACCATCACATCTTACTATAACACTTTACGTGCAGTTACTGTTAGGAGCTCAGCTGAGCTGGGTGAGAGAAATATAAGTTTTCAGATGTCAGAGTAGCCAATTCAAGCAACAAGCCAGGAAAAAAAAAAAAAAGTTAAATATTTAATCACTTACTGCAATGGGAAATCAGCAAGAAGCTAAAACCAAGGAAGCCCAACTCTCCAGTTTCCCATTTTCCTCCATGGAACAGCACACGCGTGCATGGGAAGATGCAGATGCCAGTGTTGCCTCACTGTTGAGAGAGGGACCAGACAAAAAGACTCTGGCACTTTTAGGCACCCTGAGGTTGGGGAGGACTGGAGGGAAGGGATAGGAGTGGAAAGGTATAGGCACTGAGTCAGAACGGGGGAAAGTGTCTTCATGGATTCCTGGCCCCTTCACACCCCCATAAGGAAGATCTCTGCCCATGGCCTCAGGTAAAGCAACTTCAGAATGAATCTGCTGGGGCTAGAAATCTAAATATGTTAAGAGCATGGATGTCCAGGGGGCCTAAGACCTTGACTGCAACTCTCTTCAGAGGCTGCAAAGTATGGGCTGTGCACCAAGTCTGGTGTGGGGCGGGTGGAATTTCCCCGTGAGGCAAGACAGGTAAATTGTAATTGCCTATAGTCAGACCTGAAAAACCACACATAGTTTTGTTGTTGTTGCTGTTTGTTTGTTTGGGGGATAGTGCTTTTTTTTTTTTTTTTTTAATTTATCTTTATTGTTGAAAATATTACAGATGTCCCCTTTTTCCCCACTGGCCCCTCCATCCCACGCCCACTCCCCGCCCCAGGCTTTCGCCACACTATTGTCTGTGTCCATAGGTTATGCATACATGCATATAAATTCTTTGGTTAATCTCTTCCCACCCACCACCCACTCCCACCTTCCCTCTGAAATTTGTCAGTCTGTTCCATATTTCTATGTCACTTGGATCTATTTTGTTCATCAGTTTATTATATCCTTTTAATCAAGAAACAAACTCCTCCGTTGCCTTTAAGAAGTATAATCGATTCCTTCCTCCCATACCTATGACATCACTGTAATTTATATCAATTGTCCACAGGTTATACATACCTGATAAATACTGTTATTAGATTGTTTTAAACAAGCAATTGTTTTTTATATCAACAAAAAATGAGAAACATAAAATATTTTATTTTGTTTTCATTTATACCTTTGTAACCACCTACTTTATGTAGTTCAAAAAGTTTCTGATCTATATCTTTTTTTTCCTCTCTGAAGAACTTTTAACATTTCTTTCAGAGAAAGTCTGCTAGAAATGACAACTCTTTTTTCTCTCTCAGCCTTTATTCTTCCTTCAATTTCAAAAGATAATTTCACTGAATGTAAATTGCATATAGATTTCTAGGTGCGGTTTTTTTTTTTGCTTTTAACACTTGAAATGTTTCAGCTTCCCCCCTTTTTGCATGGTTGGTTGATGGTAAGTCTGCTGAAATTCTTATCTCTTGTTTCTCTATATGTAAGAGATTTTTTTTTACTCTTTCTTAAAATTTTCTTCTCTTTCTCCCCTGCAGTTTGAATAGAAACCTAGTTTTTTTGTTTGTTTTCACTTTGTTACTGTTATCGTTAATCTTGCTTGAGGTTCTCTGAGATTTTTGAATTTAGGGTTTAGTGCCTGTTATTAATTTAGTAAACTACTTGGACATATTACTTCAAATATTTCTTCTACCTTTTCTCTTCCTTTGCTTTCTAGTATACCAGCTGTTAGATGGGCCAGGTACAGAAACCCAGGTACAGAAACTAGGGTACAGAGACTCACCAGGGCAGGAAGCCCCAGATGCCTAACAAGGGGAGAAACTGGGAAAATAAGATTTTTGTCCCCAGAGGAACCCATCCTACCCTAGCCTATTGCTCCCCTGAGCTTTCCTCCCTAAAGATAACATCTAGGCCTCAGTTGTATTTCAGCTCCAGGCCCATACAAGCAACAAAATCAGATAAGCAGCACCTCGTGGGTGACTCAGGATCAGCTGCATTGACTAATGTCCTCCTGCCCTGGCACCGAGCAATCAGTGGAGACCACGACCCTGAAAGAGCTCACCTGGGAAGCTGATGAATGTTCTATTAAGACACTCCCTTGAGACCACCCCTAAGATTTCCACTTGCAAGAAAGAGATAAATACGTTCAGGACAAAGGACACAGTGTGCACCCCTGCCAGGGGAGCACACTAGCACCATCTCCATCCCCCTAACCTGTCTCCAAGGCCCTCTTCTTTCTCTCCAGCTTCTCAGGGAGCCAAAGCAGCACAGCCTGGGCTCTCCTCTCGTTGCTTCTATGCTCTTTTTTGTTTCACTGTCCTGAATATATTTTTGCTGCCATCGTGGACCCAGTACCCTTTTGCTCAGAGCTGTGTAGCCCTTCCCTGTGGATTTCCCATCTCCTTTCCCCTTCCTTTAAAAAAATTCAATCTTTCTTTATTCACCCATCTGAGATGGCCATTTAGCCTGCCCTTGCACCACTAACCTTAACCTTTCACCAATTATTTGTTCTTGGGTGTTCCTTTTTTTTTTCTTCTTTTAAATTCATATTTCTCTTTTGGGAAGTTTCTATTGATCTTTCTTCAAGTTCATTGATTTTTTTCTCAGCTGTGTAAAGTGTATTAAGGAACGTGTCCCAGGCGTTGTTCAGTTATAGTACCGTATTTTTAACTTCTAGAGTTTTGTTTTCATTCTTTCTTCGAGATTTCATCTCTCTCTTAGGTTATTTACATAGCCTAGCACATTGTTACTTTTTCCCTTTGGGCCCTTCTCACAGTAATTGTAAATCTCCTTTCTGATAATGCCCACATGTGTCATGTCTGAGTCTGGTTTTGATAGTTGCTTTACTTCTTTAGAATGTCTTTTTCTTACCTTTTTGCATGCCTTGCAATTTTTATTGAAGCTGGTGTTTTATGTGAAATAATAGGTACTGAAATAAATAGGCCTTCACTGTGAGGACTTGTGTTAATCTGACTAGGAGTTGGGGTATGTTGGTGTACACTGTAGGCATAAGTATGATAGACATCAAATTTCTTTAGTGTCCTTAATTTTCTCAACTTATGGTGTGTTTTTTTAACTTTTACACTATTACTGATGTCCCCAATTTCTCTCCCCTTTGCTTTTCTTTGTACAGCTCCTAAGAGAGAGTATGATTTTTGACATTTCTCTTGGTTGTAATTTGTGTTTAGAACCCTGGAGGCTTCTGGTTTGGTGGTAGGAGATAAGGAAGGGAGTATTCTATAATTCCGTGATTTTGTCTCAATCTTTTCATGGACTATTTCTTGGGGTTTCACTTTCATAAGTGTTACTGTTCCTCCCCCAAGGGTATAAGATTTTTGTCCCTCAGACATCAATCCCTTTCTTAAAAAGAGAACTCAAGTCTATCTTCTGAAACCCTGTCTTCTGCTGACATTCCCCCCCCCCCCCCCCCAGCCTTTGGTAAAACAAGAAGACTGGAGCTGGGGCAGAATTCCTTTTTTCAAGTTGGGGTAAGACTTTAGAATTTCTTTCTGGGGATTTTATTCCCCCTTAAGATTAGAAGTTTAATAAGGAAAAGAGTTTAGGCGGTTTTCCAGATTTCTGCCCCCCGCTTCACCCTGACCAAGACAATGCAGTACCCTTTCTCAGATCCCCGCATGAGAAACTACTGAGAATCCTTACATAAAATGCTACATATCTAAGGCAGTCCACTTATGATAGTGGACCCCAGAAGTTCCTCACTTTCACAGTATTCTAAACTCAGCCCACAGAAATTCTATAAAATAACCATATTAGTTTTCCTATCATCCTATTGATTCTAGCAGCTTCTGCTGCACATGATAAAATCTCAGGATCTGTATCTCTCTGGGTGTGCCTATCTTTCAAGATGTCAGTATAGTGGTTTGTTCAGCTATGTCAGTTATCCGATGGGCCTTAGAAAAGCCAAAGGGTTTCAGATTGTATAGCTTTTCCTTGTCATAAGAACAATGACATCTTAGATCTGATACTGGCAGCCCTGTAAAGCAGCTTTTGATTCAGATCTCCAAACAGATTCAACCAATGCTGACCCAATAAGAATTGTACATCATGCAGTACACACTCCACTGCATACACCAGGAAATGTGCTTTTAGTCAATTTAATAGAAGTCTTTGAGAATGGGTTGTCTTTCGCACCATTTTTCCCAGGGGGGAAAAATTATTTTAGTTATAGTTTTTGTATTCTTTTTTAATTTAAAGTACAGTATTTTACCTACATAACGTTAATAGTACATGGCTTAGGAAATTACCATTATAAGATACATTGTCCATATGGGAAAAATATGTTGCAGGCTTTTTATAAGTAATGATAAACAAGTCTTAGAATACAACTAGGCAATAAATTACAGCCTGCCTTTAGAGGATAGATATAACTGAAATCTGAAGAAAGTGCTTGAGCTTAATCTTAGCATAAAAATTTATAAGAAAAAAGTACTTACTTAAAATGTGCTTTTGACACATTGTGATAATTGCCTGTTTTATCTCCTAATGTCACTTATTTATTTTAAAATTTAGTAATTTTTATAGATATTGAACATGGAGGTACATTGTTTGAAGTAAGAGCTGTACTTGTCTGAGGCTTCAGTTATTTCAGAGAAATCAATAAAATTTACCGTGGTTAAGGGGAGAGGGAAAAGAAAACACGAATCAATTGTATTATACTGATATGAATACCTAAATCTAAAGGGAAAAATAAATACATATTCAGGAAAATCCAAAATATATTAGCCATAGGGACTCCCTTTACTCACAAATAAAATCTGATTTCCATCTATATTTCACAATATAACAAATACCTCTCCATTCAAAATGAATTTCAGAGTTTTACAATATACCTTATGCTGAAGAGTAAACAGAAGATAATCCTTACAGTATAAAGAAAAGCTTTCACCAAAATAGTTTTGCGGAGTTATATACATAATAGACCTGGGTGAATTTATTGTTTGATTCATATAATCATCACTGTCAGATTCCATGAAATAGCACGCATGACAAATGGCAAGCACAAGCTCCCTGATGCTTTCTTCTTGTAGTCTGAGATGGGCTGTTGTTTTTAGTGATGTGCTTCTTATAAATACTTCCAATTCTCTCTGTGTTCTCTTCACCAACTTTAATAGTATATAAGGACACTTGCTTGATAAGTTTCAGCAACTTTTGATTTGGGGTAATTATAGCTACCATTAGAGATAATTATAAAATGGGTTTATTTCTTCCTGACCCAAACTTTCATGAAGTGTATCCCAAATATGCCTGAGGCATGTCTCTCAGAAAAGACTGGGTTCTTGAATATAGGCAGAGAAAGGATATTAACAAATCTACCCCTCAAAAAAAGAAAACAGCCTATATGTCCTTATAACCTCCACAACTGTTCTCTAAAATTGTTTATTTCTTGTAATTCTTAAGTTTTATTTTTTAAGTTTATTGATATATGATTTACAGACAAAAGGAATCATGCTTTTTAGGTATATGGTTTGGTGAGCTCTGGCAAATTTATACAATAAGGTAACCAATACCAACATCAGTAGAGAATGTTACCACAAACTCAAAAAAAAAAATCTCTTTTATCTTTAACAGTCAGTACCCTTCCCCTTTCCTAAGACTGTGGTCTCCACTAACTACCTTTCCATCATTGTAGTTTTGCTTTTCCAAGACTCATATAAAGAGAAACAAATAGCATCATTTTCTCATTTCCCTTTCTTTGACCACACATAACTTTTAAGACCTCCCCATTTTTGGGGGGGGGTGGAGGGGCGGTTGAATTTGGCAGTTCATGATGAACATTATTTCTTTTTATAAATGTACCACAATATGTTTTTATTTCCTTTTTTACTGAATTTATTGGGGTGCCACTGGTTAATAAAATCATACAGTTTTCAGGTGCACAATTCTGCAGCACATCATTTGTACACTGTGTGGTGTATTTACCACCCCAAGTCAAGCCTCTAATCATCACCATTTATCCCCCCCATACCCTCCCCTCCCTACCCTACCCCTCACTCCCAGCAATCACTACACTGTTGTCTGTATATGTAAGTTTTTTTTTCTCTTTTTGTTTCTTTTTGCTTAATTCTTCTGCCTCCCAACTCAGTTCCACCCCCACCCCCAATAGCTGTCAGCCTGTTCTCTATGATTCTGTTTCTATTTTGCTTGTTAGTTTATACTGTTTATTAGATTCCACACATGAGTGAAATTATAGGGTACTTGTCTTTCTCTGACTGGCTTATTTCACTTAGCATAATGCTCTCCTGGTCCGTCCATGCTGTGCAAAAGGTAAGATTTCCTTCTTTCTTATGGCTGAGTAGTATTACCTTGTGTAAATGTCCCACAGCTTTTTTATTCACTTATTTTCTGATGGGCACTTGGGCTGCTTCAAAATCTTAGCTATTGTGAATAATGCTGTAATGAACATAGGGATGCATATATTCTTTAAAATTAGTGTTTCAGGTTTCTTCAGATAAATTCCCAGTGGAATCACTGGCTAGTAAAGCAGTTCCATTTTTAATTTTTTGAGATCACTCCATACTGCTTTCCACAGTGGCTGAACCAGTCTGCATTCCCACCAACAGTGCACAGGGTTCCCTTTTCTCCACACCCTCACCAACACTTGTTTGTTGATTTATTGATGATAGTCATTCTGACAGGTGTGAGGTAACATATTATTGTGGTTTTAATTTGCATTTCTCTGATAATTAGTAAAATTGAGCATCTTTACATATCTCTATTGGCCATCTTTGGAAAACTCTGTTCAGGACCTTTGTTCATTTTTTATTAGATTATTTATTTGGTGTTGAATTTTATAAGTTTTTTATAAATTTTGTGTATTAACCCCTTGTTAGATATATCATAGGCAAATATATTATTTCTTTCAGTGTGTTGTCTTTTAATTTTGTTGATGGTTTACTTTGCAGTGCAATTTTTTTTTTTTTTTTTTTTTTAGTTTGATGTAATGCCATTTGTTTTGTCTGTTTGTTTGTTTGTTTGTTTTTAAATCCTCACTGGAGGATATGTTTGCATTGATTTTTTTAGAGAGAAGAAAGGAGAGAGAAACATCAGTGTGAGAGGGAAACATCAGTAGCCTGCCTCCCATAACCTGACCCCCTGACCAGAATTGAATTGGTGACCTCTTAGTGCTTGGGAGGACTCTCAATCCACTGAGACACACTGGCTGGGCATCAATAAGCAGGAAATTTTAACCATGATGAAACCTAATACATTTTTTTTTTGGTTTATGATATTTGTGCTTAAGAAATTATTGCCTAACCCAGAATGACACATATTGGCCTATGTTTCTGATAGAAAGTTATGATTTTTTTGCCCTTAGTATTGGACCATGATCCACTTTGAATTATTTTTTTAAAGGTATGACATAAAGGTCAGGGACCAGTTATTTTCATCTAGATATCCATTTTTTCTAGCACTGTTTTCTAAAAAGATTTCCCCTTCTTTATTGTATTAACTTGGCAAATTTATCAAAAATCAGTTGACCATATATGTTTGCCTGTTGTTTCTGTTTGTTTGTTGTTGTTTTTTCCTTTTGGTCCCTTTATGCTATTGCATTGATCTATATATGTATCTATAATCCAATACACTGACTTAATTAAGGCAGCTTTATAGCATGTCTTAAATTCTAATGAAATCTTCAACTTTTAATTTTTCCTTTTTTTATACTATTCTAGGTCTTTGGATTTTTATAAACATTTTAATATCAGCTTGTCAATTGTACAAAATGTAAAACTTCAGGAATATTAATGGAGATTACACTGAATCTTTAGATCAATATGAGGAAAATATTTTAAGATTAATTCTCCCATTCTGTTTACCTCTGTATTTTGTTCTGCTCTAATTATTCTTATAAATGTTTTGTAGTTTTTATCAAATACATTTTTATTTTGTAATGTTTAAGCTTAGATAATTGATTTAAATGCTTTTTTTACTGTGTCATTCAAGTATTTAATTCCATGAATTTTCAGTTAGAAATGACGATAACTGCAACTCACAAATAGTTATATTTTGTTTTCATGTTTCTTCATTTTGAATATTTTCTGTTTTGTTTGTTATTTCTTCTTTGACTCAGAGGGAATTTTTAAATTTATTGATGATTTCAAGATGCATTTTCATTATTAATTTCTAGTTTAATTTTTGTGGTCAATATGTTTTTATATGATTAAAATTATTTTAAATGTGGTGAAGTTTTTTGATGGTCTATTTTTATGAAGGTCATAGATGCCCATGAAAATAATACATATTCTACTAGTAAGTTGATAGTGTTGTTCAGATCATCTGTATCATTTTTATATTCTCTCTATTTGTTCTATCAGTTTTTAAGACAAGATTTTGAAGTATCCAGTTATAAGTGTGAATTTGTTCTCTCTGTTCTGTGTTTTATGTATCCTAAGCTCTCTTGTTAGTATTATGGGAAAGGGGACCTGGCCCTGAGCAGGTTTGCTTAGGGCCAGCCAATGGTGTGTGGGTTCTTGACTTTGTGCAGGAAAAATTTCACAGCATGAGTACAGAAGAATATGAGGGAACATTTATTAAAACTGGGGACAGTAAAACAAGAAAGGGCTTAGCATAGAAGAAGCAACAGAAGAGCCCAGGCTGGGCTCTCCTAGCTCTCTGGGAAGTTAGAGAAAAGGGGGCCTTAGAGTCAGGTTCAGGGCAATAGCTTGCAACAAGCTGCTCTTGCCCATTGCTTCCAAGGTTGCAAGTCTTGTGAGGTCCCTTAGAGTTTAGGAGATGCATGCCTATGGGTGAAGAATTGGGGGAAAGGAAATGGCTATTGCGGGAAGGGTGGTGCTTCCCAGAGGTGGAGCACATGCTGGGTTCTTTGTCTTGAGGCTTTATCTCTTTCTTTCTGGCAGGAACCTTAGGGGAGGTCTCAGGGGAGGGTTTTAGCAGAATATTTGTCTAGGTGTGTTCCTCCAGGGTCATGGTTTTCACTGATTGATCAGTGTCAGGGCAGGGGTTCATGAGTCAAAGCAGCTGGTCCTGGTGTAGCCCACCTGGTTTTGCTGCTTCTCTGGGTCTGGAGCTGAAATACAACTGAGGCCTAGATGTTATTTCTAGGGAAGTGACCTTCTGTATCTGCTGTAAATTGCTCTGCTATTTTGTTCAGCCCTCTGCTTCATTTTCCCTGTTTCACTTGTCCTGGCTTACTGGCCTGTCTCATTAGGGGCATATACCTTATAGATGGCTATTTCTTTTTGATATATTCACCCTTTTTCATTATATAATGCCCTTTGTTACCTCTATTACAAAACTACACTCATCTGCTGTTAAAACAGACTCTAGCTCTCTATTGGTTAAGACTTTTGTTTTGTGCCTTTTTAGTATGTTTTTCCTTTTTACATTTAAAGTGGTTTTCTTGCAGAGAACACAAAGTTGAACTTCTTTTTATCTAATACCATTGTCAGTGAAGGTAGCTAGCTATTGATATGAGGAAGATAGCTAGTTATTAATATAAGAAAGAAAACAAAAGGGAACTAAATCATCTTAATAAACTAGGAAACAGAAGCAGGTAACAGAGCAAAATTCCACCTAGTTTGCTGGTGAATAGACTCATTCACACACTCCAGGGAACTGCCACAGAGGAGACTTAATGGGACAGGAAATCTCCCTGGGGAAGGGAGGAAATCATGTGCAATAGGAACTAGATGATGTAATGAAGCTTTTGGACATGCTCAGTGGAAGTCAGAGTGATGAAACAGAGGGGCAGGGCCCAGCCTGGGAACAACTGAAAAGGTAACGTGATTGGACAGAAGACATAAAACTCCAATAGAATTTACTGAGAGGAAGGCACAATCCAGGCCCCGGGAAAGTTAGGAATTTGAATTGGATGCTTTGAATGGTTCTTTGTTCTTTGCCCGAACCAAGGAGATATATGGAGAATTAACAACAGCCTATGTCAGTGCTTTAGTGCCTACCTACTTTCCACATCCCTGAGGTTGTATTAATTCCCTTTAATTTACAATTATATCTTGCCCTTACATTTAAACTTCTCCACACGTGTGCCTTTGAAATTCTTTTTTCAAGTCACCGCAAAAGAACTTCATCACTTTCACCAGCAACACCACAACTTTAATCAACGTAATTAGTTAAATTAAATTGATGTAATTATTGTTCTATTTATATTGCAGTTGTTTTATGGGCTCTATCTGTTCTTTCTTGATTTTTATTTTTAATTATTTATTTAGGATTATTCCAGAATTTATTTATTTTTTTGAACAGTATCATTTATCTCTACAATTGGTTTATATGATAGCTTTTTTTGGGTGGTTTCTCCAGTGTTTATACTATACATACATAACTTCTCATAGCTTATCCTTAAATAATATTTTACCATGTCTGATATAAGATTCTTACAACAATATGCTTCCATTTTTTCTTCTTATGCTTAGTACAAATTCTGTTATGCTTTTCTTTTTACAGAAATAAATAGAAGTAAACATTTTATTTGTTTTCCATTCTACAATTCATTGTTATTTCTTTCTCAATTATATTTCAAATTGATATTTATAAAGTCTTTTGCATTTACCTAAAGTTTTATTATTTCCATGTTCTTCTTTTTTATTCCTCCAACATCTAGATTTCCATCTATTATCATATTCTATCAACTAAAATAATGTTCTTTAAAATTTCTTTTAACATAATTTTTCTGGACATAAATTATCACAACTTCAATTTGTTTTTAAAAACTTCTTTATTTTTCTTTTCCAATGGAAATTATTTTAACAGAGTATACAATTTTGGTTTGGTTGTTTTCTTTTATTTATTTATTTATTTCATTACTTTCACATTACTACTCCATTGTTGTGGAATTACATGTTTTCTGAAGAGAAGACTACTGTAACTAATTTTGTTTTTGTCTGTTTTATGATTCTTATTTCTCCTATTCCATTGAGGATTTTCTTTATATCTCTGCTTATCTACAATTTAACTATGATATTATCTATGTTTTATTTCTATGTTTTATCTTTTCTAAGCATCTTGGTCTAGCTTTGTTTTCTTTCTCTTGTTTTTTGTTGTTGTTTGGGGGGAGGGGTTCTTTTTTCCCCCCATTATTTAATTTTGGAACACTCTTAGCCATTGTCTCTTCAATCATTGTTTTTTGTCTTATGATAGTCTCCTGATGCTTGGTACTGAGTGTTTGACTTGTAACATTCTGTTTTCCTTGTCAGATTTCAGGCTTAGTGTGGCTTTGTACATTCTGCAGATTCTAATTTTTACTGTAGGAGGCAGTTCCTTCTATATGTTGGATTATGCAGTGGAGAATCCCAATTCTCTCACAGCAGTAGCAAATATTTATTTTGTGTTGTAAGAGTATTACCTGAAGGGAGATTTCCTCCCACCCTCTTGGGTCATTTTGTTTGTTTGCTTGCTTGTTTTAACTTATTTCCCAGAAGAAATAGATCATTTTATGAACACTGGAGATTGGAGGGTTTATCATCCCCATCTTAGCACATTAAAGATTTTGCTACATATAATTCAGGAATCACATAAGAAGTAGAATTTTGCTCATGCCCCCATAAGCAGGCAGCAAATCATTTGTACTCCTCTACTACTTAAGGTCCTCTCTTCTGTCTCTTGCTCTAATCTTTCTGATAAGCTCCAAGTGAAGGCCCATGGAAAAGACTTATGAGGAATAGCCAACTTCCCTTCTCTCTGGTGTGAGAGGGTCTCAGCAATTCCAAAATGACACAAACCTCATACCTGACATTTAAGAATTTATTAAAATATTTCTGATGAACTTTTTTTATCCACCTGGATGATTCCACCCTTTTTCTTCTTCCTGTGTTTATCCAATTGTGAAATTGTCCACATATCCTCTCTCTTGTAATGACTATCACACTTTGGAATTCAGTTTAATTATATGCCTGTGACTTCAGCTTTCTGATAGGCTCAAAATATTACTTTGAAAATAATTTGTTCTTTTCTCATTATTGATATGGCAGCAAAATTGTCTTGTGGAGAACATTCTAAGTAGAAATACAACTTCTCATGTCAGGTTTCATGCTTTGGGCATCTGCTATATTACAAATAATCTTTTATGACTACTATAAAATTGCATGTGGGTGACAAAGAAAATGCACAGAAACATACACATATATAAGTAGTATAGATGCAAAATTTGCCTTTGTTTATACACATATAGAGTTTATCTTAAATTCATTGTGACAAGCAGAGAAAAAACTTCAAAAATTTGTATTGAATATCCATTCTATTTATAAGCATCCCTTTGCTATTGATCATTCCCTTGCTATTACTATCCTGGCATAGTGCCAAAATCCATGAAATTAAGTTTTACACAATGAAACTTATTAGAAATATTCCTTAGTAATTTTATAATTTTATACTGTAGTTGAAGGAATACAAGTTCATACAACCTACCCTTCTCTTTTCACATGTTTCTTAGGTCTCACATTGTTTTAAGATTATGACAGAGAAAATGCTTAAATGTTATGGCTCCTCCATACATAATAATACAAATTCTATGTAGGCAACATTTCTTAAAAATCTATATTCCTTCTCTTATTTCATTATCTCACTGTAAAATATCAGACTTAAAGTATATATGTTACTATGTGCTCTCATAACGATAATTTAATGTTCAGCACTCTAAGAGAAAATAAAAGTCAGATATCTAGTAAGTCAACTGTTGTTATTTCAAGGTCATGCAAATGAAATAATAAGAAATTTAAAAAGTTAAACATGATTTATTGATATATCAAATAAGTTATATACTAATTAATACCATTTAAACTTAAAAATCAGATTAACTCTTTGTGGAAGTATATTCAAGACCTCTGACTAGCAGACACTTTGCACTAACTCATGTTGAGCAGTAATTTTTCTGCTGAATTTACCCATGATTAAAAAGATGGTAGAGCTATATGGTTAATAGTGGGGAAATTCAGCATCAGTAATAAAATTCTGGTCTGCATATTTTTAGTAATTCATTTTACTAAAATAATCAATTTATTATCTATTAAGATAATAGAATTTCTGTGTTTTGTAGTTTAAAGGAAACCTAATTACAGAATAAGTCAACTAATTGTCACTATCACAAAAGTATAATTTTAATCTTCAAGTCATGGGCATAAAAACATAAGAGATAAGATAGATAAATACATACAGACATAGGGAGATACATAGAAAGAAAGAAATATATCCCTACTTGTCTCTTACATTTCATTCCATTTTGAATCAATAGTAGATAAATTTCAACCACTTTACATTGTTTTCATCTAATACTAAGACTTTATTCTTGAAGAATATTGTGTATAACAATCTATTTCAAGCTGATAAGAAATGATATGTAGGTAAGGTTATATGCCTTAACTACAAGGGGCTCACTTGGATAGTCAGGCAAATAGGAGCAATTTACTCATGATGATCTAAACTTAAAATAAATAAAATCTTCGAAAAAATGGTGTTGACAAAGTTCAAAATTATGACTTTTAACAATTAAATAGCCCACATTTTTTATATAAAATGTTTCTTGAATAAACTGCTTAAATCAAATGCTTTTGAAATACTACCATAAGGTCACCATATGCAGCTTGACTGACCCTTTGAATATTAAAAAGAAATAAAATTAAAAAGTTAAAATAAAATAACCAACTTCTCCCTAAATATTTTCCCATCCTCCCTACAGTATCTTCAATGATCTATTATTACAGCCATTATTTTGGTTGTTTGCATAGCAAAGGAGAAGATATTTACATGTCTGTTTTCCTATTTGCTGATAGTTGTGAGTCATCTTATCTGGGCCAGCAACATATGTTACACTTATCATTCAATTAAGAGTTCAATGGTAACTATAATTTTTCTCTATTTAAAACAAGTTGATGTACCTATTTAAATGATCCACAAATAAGAATTTTGGCCATGATGCCCCAAACATGGGAAGCTATTTGTTATGAAAAGTGAATAAGTGATGAATGATTAAGCGTTAATAAACAGTGATGATCATTGTGGGCACATCAAATTACTGGGAGTAAAAAAAGAATGAGGCCCAGGCATATTGGTCAAAGGAAGAGAGTTAACTATGCAGCAAAAAAAGGAGGGGATATAGAGTGAAAGAGGTTAGTTTTATAAGAAGTAATAGCTTGGTGATAAGTGTGGAGAAAATGGATGTTTTCTGGGCCAAAACTGTATATTGATCTGAACTCAAGCTAAGGTGTTATACATAGATTTTGATATCTTAATTATCTTGTTTTGAAAGTAAATAAGCAATAAACCACACATTACTCTTGTTCAGAAAAAGTTAAAATCCTGTAAGATCGAGATGGTAAAATCCCCAAGCAAACTTTTTTAGTGGGTTTAATTTAAACATTTCAAATGTATCTTAAATTAACTATAGTTTCTATACCATAGTACTACAGATTTAATGACCCAGAGACTTCTCTCTCTAAAGTCAATAAAGACATTTAGTTTAAAAAAACAAAAACAACAACAACAAAAAAGCAGGACAAGTATCCAGCAATTAGTCCAGGTGAACAGCTGGATATAATATTAGCAGAAGCAGACAGTTTGACAGAAAGATCAGAGAAAGAGATAAAGAGAACCTTGGAGGAAGCACGTTAATCCCAGTGCAGTCTTGCCCATACATGATGTGAGAAGCAACACTGGAGACCGCACACAAAACAACTAAATCAAGTCACTAAACAAATAAGTAAACAAACAAGAAATATAAAAAGCCCCTGAGTTTGTGGGTGAATATACAAACTTACTATTATATATTATTTAGAATGTTCATTTTCAGAAAAAAAAAAAAAAAAAAAAAAAAGATAAATTCAGAGAAAAAGGAGAGTGAGACCCATAAAGGATGAAAACATGCAACAGAAGCTGCCTTTGAAAAGGCCCAAAATTGGGTTTTGCAGACAACTGATCAAAGCTACTATTTTAAATATATTCAGAGAACTAAAAACATTCTTTCTAAAGTATAGCAATGTATGATGACAATGTCTCATCAAATAAATAATATCAATAAAGAGATAGAAAAAGAAAAAAAAACACACAAACAAATGGAAATTCTGGAATTGAAAAGTACAATACAGTAGTCCCCTCTTAATGGTGGTTTCACTTTCCATGGTTTCCATTACTTATAGCCAACACAGTCCAAAAATATTACATTCAAACTTCCAGGAGTAAACAATTCATAAGTTTTAAATTGCATGTCATTCTGAGCAGTGGGATGAAATCTCCTCTTGTATCTCTCTGTTAGGCCAAGGATATGAATTATCCCTTTGTCTAGCATATCCACACTGTATATGCTACCAGTCCATTAGTCACTTAGGAACTGTTTCAGTTATTAGACCAACTGTCCTGGTGTCACAGTGCTTGTGTTCAAATAACTTTTATTTTATTTAACAAAGATCATTGCAATAGATATAGAGAGAGCATTTCAACAAAATGTAAAGATCTTTTATGATAAAAGCACTTCTATGTTCATGAATTGAAATACGTATTAAAGTTAAGAAGGCGATAATTCCTAAATTGACCTACAGATTGATCAATTTCAGTTGGTTTTTGCAGCAGGCCTTTTATGAGATTCCAGAAATAAACCTTCACAGTTATAGTCGATTTTTGCAAGAGCCAAGATAATTCAATCCTTAATGAATAGTCTTTTCAACAAATGATTCTGGGGACTACTGATATCCACATACAAAGAATAAAGATGAACTCCTTCCTAACCATGCTCAAAAAATAACTTTAAATAAATATGAACTTACATAGCTAAATATATAAAATTCTTAGATTAAAATATAGGGATAAATACAATGATCTGGATTTAGGCAAAACCTTCTTATATATGACACCAGAAGCAGAAAATGGCAAAAGAAAAAGAGACACTGGATTTTGTCAGAATCCAACAAAGTTTTCTTTAAAGGACAGAAAGTGAAAAGGCAACCCAAAGAATGGTGGAAAATATTTACAAATCATATTTATGATGAGACGTATCCAGAACATAAAAAGATCACTTACAACTCTATGATGAAAAAACTTCTCAATTTAACAAAAATGTGAAAAGGATCTAAGTAGACATTTCCCATAGGAAATGTGCAAATTAACAATTAGCTCCTAAAATTATCCTCAATATTATTAGCCATTAGGAAAATGCAACTCAAAATCACAATGAGATACCACTTCACACACACTAAATTATGTATAATAAAAAGACACCTGTAATAAGGATTGAGGATGTTGAAAAATTGAAACCATTATAGATTATATATGGAAATGTATAATGGTGCAGTCTTTTTGAAAAATATTTGGCAGTTCTTCAAAAGTTCAACATACAGCAACCATATGATCCAGCATTTCCACTCCTATGTATATTTCCAAGAGAAATAAAAGTATGTCCACTCAAAAACTTGTACAACAATGTTTATAGCAGAATTATATATAATAGCCAAAAACTGAACACAGACCAAAATGTCTATAATCTCATGAATTAACAGATAAAATGTAACGTAATCCCATAGTGACACAATTTTCATTAACAAAAATGAACAAATTCCTGATATATACTACAGCATACACTGATTTGAAAACATAATGCTACATAAAAGAAGCCAGACACAAAATAATATAGATTGTATGGTTTTGTTTATATGGAATGTTTGAATAGAAAATAAAGACAGAAAATTCATTACTGATTGCATTGGTCTGGGAAGTAACTGGAGGGAAATGTGGAGTACCTGATAAAGAGTATGAAAATGTTCTAAAATGGACTGTAGTAATATTTATACAACTCTGTGAATATACTAAAAAACATTTAACTTCACACTGTATGTTAATTTTATGGTATGTGAATTATATCTCGAAAAAAGCTATTTAAAAAAAACACACACAACAAAACAAACTTAATTCTGGAGCTCAGTCATATTACCTACCAGTTCTATTTATTTTGGTCTTCTATTTTCTTAAGAAAACTTTACATCCTATGTAACCTACTGATGTTAACCCTGAGAAAGAACATACTTAAGAAGGACTCTTAGTGGCTAACTGGGCTCACATTTTATAAAAACAGAGCCTGGCAGCCATTTCCACACAGGGACCTCTCACCAAGCCCTGCTTCAGGGAGAGCCTGCGCTGACCTGCCCGCCTGCGGTTTCTGCCATCCGAACCAGCCCTTCTAAAGGAGTTTCTGGAATCCTACTTCAGCCAATAGGGCTGAGGCTTTCCCTATCCAATCAGAGCTGCACAGCTCTGATCAACCAAAGTGGCTCCATTCTGACCAATCAGGACAGTACTTTTTAGAGGAATCTGTGAGGATTCGGAGTCCAAATTTAAATGAGGGTGAACCAACCAGAGACCAGGGATGGGGACTTTTATCCACATGAGCCAGCTCCCCTCTGGCTTCTGAGTTCAGGAATTCACTTTCTCTTACCACCAAAGACTGCAGACTGGTTTCCCAGCCTAGGACTAGAGCTGAAACATGCAAAACATCTCCCTTGGGTAGAGCTGAGCAGACCGGCGCAGGAACAGGCAGACCAGCCCAGAATGGACCAAAGCAGAGTGGAGCAGAGCAGAGCGCAGCTGCCTAGCTGAAGAGGGGCCTGGCCCTGGGGTTGCCTCAAAGCCATGCTGTTTCCACAGCTGTGATATATTGCGATAGAGCAGTTTGTACTGAATATAGTTACCTTCCTCACAACACCCAAAATTGGGGATTCTCCTTGGTTTTTAATTGGTGCCAATGACCATCATTTAACACTTACTTGTATTACAGGTTTTCTCTTTCTTAACCCAAATATAACATCCAGGCAGGCAAGGATTTTATTTTCTTTTTCTTTTCTTTTTCCCCCATTGATATTTATCAAGAAAATAAAAATGCTTAAGAGTCAAAGGAGAATACCTTCCTCAAAATATATGCCATATAAATGGAGAAATTTGATTTTGCATGGAGAAGTCTAGCAAAAACAAATCTAACTGAGGTTGACACCACCAGAGGTGAGAATGGTCTACAAGCACACATGTGATATGATGCACTGAGAGGAGATAAGAATCATTTTGCATTGTTCCTGCTAAGAGGACATTGCCAAAGTCTGCTCATGACAAAATATTGCCCCCCCCCCACACACACACACATGTACACACACACACAAAATGGAAAGTCATTTTTCAGAATGGCAAGCCTGTATTGTGTAAGGCTGTCAAGAACATAAAAGACAAGGAAAGACTAGAGAGAAGTATTCCAGAAATAAGTAGATTTAAGAGCCCTGACAAGTAAATATAATTATCTTCCTGGGTAGGATCCTAAAATAGAAAGAAAAAGAGACTTTGTTGAGAGAGCTAGTGTAATTTAAATGACTTTAGGTGGTTTTCTGATGGAGAGTTTTGCATCGTGATAGGATTAGAGAGTTTCCTTGTTTGTTTTTGAGTATGTACTTCATGCAGCACACAGGTATGATAAAGCATCCTATTTAAAATATGCATTCCAATTCCACAACTCTTTCTATGTCTGTCCTGTGAAGGGAGGAAGAAAGAAGGGAAGACAGAAAGAAAGAGAGATATAGAGATAGAAATAGAGTTAGAGAGAGAGAGAAAGATGCATAGATGATATAGAGATAGAGATAGAGATGATAGAGATAGAGATGATAGAGATGATAGAGATAGATGATAGAGATGATAGAGACAGAGATAGATAGAGATGATAGAGATGATAGAGATAGAGATAGATAGAGATAGAGATGATAGAGATAGAGAGAGAGATAGAGATGATAGAGATAGAGAGAGAGATAGAGAGAGATAGAGAGAGATAGAGATGATAGAGATGATAGAGATAGAGATGACAGAGATAGAGATAGAGATAGATATAGAAATAGATAGAGATAGAGATGATAGAGATAGAGAGAGAGATAGAGATAGAGATGATAGAGATAGAGAGAGAGATAGAGAGAGATAGAGATGATAGAGATAGAGATGATAGAGATAGAGATGATAGAGATTAGAGATAGAGATAGAGATAGAGATAGAGATAGAGATAGAGATAGATAGAGATGATAGAGATAGAGATAGAGATGATAGAGATAGAGATAGAGACAGAGATAGAGACAGGTGTGAGAGAAAAAGATGTGGGAAAGAGACAAAATATACTAACAATTGTGGTATCTGGGGTGAAAGTGTGAGTGTTTTTGCACAGTTCTTGCAACTGTTCTATATGTTTCAAACTATTTCAAAATGAAAAAAATAATAGAAGGTAACAAAATGATTGTATGAATTAATAAATTATAATAGACAATGGAACATAGATATGAGAGTGCAAATAGACAAATAAATATGTAGACTGTCCATGTTTATGAAAAATAGAAAACAGGAGAAGGAAAAAAAATGAGATACTACATAAATAAGGATATTTATCAAAATAGAGCAGTATCAGATATTTTTCCAGTACATAAACATAATCAAAATTGCCAAATTCTACTAAAAAATGCAAGTAATAACTTGATACGGTTCAGCTGTATTTCTGTTTTTACAGATGAGCTCTTAAGGTGTGTTATGCTCAGGGATGTAGGGAAAGAGAAGAATAAAAAAAAGTTCTCTAGTATTTCATGAGAATAAAGTGTTATCTTACGAGTGCTCATAAAAACTAGTACAACTCTGTGATATCTTCTATTCCAAAAAGAATGTGGCATAGAAAAACTTGGTTAAGAAAGATGATTTATCTTTTATTTTATTTTATTTTATTTTTACCATTTCATTTATTTAGTTAAACTAGCTTTCTGTGATAAGAAATTTAAGAAATCAGAGTACCGTCACATCTTTAAAAAGCAAAGGAGCAGGAATACTGTCCTTCTTACTTTTTTCCTAATAAACTTTTAATGATTTTTAAATATTTAGCTCTCATTTCTCTTTGTCAGTATTTCTTGTTACAGACTGACTGAGTTCTCTATGGCATGCCCTACTGCACCTCTCTGTAATCTAGCTCATACTGCATTGTGCTGATAATATCCCCACTGCTACCTTTCAAGTTTCCCAAAGACAGACACCAGAGATAAGCTCTGACATTAGAATATGACTGAAGCATTGTAGATCTTGCAAGCTTGAGGGAGAATGAATAAAGAAAAATGTATAAATTTAGCACGATGCTCTGGTTGTAGTCTTCAAATCAGTAAAAAATGTTTGCTGATACAGCTGCACAAACATCTGAGTATATATTAAGAGAAGAAAGAGATGGATAAATACCTCTCATTAATCAGGGCATATTTAAACTAAAACAAGTTTGATGGAGTGTTAGTTGCATTTCTGGGAGTTCCATCATTTTTTGAGCCATAGACAATGCATAAAAGAAGAAAAATAATGTTTTACAGATTAAATGCTATATAATTTTGTGAGATATATCTTCTAACAGTGTTTCTATTTATATTTTCAGTATGTGAAGATCTAATTGAGACTATACTGTAATGTTTAACTGGGGCTTAGGTGAGAATTGACTCTATGGAGACAAATATTCCATGTTTTTATAGGATTGTGGAACACAAGAGTATACATGTTTGCCAACACTATCAATATATAGCACTTAAAATCTGTGCATTTCATCTACATAATTTATGTCTTAAATTTACTTATGCCTTAAATTTTAACAGAAACACCCCCACGCACACACCCGGCCAAAAAATAAGGAAGATTCAAATTCAGTGATGAATGGTCCTGGCCAGGTGGCTCAGTAGGTTAGCAATTTGACCTGATGAGCCAAGGTTGTGGGTTTCATCCCTGGTCAGGGCAATGCAAAGAATCAAGCAATGAATACATAAACAAGCGAGAAAACAAGTTGATTTTTTTTCTCTCTCTCCCTTCCTTTCTCTCTCTAAAATCAAGAATAATAAAAATTTCAGTGATAAATGGCCTCACAAATCTAACTTGTGAAGGATGGAGTGATAGATTTCTTTAGGAGTCCCAATTCTCTGATTTAGTACGAAATTAAAAAAAAAAAAAAATCAAGGCTTTATGTAGCATACCTGTATTGAGTCTGTAACTCTTTTCATGCATTTAATTAGAGTTTTGATGTATATGATTTCAACACTCAAGAAGATGAGATTGGTATAATAAAGATAAATAAATTTTTAAATGTTTTCATTTTCAACTTTGCTATATTTAAAGCCACGAGAGAAAACTGTTCCATGAAAGATGAAATATGACAACATGAGATTAAATTAGAATATGAGATACAGTAGAATGTTTTCAGTTTTGTTAAATTTTTGCATTAGGTGTCAAAACAATACCAGCAAAAATCTTAAATAATGAACGATATAGATCAAACATGATAAATTGCCTTCCGAAAGAGAGTGCTAAAAGAAATCGAAATAAATTCCCTCTGAAAATAAAGTGCTACACATTTAAACAGAAAAAACTGTCAACATAGTACAACTTTAATGTCATCTCTATAATTTCACACATCATGCTGATAGATGGAATATGATATTTTATGTGGCAAGAATTTCAAAAATTTCAATCTAGGAAATAACATTATAATGAAAAATAAGGCAAGCTGCATTGCTATAAGCCTAAGTATTACAGTTTTCAAGAATTCAAATAAACAAAACTATTATAGAACATATTTTCTTATATAAGGAAATATAAATAAATTAGAATGAAGTAAACATTTGTTGTTTTGGTCATATTTGTCAAAAGATCAATTGAAATTAGTGGGTGACTTAAGTCATAAAATACATGACATTTCCATAAACTAAAAACTTAAATTTTAAAATACATCTTTTGATCAACAAATAGTTAATTGCTTAACTTCTCAGAGAATCTAAATAAGTATATGTTTTAAATGTATTCAGAAGTTTGTATTTTATTGGTTAATTAATGAGGAACCACAAAGGAAATCAGATATATGTTAGTATTTTTACTTTTTTACTTCCTTTTATATTTAAACAAGTTATTTCTTATCTTAGAGACTGCACTTTTGATTACATAAAATGGAAATTGCAGAATTTATTTCATGCGATTGAACAAAATACTAAATAAAAAATATACAAAGTTTTTGGTAAGTGCCTAGCTAATTAATACTGGTAGATTAGTAAGTGTTTCTTTCCTTTGCCCTTGATATTTTTTTTGAAAAAGGTATATTGATCTTTGAAAATATTTATCATACAAAACTTGAATACTATGAATATGTTTAAAATATTCTAATGTGTTTAAACAAATTAAGTTAACCCAAAATGTATTAAAGATAATACATGTCATAAGGCATGGAAAACACAGCCAAGCTAAAGGATGTTTATGTAACATTTGCTTATTTGAATTCTATCCCTTCATTATATATTCCTGAGTTAGTTCTTTCATCAGAAAATGGAATTAAAAAGCCATAAAATAAAGTCATGGTGTTTAATATCAACATTTACATTTAAGAACTGGCACGGTAAAGTTAAAATAGTTTAATTCACGGATGATATAAACCAGAATATCTAATATTAATCATTACCAAGTGATCTCAGGGTACTGCATTATTATAATTTCCAGGACCTTTGGTAATTTATTTCATACACTTTTTTATGGTTCATTGAGATCCACCTCTGATTAATGGTTACAGTAAACTACCTTATCATTTTACTTTTGATATTATAGTACATAATGATTTGAAACTAACATTTCCCACAGAGTCACTTATACAGAGAACTGGTTCAATAAGGTGCATTTATATAAAATGTGCATTTGCTTTAGTTGATTAAAGAGCTGAATATAGGTTTTATCCTTTCATACCACTTCTATTTGCATTTGTAACTGAGATTTCCTGAGCTAGCCAAAGAATAGAATTTAAGTAGAAGAAAAATATTCATTAGCAAATGCTCCTATGTAAAAATGAGTTTATATTTCCACTATTTTTTTTGTCCAAATAACTAGTCTCAAGTCATCCCTTTGTCCTAAAATATCTTAAAGAAAGAAATTTTGAGATACATAAGGTATTCTAAATAAATTCATCATTTCAAATCCTCAAAAATTTAATTATAAGTTTACTTTGAAAATCATAGAGATTTTCTTACTCAATTTGTCATTTTCATTTAACTTTTTGAAATATGCGGACTATGATAGCTTTCTCAAAATGCGATGATGTTTGACTGATATCAGGAAATTCTAATTACGATCTTTGAGAATATAAATAAACATTATTTTTGTTAAAATGCCTTCTTTAAAATTACTTTTTGCAGGAGAGATTTCCAGAAATAGTATTTAAAATGTCTGACTTTATTTTCTATGCACAAAGATAACTTTAAATGTTATAATATATTTAAGTGTTGTTTTTTAAAAATATTTTTAAACATGAAAGGATTTGACCCATTAAAAACAATCAATATGACAAACTATGTGATACACTCAGCCTGCTTTACCTCACATTACATAATGAGAATTTTTGGTTAAAAACTTACATTAACAGAAAACGTATTCTGCTGGAGTAGCATATGTGAAAAGAAGCAGGAGTTAGGTGAGCAAGTTTAGATTCTACTTCCCACGTGGTGTGAGCGCATTCATATGCATCACATTTACTACCTCAGAGGATTAGCCTTCTGCTCCATAAAGTGAAGATGATACAGTCTCTACTAGTTCATGAGAACACCTCCCCCCATAAAAAAATAAAACACTTAACACATTCCAAAGTGCTGTGAAAGTTGAGAATTAATGTAAATAAAACATCATGTTGTTTTAATGTACTGTTCAAACACACACACACACACACAAATATTACACAAGTGGATTCCAGTTTCTAATTTCTAATGCTTTCATATACTGAAGTTTTCTGAATTAATTCCTTATTGATGTTGGAATATCCTAGCACAAGGAACCCAAAGACCAAGAATGGGGCGGTCCAGTAATCCACACCTGTTGATAGATCATTCTGTTTGCTATGACCTATGAATAAACATAACTTTATCTTGCTTTCTATAGGTTTGATACCCTTTGGGCTTAACTTATCATGAACCCCTCCTGCTTTTGCACACCAGCTGGCCACAATGTTTACAATGATTCTGAAACTAACTTTCCCCTTAGGAAAAATTTTAAAGAAGCGTTTTCTGCCATTGTAGAACACAGTACTTGGTAGTAAGCAGAATACAAAACTACTCCTATAGTGAAACATTATAAAGTATATCCAAACACCTTAGAAAATTATAATTTTATAATGTAAACATGGAAAATAAGACCTCTTGAATAGTTTAACAAATATACCACTTAACAGAAAAATAACTATTTCTATATAAGTAAATGTTAAGGTATATTTCATCACTTGCATTCGTTTGATCAAACAAATTTATTGCTCACTTACATTAGCTTTAAGAACTACTAAGTTAAGTGTTAGATAGACTTTTTCCTTTAGTCCAATGACTTTCAACCTTTTTTATCTTATTGCACACATAAATTAATTACTAAAATTCTGTGGCACACCGCTGCCCCCCAAAAACACAAAAAACTTGACCTGACCAAAAAAAAAAAAAAAAAAAGATATAATTTTGCTTCATTTACACTGAACAGCTATTGTTCTGTTGGTTGTTGTTATTTTTTAATTTGATAATCTAAAGGAAAAGATAACCTAAATAGTAAGGTATCTCATGTTTTAAAAATTTTGCATCACACCAGTGTGCCTTGGCACGATAGGTGAAAATTGATGCCCTACCTAGGTCGATGAAAAAAACAATCAAAAATTATACTAACAATGAGAAAAGGAATCTGATGAAAATATATTCAATACATAAGAGCAATGAGGAGAAACTTCTTCATAAAGAGATAAAGATCCAAAAGACTTCTCAAAAACCAAAGTGAAATAGCATATTTATTTTTTTGAGTTTTAAATATGAAAGACATGGAGTTAGATAAAGAGGAGAAGTCAGAGGCTTGAACTTACTAGAAAGAACCAAGGTCTGGTGCAGCTTGGTATGTTAAAAGAAATGTCCTTTTATTTCTTTAATATTTATGTTTATTTCATTATGTTTTGTTAAATGCAAGTAAATTATATTTAATACTTTTAGATATATTATACATAAGATGATCATCATTCAGATATCCAAAACAGATATGACATTTAATTATATATAATGTGTCTGAGCTCACAGAAAGTATATTTCAATGTTCTACATTATAAAAACAAAACAAAAATCCAAATGGCACATAATTTTTGAAAAATGACTAGTTCAGTGATATCACAGAAATCACTGTAGAAAAGGGAGCTCCAAGACCTGCTTCCATTTTAGGTTGGCAAAAACTGAAAAAAGCAATTTTTGGAATGTTGAAATCTAATAAAAAATTTACAGCCACTAAGGCTGTACTTACTAAACAATGAGGTTAAGTTTCAGTAAGCAAGATTTGTTACATGAATGCACAAAACAACAGAGCCCCCAAATATATGAAACACTGAAAGAACTGAAGTGAGAAAGAGATAGCTCTACAATAATAGTTGGAAACTTCAATGCATTACTTGCAGTAATGGATAGAACATCTAGACAGAAAATCAATAAGGAAATTAATGGCTTGAACAATATTACAAATAAACTAGACCTAACAAACATATATAAAAATCTCCAACCCAAAACAGTAGAATTTACATTCTCTTTAAAGGCACATAAAGTGTTCTCCAGTATAGACCATATGTTAAGCTACAATACAAATCTTAATAAACTTAAAAAGATTTAAATCATATAAAGTGTTTACTAAGACCATAGTGGAAGGAATCTAGAAATTGACTGCAGAAGAAAAAACAGAAAATAGATAAAAATGGGAAAATTAAATAGCACGTTATTAAACAATGAATGGGCCAGAAAAGAAAAGACAAGTGAAATGATAAAATGCCTAGAGACAAATGAAAATAAAAACACACAATACCAAAACTTAAGGGATGCAATGAAGGCAATATTCAGTAAGAAATTTAGAACTGTCAATGACTACGTTAAAAGTAATAATAAATTAATAACCCAATTTTACATCTTGAGAAACTAGGAAAAGAAGAACAAATTAAATCCAAAGCCAAGAGACAGGGAAAAATAATAACTACTGTAGAGAAATGAAACAGATACTATAAAAAGAAATTGTGAGAGTAAATAAGATCAAAAGTTGATTCTTTAAGAAAGATCAAGAGAATTAATAAACCTTTAGTTAATCTGACAAAGAAAAAAATAAAAAAGATGAAATAACTAAAATCAGAAATGAAAGTGGGGATATTACTACTAAATTTACAGAAATATAAAGGATTATGAGAAAATTCTATAAACAGTTAAATATTGATAAATTAAATGCCTAAATGAATTGGATAAATATCTACAAACACAAACTCAAGAACAAATATAAAATTTCTGCATCCTATAACAACTAAACAAGTTTAACAGGTAATCAAATATATCAAAACAAAGTCCAGGAACGGATTATTTCCCTGGCATATAATATAAAAAACTTAAAGACAAATTAACAACATTCCTCAAATTCTTCAGAAAAATAAAAAGGAGGGAACATTTGCTACATCTTTGAGGTCCCATCAAGACAGATACAAATCAAAATCACAGAAAAAGGTAATTTCAGACTAATATCCTTTATGAATATAGATGCAAAAAATCATCAACAAAACATGACAAAATAACAGCATACTAAAAACTTTATACGTTATGACCAAAGACAATTTATTCCAGGAATGCAAAGTAGTTCAACATAAGAATATAATCCATAGAACACGCTTCTTAGATAGAATGAAGGAAACATACATTTTATCTAAATTGAGGCGAAAAAAGCATTTGATAAAGTTCAGCACCATTTCGTGATGAAAGCTCAGAAGACTAGGAATAAAAGAGGGCTTACTCAACATGGTAAAGAACATTTATGAAAAATACATAACTAACATCATGATCAATAGTAAAAGAATGAAAGCTTTTTCCCAAAATTAGAAACAATATTAAAATACCAACTTTCAACTCTGCTATTCAACGTTCCACTGAAAGTTCTAACCAGAACAATTCAACAAGAAAAGGAAATAGAATTTAAACAAGAAGAAATACGTAAAACTATTTCTATTTACAAATGACATCATTCTACATATAGAATATTCTAAAGAATCCACAAAAAGGTACTAGAGCTAATAAAACAAATTAATCAAATTTACAAAGTACAAGATCAATATGAAAATATACTGTTTGAGTACACACAATAAATGAAATTAAAAAGGACATTGAGTAAACAATTCCATATACAATAGCATCTAAAGTGATAAAATAACTAGGATTAAATTTAACAAAAGTGGTGTAATACTTGTATAAAGAGAACGAAAAGACACTGCTGAAAACAATTTAAGAAGAGGAACTGACATAAGCAAGATGGCAGAATAGGAGGTTGTAGTTCTGAAACTCCCAGCAAAAAACAATTTTAACAAATTCTCATGGATAAGGGTATCTTTAGGGGAGCCTGGGAGTCCATCTCAGAGGTTCCAATACATCAGTGGAGCAAACAAACAAACAAAAAGCATATATATATATACACACACACACACACACACACACACATATATATATACATATATATATATATACATATATATATATATATATATTTGAATAGATACATTGAAGAAGGTGAAAAGAATAGTTTTCCTTTACATAGGTCACCCTTCCCCTAAGGTGGCACAGCTCACTGTCAAGAGAGACCTCATGGCCTGCGATTTCTCCCACAGGAAAAAGTAAAAGCAAAGTGAATGCCCAGCTTCAGTAGCCTTGTGGAACAGAACCCAAGAGGCCACTCCTGTCTCACCCGTAGAGAACACTGAGTGGGTGGGCATAGCTGAACAGTCTGGGAACAGATACAATCAAGAAAAAGGGCTGGGGGTGCGGGGGGAGTGTCACAGCAACTGGTTCACCGAACTCAACAACAGGCTATAGATTTTACTCACTGGCTCATGAACTCCACCAAGAGCCCTGCACAAAATGCTGAAGGATGCCATAACAGCAGAACCACCCAACTAGCTGATGAGCCCCCTAAATACTCAGCAACAGGAAATTGAGGCCTGGAACAATCCTAGTGTTATGGGTTGAATTGTGTCCCCTCCCAAATTCATATGTTGAAGTCCAAAATTCCAGTACCTCAGAATGTGATGAGATGGGTTGTAGATGTAATAATCTGTTAAACTAAAATGAGATCATACTGAAATAGGGTGAGCCTCTGTTGCAATATGACTGGTTCCTTAATAATAAAAGAATTTGGACATAAACACATATACAGGGAAAACACCATGTCAACATGAAAACAAAGATTGAAGTTATGCTTCTCTAATTCAAGTAACATCAAAGAAGCCAACAAACATCACCAGAAGCTAAGGAAGGGGTATTGAATTGATTCTTTCTCACAACCTTTAGAAGGAACCAACCCTGCTAACAACTTGATATTGGAATTCTAACCTACAAAAACATAAGACAATAAATATGAGTTGGTTAAGCCACCCAGTTTGTGGTATCTTGTTATGGAAGCCCTATCATCTGTTAATACAGAAAAACACTTGAAACAATTTAACATTCTTAAATAACAAAAACATTAGGAAAATTAGGGAGAGAAGAAAATGTCTTCACATGATTAAATGCATTTATGAAAAATGCACAACAATGTGAATTGTGAATTGCACAGCATGGTGAATGTATAAAATATACTGAATGTTCACTTAGAAATGGTTACATCTGTTATATGAATTTCACTTCAATTTAAAAGAAATAGGAGGTAAACTTTACCTTTTCCATTTATCTATATTTTGAAATATATGAGGTTTGCAAGTATTGCACAAGTACAAAATTAACTAAAACATTCAAAAATAGTATAGATGACTCATGAAGAAATGTAGGAGACTTCTGATAGGGCATCTCTTCATTTGTATGAAAATCAAGAATGTATGCATTGCCTGATATCCTTTATTGGATCTCTTCATTTTCATAAATTTAGTTACTGAGTAAGAGTTCTTTAGAGCACTCATCTTGTATTTCTCTGCTCTATATATCATCTATAATTTTTGTTGATATATAACAGAAAGATCACATTCCCTATTATTTGATATATTCAAATTGCACACTTTTATGTCTTTGATAATCAGGTGCTAGACATATTGGACAGAAAATTTTTGGTCTTAACATATCATAGTAAACTTACAGATTTAAGGATTTATAAAAAAAAGGATGTTTATGTCCAAATTAGTAATGAATGATGAGATGCTATGAGTTTCTGGGGGGGAAATCTATTCAGAGGGTTAATCTACAAGGACAGAGTAAAAATAAAGAAAACCTTACTTAAAATGGAGTTGGGAACGTCTTAAGGGGTTGTTCTCATGCACAAACCAGTCATTGCAGCCAATATAACCAGCAGGACGAAAGAAAATAATAATTATTTTGACAAGAGAGAACATTTTCACTTAGAAATTTTATCTCCTGCTTTAAAAATAAAAGAAGGAAGAGCTCTCCCTTTCCCAGCAACACACTAACCACTGCATGCAGCCAATGAAAAACTACCAAAATCTCCTACTCTTCTTCTCCTCCAATGAATTTTTGTTCATAAAGATCCTCCCCAATTTTCTCCTAAAACCTATAAAGGCTGACCTTCTCTTTGTCTCTTTGGACTTGCCTGGAGCATGCTACAGTTTGCTGATCCTGAATTGCAGTTCTTTGCTATTATTGAATAAACACCTTTTGCTGGTAAAATAACTGACTATTTATTTTCTTTGTGATATTAACAAGTCACATAAAGGTTTTTAATTTATTTTCTATTTGTTTTTCTGTTTTTCCTAATGACTGTTTCATGTTTTCAGATATGTTGTTCTCCAGATGGATGGTGCAAATTAGAAGAAAGTGGACAGTTGAATGATACAGTCTCAATGATCTGAAGGTTGTAAAAGTGTCTTCCCCATACTCAGATTTTATAACAGACATAAATTGCTTCCTTGATGGGAGCAACAACTTGTCAGTAAAAATATTACAAGACTCTGATTCAAATTGCTTATTGCCTTCTCTACATTACCTGGTATGCCATATTTGAAATTAGCACTCTGGTTAATCACCATAGAAAGTTACTCTTGAATATAAATTTTTTTTTCTCTTGTGAAATGTGTAAGGTGATAAATAATAATAATGTAGATTCACCAAATGAAATAATAGGATACTATTTATTTTATATAAATCTATACATGGTGTACATTTTGGAAAAATGTAAGAACATGTTTTTAACCTATGGAAGAATTTGTCAATTTACATACAATGTGCTGATTAAATATGTTCTGTTTTGTTTTGTTTTTTAACATTCACACAGGGGAATGCCTGGCAGCAATAAAAAGGAATGAACTATGTATAAATGCTATAGCATGGGTGTGCCTCAAATCATTAGGGTTAGTGAAAGAAGCCAGACACAGAAGACCACATATGATTCTGTTTACATGAAATCTCCAGAAAATTCAAAACTATAGAGAAAGATAGAACAGTAGTTGCCTAGGCCTGGGGGTGATAGCAAACAATGATTGCACACAGGCACAAAGGAACATCATGGGGCCGTGAAATGTTTTCAAACTGGGTTGTGGTGATGGCTGCACAACTGTTTACATTTATTAAAAATCATTAAATTGTACACTTATGAGGAGTATCTTTTATAATATGCAAATTATGTCTCAATAAATCTGTTTAAAAAGCAAATAGATTTCTAAAAAACAAGAAAGAAAGAAGAAAGAAAGAAGAGAGAAAGAGAGAAAGAAGAGAGAAAGAAAGAGAGAAAGAGAGAAAGAGAGAAAGAAGAAAGAAAGAAAGAGAAAGAAAGAAAGAAAGAAAGAAAGAAAAAGAAAGAAAGAAAGAAGAAAGAAAGAGAGAAAAAGAAAGAAGGAAAGAAGAGAAGCACACTTCAGTATTCATGTGCATGATCAGAGTATTTGAAATACAACTTTAATTAACCTCAAAGGTGTGGTATCTAAGTAGCCTCTGCTTTGAGATGCCTTTTGTCACAATATATTTTCTCAGTCTCTACTCTACAATCAGAGTTGATGAACTACAGTAACTACAGAAATATAATCTTTCTTGTATTGTGACAAATAAATATCTAATTGAATCCTAAAAATATCTGGTTAAAGCCAATGAATCACATATATGTTCTACATGACATCACTGTGTATTATGCTAAAAGTGAATTACATTTTTATTATTTTATTTCTTTTTCTTTTCTTTATTTTTGTTTAGCACCTGTTTTTGTTTTTGTTTATTTTATCTTTATTGTTGAAAATATTAGAGATGCCCCCTTTTTACTCACATTGATCCCTTTCACATCACATCCATCCCACCCCAGGCCTTCCCTAGACCAGTGTCTGTGTCCTTGGGTTATCCTTATAAACATGTAAGTTCTTTAATTGATCTCTCCCCACCCCCTCCCCCCGTCCTACCTTCCCTCTGAGATCCTTCAGTCTGCTCCATGCTTCTATGTCTCTGGTTCCATTTTGTTCATCAGTTTATTTTTGTTTATTATATTCCACATATAAGTGCTATGATGTGGTACTTGACTTTCTCTGACTGGCTTATTTCACTTAGCATAATACTTTCTAGTTCCCTCCATGCTGTGCCAACGTATAAAAGATCCTTCTTTTTTATAGTTGCATAGTATTCCACGGTGTGAATGTCCCACAGCATTTTATCTATTCATCTACTGATGGGCAAGTGGACTGTTTCCAGATCTTAGCTATTGTAAATTGTGCTGCTATGAACATAAGGGTGCATAAGTTCTTTGCAATTGGTGTTTCAGGTTCCTTAGGATATATTCCTAAAAGTGGGATCACTGGGTCAAATGGCAGATCAATTTTTAATCTTTTGAGGAAACTCCATACTGTTTTCCATAGTGGCTGCACCAGTCGGCATTTCTACCAGCAGTGTACTAGGATTCCCTTTTCTCCACACCCTCGCCAGTACTTGTAGTTCTTTGATTTGTTGATGGCAGCCATTCTGACAGTTGTGAAGTGATACCTCATTGTAGTCTTAATTTGCATCTCTCTGATTAGTGACATTGAGCATTGTTTCATACATCTCTTAGCCACCTGTATGTCCTCTTTGGAGAAGTGCCTATTTAAGTCCTTTGCCCATTTTTTATTTGGATTGTTTGTCTTCCTCTTGTTAAGTTGTATGATTTCCTTATATATTTTGGGTATTAACCCTTTATCAGATGTGTCCTTGGCAAATATGTTATCCCATATACTGGGCTCCCTTTCCATTTTGTTGATGGTTTCTTTTGCTGTGCAGAAGCTTTTTATTTTGATGCAGTTTGATTTGTTTATTTTCTCCTTCATTTCTCTTGCCCTAGGAGATGTATCAGCAAACATATGGCTACCAGAGATGTATGAGATTTTGCTGCCTATGTTTTCCTCTAGAATTTTTATGGTTTCATGTCTTACATTTAAGTCTTTTATCCATTTTGAATTTACTTTTGTGTATGGTGTAAGTTGGTAGTCTAGTTTCATTTTTTTTGCATGTACCTGCCCAATTTTCCCAACACCATTTATTGAAGAGACTGTGTTTACTCCATTGTATGTTCGTGCCTCCTTTGTCAGATATTAATTGAGCAAAATGGTGTGGGCCAATTTCTGGGTTCTCTGTTCTGTTCCACTGATTGATATGTCTGTTCTTGTGCCAGTACCAGGCTCTTTTGATTACAATGGCTTTGTAATATAACTTGATATCTGGTATTGTGATCCCTCAAACTTTGTTCTTTCTTAAGATTGCCATAGCTATTCGAGGTGTTTTTTGGCACCATATAAATTTCCAAGTATTTGTTCTAGATCTGTGAAATATGCTGTTGGTATTTTAATAGGGATTGGATTGAATTTACAGATTGCTTTGGGTAGTATGGACATTATAATGATGTTATTTCTTCCAATCCACAAACATGGTATATTTTTCCATTTGTTTATATCATCCTCTATTTATTTTTTCAGTCCTGTAGTTTTCTGAGTAATGGTCTTTTACATCTTTGGTTAAGTTTATTCCTAGGTATCTTATTTTTTCAGTTGCACTGGTAAATGGGACTGTTTTTTTAGTTTCTCTTTCTGAGAGTTCATTATTGGTGCATAAAAATGCCATCGATTTCTGGGTGTTAATTTTGTATCCTGCTACCTTGCTGAATTCAGTTATTAAATCTAGTAGTTTTTTGGTGGAGTCTTTAACAGTTTCTATGTACAGTATCAAGTCATCTGCAAATAATGACAGTTTTGTTTACTCCTTTCCAATTTGGATGCCTTTTATGTTTTCTTCTTGCCTGATCACTGTGGCTAGGACTTCCAGTACTATGATGAATAAGAGTGGTGAAAGTGGACACCCCTTTCTTGTTCCTCTTTTTAGGGGAAATGGTTTTAGTTTTTGCCCATTGAGTATGATGTTGGCTGTGGTTTTGTCATATATGGCCTTTATTGTGTTGCGATATAATCTCTCTATTATCACTTTGCTGAGAGTTTTTATCAAAAATGGGTGTTGGATTTTATCAAATGCTTTTTCTGTGTCTATTGATAGGATCATGTGATTTTTGTCTTTCAATTTGTTTATGTGACATATCACATTTATTGATTTGCAAATATTGTACAAGCCTTGCATCCCTGGGACAAATCCTACTTGGTCATGGTGTGTGATCTTTTTAATATATTGCTGGATCCTATTTGCTAATATTTTGTTGAGGGTGTAGCATCTAAGTTCTTCAGAGATACTGGCCTGTAATTCTAGATGGCCTGAGATCCAAGATGGCAGCAGACTGAGTGGAAGCTACACTGACACTCTCCAGGAACCAATCCCGATTTACAAATAAAACATAGAAAAACCATCCTGAAAACCAACTAAAGACTGGCTGGAGAGCACCCTCATAACTGAGGGGGAAAAGTGGAGACCACACAGGGACTGGTAAGATGTGCAGACACAAGAGGGCTGGCTGGGCTCCCACAGGCAGCAGCTGAAAGTCTGGAGGAATATCTCAGCTGTGGGGGGTTCCCACTGAGAACTCTGGGGCCTCAATCCCAGGCTGGGCTTCCCAGCCAAGAGCACCAGAACTGAGAATGGTGCCCACATAACGGCTGGAGGTGAAAAGCAGCTGGGTTTCTGTCTGCCAGGGAGAGGCATCTGGAAGTGCTATCACTCTCTTAAAGAGCCAATGCACAAATTTTCACTTGCAGACACTCACCTTGGGCTCTGGTGGAGGGGGAGTGGAGTGGACTGGAGCTGTGTGGGGAGATTCTGGAGTTATGGGCTCTGGAGAGTGATATCAGAGGATGCCCATCTGGATTCCTGTGCCAAGCCATTTCCCCAGATTGTGGAGAACATCTTTCTTGGGTGACAAATTTTCAGGTTTTGCCTGAGGGGGAAAGCAATTGCCCCACCCTTCTGAAAAGCCTCTCACCCTACCCAGAGGAGTTTCTACAGCCTGAGGCTTGTTAAGAGACTGATAAGAACCAGGGACCTCACCCAGTGGAGCTTCTATAGCCTGAGGCTTATTAAGAGAATCAGATTAATCAGTCTGCCGGCAGAGACAGACCTCAGGGTGCTTTGAGTCTTTGCCTGATCTGCTGCAGGACCTGGCCTTGAAAAAGCAGACTTTGGTGTGCATCTTGGTCCTGTCCAAATGCACCCAGCCCCAGTAGTGTAGACCTCAAGCCTAGGGTTGTTGATAGCTCCAAACAGGGTACTCAGGGCCAGTCACAACCTGCACCTGACATTGGCCTGTTCCAGAGACCCTCCAAAAAGACTGAGAATCCTAGCAGATCTACCTAATACTTAGAAACAAACTAAAAAAAAAGTAGCCAAAATGGGGAGACCAAAAAACAAGCCCCAAATGAAAGAACAAGAGAAGTCTCCAGAAAAAGAGCTAAATGAAATGGAGATAAGAAATCTCTCAAATATAGAGTTCAGAATAGTGATTGTAAGGATGCTCAACAGCATGAAAAAAGTTATGGAATCTATGAAAAATGTCCAATCAGAAATGAAGAATGACATAGCAGAAATAAAGAATACACTGGAAGTCCCGGCCGGGCGTGGCTCAGCAGTTGAGTTTCAACCTGGGATCCAGACAATTGGGGTTCGATTCCCAGTCAGGGCACATGCCCCGGTTGTGGGCTCGATCAGTGACTCTCTCATCATTGATGTTTCTCTCTCTCCCTCTCCTTTCCTCTCTCTGAAATCAATAAAGATATATTAAAAAAAAAAAAAAAAAAAAGAATACACTGGAAGGAATAAATAGCAGATTTGAGGAAGCTGAGGATTGGATCAGTGAATTAGAAGGTAGGGCAGAAAAAATCACTCAATCAGAGAACTAAAAACAAAAGACAATTAAAAAACAGGAGGACAGTCTAAGGGAGCTGTGGAACAACATGAAATGTAACAATATTTGTATTATAGGAGTGCCAGAGGAGGTCAAAAGTAAGCAGGGGTTAGAAAAATAATGAAGTAATGGCAGAAAACTTCCCTAACCTGGTCTAGGAAAAAGCCACGCAAGTTCAGGAGGCACAGAGAGTTCCAGGCAAGAAGAATCCAAAGAGGCCCATGCCCAGACACATCATAATTAAAATGCCAAGAATTCAAGACAAAGAGAGAATCTTAAAGGAAGCTAGAGAAAAGCAATGTGTTATCTACAAAAAAGCCCCCAAAAGGCTGTCAGCTGACTTCTCATCAGAAACGCTACAGCCAGAAGGGAATAGCATGAAGTATTCAAGGTAATGCAAAACAAGGATCCGAAACCAAGACTACTCTATCCAGCAAGATTATCAATCAAGATAGATGGTGAAATAAAGATCTTCCCAGACAAAAAAAGGCTAACAGAGTTTATCACTACAAAACCAGAATGACAGGAAATATTAAAGGGACTGCTATAATTAGAAGTAGAAACAGAATTGGAAACATAGGCATAAAGAAATAAAATGGCAGTATATAAGTATCTTTCAATAATAACCTTAAATGTAAATGGATAAAATGCCCCAATAAAAAGATATAGGGTGGCTGAATGGATAAGAAAACATGACCCAAAGATATGCTGTCTATAAGAGACCAACCTCAGAACAAAAGACTCACACAGGATGAGAATGAAGGGATGGATAAAAATTTTCCATGAAAATGGAAATGAAAAAAATCTGGGGTAGCAATACTCATATTGGAAAAAAGTAGATTTCAAAATGAAGACCATAACGAGAGATAAGAAAGGTCATTACATAATACTAAAGAAATCAATCCAACAATAGGATATAACTCTGATAAACATATATGCACCCAATAGAGGAGCACCTAAATTTATTAAGAAACTTCTAGAGGACTTTAAGGCAGATATCAATAGCAATACAGTCATACTAGGGGACTTTAGCACCCCACTGACTTTACTGGATAGGTCTTCTAAACAAAAAGTCAACAAGGAAACAGTGACACTAAAGGAAACACTAGAGCAGATGGATTTAATTGACCTTTACGGAACATTCTACCCCATAGCTGCAGAAAATATATTTTTCTCAAGTGCACATGGGACATTCTGAAAGATAGAACACATGTTAGGACACAAAACAAATCTCTACAAGTTCAAGAAGATTGAAATCATATCAAGTATCTTCTTAGACCACAGTGGCATGAAATTAGAAATCAACTATAATAAAAACACTAAAAAACTTTCAAACACATGGAGGCTAAAAAGCATGTTTTTAAACAATGAATGGGTTACCAAAGAGATCAAGAAAGAAGTCAAAAACTTCCTGGAAACAAATGAAGATGAACACACACAACAACCCCAAGTCTATGGGACACAATGAAAGCAGTCCTGAGAGGGAAGTTCATAGCACTACAAGCCTACCTCAAAAACCAAGAAAAACTTCTAATAGACTCTCTACCCCTACAACTTTAAAACTTAGAAAGAGAACAACAAGAAAAGCCCAGAGTAAGTAGAAGAAAGAAATAATAAAGATCAGAGCAGAAATAAATGGCATAGAGACTAAAGAAACAATATAAAATATCAATGAAACCAAGAGCTGGTTCTTTGAAAAGATAAACAAGATTAATGAACCTTTAGCCAGACTCATCAAGAAACAAAGAGAAAGAACTCAAACAAAATCAGAAACTAAGGAGGTGAAATAACAACTGACTCAACAGAAATACAAAAGATTTTTTAAAAATACTATGTACAACTATATGTACAACTATATGCCACCAAGCTGGACAACCTGGATGAAATGGATAAATTCCTAGAAAAATACAACCTTCCAAAACTCAATCAGGAAGAGTTAGAAAGCCTGAATAGGCCAAAAACTGCTGACGAAGTTGAAGCAGTAATCAAAGGGCTCCCAGCACACCAAAGCCCTGGCCCGGATGGCTTCACGTGGGAGTTTTACCAAACATTCAAAAAAGAATTAACACTTATCCTCCTCAAACTATTTCAAAATATCCAAGAAAAAGGAACACTTCCAAACTCTTTTTATGAGGCCAGCATTAGCCTAATTCCAAACCCAGATAAAGACACCACAAAGAATATGCTTGAATATGCTTGAAAAGTACTTAAAATTTTATTAAAAAGTACTTAAGGGATGACAATAAACATTGAAACACAGATTATACCTTATCCAAAAACAGAGAAAGAAAAAAATACAAAGCATATCTACACTTCACACATTTAAGTAGAAATGGGAAGAAATTTGCACTTTTCTCTTCATATGTCAGTGTTTAAAGTTTCAGATGATGTCACAGGAGTAAATATCATGAGACATTAAACAATTAATGAGTTAAAATGTTCATTCCTGCACACTTAACAAATTATTTCAGTAAACAAAATAAACATTTTGCTAATGACAACTTATAAAAAGTACAAATGTCCTGAAGTAATTGTTTGGTTTCATATGAATGAACATTCCACTTACCTAGTGAACAGTGGAGTTTTCTGTTCTTTTTTTAATGTTATCTACATTTTGTGCATGAGGTTTTGAAGATAATGCCATTTAACAAACTGTATCTGCCAATCTCAACATCATTTGAATAATATATTCAAGAATAAATCTCATATGACATATGAGCTAACAATATATACTTCAATATACATACAAACACATACTCATGTCTGTGTCTATGATCATAACAACGTTCTTAGTGGATGTGTTTCCTTCTTGCTGCTCAAGATTGGTCAATTTACCCCACTTGTAACTTCCACTATATCCCATTTCTGTTAATTATTTCTGCTCTCAATATTCATTTGCACCATCTCCATTGACTACTGTCCTAAGTCTTATAACATGAAAAAAACTTTATAAAAACCAATGACCTAATGAAATGCATTCAAACACTGAAGCAGCAACTTTTGACACTAAGGTCCTTAGACATTCTCACTATTTCTTCACCTCCTGATTAATTCTTGACATATCAGAATCTAAGAATTCATTTTTTCATGTGGCCATTTTAGTTTCTTACATAAGTTAGAACTGATATGTGGTATAGAATAAACACACAAAATTGAAAATTTCTCAAAAAATTTGTCCTATCTACAATCCTTTTGTTTACCTACCCACCTACTTATAGTGATAGATTTTAGCTTTTTCCTATAGTGACAGATCTCAGCGGTGACAGAAAGATAAAGGTGTCTTTTCTAAACATAACTACATTATGAAAATATTCAAGTGTTCTCTTGGATTTCATATAAATCTTTAATAGATTTTAGAATTGAAAAATAACTTTTTATGAAAGTCTTTAAAAGTGTTCAGTTTATCAAAATCTTCACATATAGTATCATCTTGAACCTAAAGCATTTTAAGTTTTTTTTTTATTTTTTAAACTTGAATTTCTCCAGTATATGGGATAGTTTAGGACAATCTGTTAACACTTTATAGAGAAACAATTTTCAAAATATGGCAACAAATCTCATATTCTAAAATTGGAATTTAAATAATTTGATTATATCTGGAAAAAAATAATTGCAGTGATAGAATATGGGAACAATAGTTTAGCATATTCTTTAGTATAGTTACACCTTTAAAAAATAAAGTAAGGTCTGCCTTCAATTATATATTTAGGACGCTATATATAAACAGACTGAAAATAAATGTAGTTTATTTATTTAAATGATAAAATGATTCTTGAAAGGGATCATTTATACATAATAATCTAAATATATTTTTCATAAAATAAACTTACTACATTTTGGTTGTACATCTAGCTAGTAGTTATTGAAGTACATAACTTTTAAAATATCAACTGTCTTGTATGATTAGAATATTGTCTGTGCATGAGTAATTTACTCTGTATCAGGAATATTTTGATACTGTATTTTTGCTCAAACCACTAACATATTTACAGATACTACTGTATATAAAGTACTGAAGATAGATTATAGTTATTGAGCTTAACAGATTGTGCCTCTTAAATTTATGTGTATAGAGGTTATTCATATTTTAATGTAATTAAATATGACTTTACAGTTTTTATTTGTTTGTTTTGTTTAATTAAAGGTGTGATAAAGTGCTGCTGTTCATGAGAATTGTAATGTTAAAACTTTCAAGTTGTCTATGTAGGAAAAAAACACATTTATTTAATCTATCATAAACCATTATTTTTGAAAATACAATTAAAGGTAATAGAAAAATAGCAAAATCAGAGATATATAGGATAAAAACTCATGTATTATTGTCAACACAAATAAATTATCCTGTTTAATTTTTATCAAAGCATATCTATTGTTACTCTCAATTTTAGTACCTATGTCTTAAAATATGACTAAACAGTTCTTATAGCAGCAGGATCCAAGAACATTGCTTTATAGCTTTATAGTAGCACAATTCAGATTTTTTCCCCCCCTCACATGTAGCTGTACATTGTAATGCTACATGTAGTGTCTAGGTTTCATGATTTGGAAATATCAAGGCCCCATTTCTATAATGTATATAGCAACTAGATAGAACACCAAAATGAAATAAAAGACTTGAAGGAAATTACAAATCAATTAAAGCTAATGGGCATCTGTACAACATTCTGTCCCAAAACAAAAATACACATTCTTCTCAAATGTATATGAAATAATCTCCAGGAGATACTATACCACATATTAGGCCATAAAAATAAGTCTTAAGAAACTTAAAATAATTGAAAACATACAAAATACATGTTCTGACCAAAACTGAATAAAATAAAAAATAACTGAAAATGTTTTGAAAATTCACAAATATGTGAAAATTAAAGATATTTATAAATTATCTGTGAGTTAAAGAAGACATCTAAAATACAATTAGAACATAATTTGAGGCGAATAAAATGTATGGGATTCACTTACAGCAATGTTTAAATGAAAGAGCTATACAATCTTGAAGAAGAACAAAGCTGGGGAAGATGGGATCTCACTTACATTGTGGGATAAACCTAGATGATGTATGTGCGATGGTTTATTCTACCAATCTCTAATTTTGTATTTGAAGATGTTCGTGTAACTTTTTTAAATTGACAAATCCTATCACCTTTTAAAATGTGAAAGAATATTAAAAGCTTTAATTATATAAAAAATTTTTGTGATGACAATATGTTGCTGTTTTAAGGCTCTCTGGTGTCTGTATCTATGATATATATGAAAAGTATTATTTTTAAAAAAGCAACACAGTAAAACCAAAGTGAAATAAATAACCCTAATCTTGGCCTTGCTCATTAATAAAAAAATTATAAAGACTGTCCCTTGAAGAGAAAACTTTTAAAAACAGAGATCCAGTCTTGGATCACTGACTTTAATAGCTCATTCTCCATACCCAGAAACATCATACTTTGTTTTATAATAATTTATATGTAAGTTAGGATTTTAGTATTGTTTGATTGGAATTTACATTTAGATGTATGGTTGTCTTAGACTTAATATTTCAATATTATGTCACAGTTTTCCCATTTGTTCCCAACAGAAATATTATGAAAATGCAAATGGAATTTAAGGGCTAACAAGAGTTATTGCTGCCTTATCAATATTATTTCCACACATTTAGCTAGGTCTCAAAATATGCCTAAATTTCTGGGACAAGCTTTAAAACAAATATATAATGAATCAGTTAAACTTTCTACCCATCTTGGTAAATGGCTTTTATTAAAACACACTATTTTTTTAAGTGTTGAAGTTCTGATAGCTTGAAAAGTTACTTTATCATTAAAACAGATGCTCAGATACTAGCATAAAAGTGTATGCATGATAGTCTCTTCAGGTATAAGTTAATCCATTGTTTCAACAATGTCATCAAAAGCCAGGTTTCTCTCTGCCTGTTCTATCTGCTCCCAGAAGGTTGGCATAATCCTACAATGTCCCCTGTGACTACATGTCTTGTGGTCCAAATGGGAGAGAGAAAGCCTCTCTTCCTCTTTCATCCAACATATGTTCTGGGTTTAAAGCAGTTTGGATAAATTGTCACCTATCCATTGCTGAACAAATTACCCTAGACTATGTACAGCAGAAGAAAAATGTTGCAATTTGTATTAACCTGCTTTATTTAGCCAATCATGGCCCAGCCTGGGAAAGTGAATCAACTCCATCTCACCTAAACTGCCATAGACTCCAATGAGGGAGAATGAAATAAGTTCTGGAAACAGAATCACACTAATTGGACAAAGGTATATTCAGATAATCAATCCCAAAATATATTTTAAAAAAATAGTTAAAACAGACATGATTAAAGCATAATTATAGAACAAAATGATATAAATCTAAAGGTATTTTTTAAAAATAGTGTTTGAACAACTAGATATGCATTTTGGGGGGGAAATGAATGTATAAAAAATACTAAGTTGATATGAGTAGACAGATTTAAAATCTAATATTTTATCATCTAGTGAAAACCATAAAGGTACATATTTTACTCCCTGGGAGTAGACAAAAAAATCTAGATAGAACATAATAGGCAATGATCACAAAGGAAAAACTGGGTAATTTAGACTTCTTTGAAATGAACAACTTCTACTAAATAGGTACCAACAGGAAAAAGAACAGCTAATTCACAGATTGAGAGAATATATTCTTAAAGAATAAGTTGGTCAAAACATTTGTATCCAGAATCTACAAGAAACATTTACAACTCAATAAAAAAAGAGAGCAAAAACAAACAAACTGCTATGAAAAAGAGAGAAAAGAATTGAAATATGTTTTGCAAAGTGTATTACATAAAAAAGTACTCAGTATTATTAACCATAAGAGGAATTATAATTGCATTTAAAGTGCGTTATTACCACAAATTTAAATTTAATGGCCAAATTTAAAATGATACCATGTGACAGTAAGGATATAGAGTAATTGAAACTCTCCTGTATATATAAGGTGGGCATGTAAAAGAGCACACTTTGTAAAGTGTTTCTTACAGAGTAAAATATACACTTACCCTGCAGATAAAAATAAAATAATTGTTTTCAGGGATTTATTGAAGGTAAGGGAAAGGATGAAAGTCCATAAAGAGATTGTATAAAATGTGCATAGTGACTGTATTCATAATAGTCAAAAGCTGGAAACACTCCAAATGCCCTCAAGAAAATGAATAAACAAATGGTGGTATAAAACGGAATAATAATTAGACAATAAAAATAACTGATGTCACCTAGAGTCACAGGGATGAATCTCTCATGGAAATTGCACTTGAGGGAAGGAAGCTAAACACAAGAGTACCTAGTGAATGATTATTATGTAAAGATTTGGAACAGGCAAAGTTAATCTGTGCTGAGAACAAATCAGGATAGTAGTTGCTCCTCTAATGGGAATTGGATATGGTGGAATTTTAGGGGGTGTTAAAAATGTTGTATACTTTTGTGGATCTGTAAAATTTTCAATACCTATTAAACGATACCTTGAGATTCGTGCATTTCACCCAATAAAATTTTAGTTAAAACAAATAATTGCAAAGAAATATTGAGCTCTAGTTAATTACTAAATTATGTAACTACTTTCTTTGTATTCTAAACTCAAGCTAAAAAATAAATATATTATGGATAATAGAAGCTATACTCTTCTCTATTGGAGAGGGGAGTTCCAAATATGAAATTGAGGAGACTAGACTAAAAACTATATGGTACTGAAATGGAATTAGAAGTATATATAAAATCATATTGTATGTCATAGAATCTTTTCACTGCAAAGGCCTAGAAGGAATGACATAAGAGACACTTGAATAAAAGACTGATTCTAGAGCGGAGGAAGACAAAAATAACATATAAGCCTGAAATATCATGTAACGCCAGAAAAATACAAAGTCTCAAAGCCTACTGTGAATATCAAAAAGACAGTAGTGACACTTAGGGAGTCCCTCACTGGCTATATCAGGAAACATTTAAGCATCAAAATGAATAATAAGTTACAAACCCTAGGAAAAATTATAATCACAAATCTATAACAATACAAATAAATGACTCAACAAGTAAATGGAAAAGAAAGGCTTTTTTGAGAGGACACTGACAAATATTAAATAAAAAATGCAGAATTAAAAAAAATCAATAAACTTTAAAACTACTACATGAAAGTTTGAAAAAAGAAAAGGAAACATAGACTTAAGCATATTCCAGAGATGATCAATCATAAGGGAACAGTAGGTAACTTGTAGCCACCACTTTAACCATGTGATCACCAACATTGGCACAAACCTTCATCACGTGCTTTGTGATGATGCATTGAGAAAGATACACCATTGCATTTGTGCTCTTTCTGACAAAAATATGTAGCTTGAATATAATCAGGAGGAAATATTAAATCAACCCAAGTTAATAGGCATTTTATGAAATAATGACTTGTACTCTTGAAAGATTACCAGGCTAAAAAAATTCAGAAAAAGTTTGAGAAACGTTACAGATATTCAGAAAATAAGGAGACATTAACTCAAAGTTTGTTCTTAGATTAGATTCTGGCAAAGAAAAAAAAATAGCTTCTAAGGCAATTATTCAGACAATTGATTCTATTACAATATGGACTATGCATTAAATGATACTATTATATAAATAATAGGGTTGCTGTTAGCAAATCCATAATAAGGTATTTAAGAAAAAATGGGCACAATTTCCCCCAAATTATTCTTAAATAGTTTAGGAAATATATGTGCATATATCTAGTTCTATAATTCTATAAGTCTCTAATTTTATCTATCTATTATCTATCTGTCTATTAAGAAAGTAAAGCAAATAGGGCAACCCTTTTTTAAAAAATGAACTGCATGTAAAGTATGCACAAATTTTTTAAAGTATTATTGAACTTACATATGTTGATTATTATATCAAACAAAAAGTTACCAAAAAAAGCACAATTAAAAGTGTCCTGGAGGAGGGAAGATGGCAGCCCTGTGAGAAGCAGCAGCACCCCCGCTCCCAGCCACGGACTGGATTTACTCCTAAAATCCTACGTAACCAGCTTGGAAAAACCAGAGAAACCTACCTGAGTGGACGGAGTGCAAGTGGGGAGCACTGAAGACACATCACGGAGTCCGGTAAGAGAGGGGGGGCGTCAGAAGGGGGATCCCCCCTGAAGCCTGTGCTGGGCGCCGAGCCCTGAGGCCTGGAGGCTGCAAAGCTCCCCCATCGGGAGTGCGGACGGCATCCAAAAGCCGGGACCCCACACCCGGAGCCACAAGAGGGGAAGGAGCGCCCCGCACACAGGGCAGAGGGACCCAGGGGAGCGGTGAGTCCACGAGGAGGGGACCACACCTTCCAAGGAAACAAGGCCTCTAATGGTGGACGGCGCCTTCCAAGGAAACAAAGCTTCTAGTGGCGGCTGCAACTGATATCTAGTGCTCGGGGTGCTGACCATAGGGAAGGCTGTCCCAAGGTCTATGGCACCAAAGGGGTAAGGGACCAGAGGACTGCACTTAGCAGCTGCACACGGGGACCCTCTGCCTCCCTGTGGGGCACTGTGTTGAGCCCCAGAAAATGCTGAATCTGCGTGGCGCGGGGGAGGGGAGGAGCCCTCCCTGCCTGAGCTCCCGGTGCCAAGAGGCTGGGATCTGCGACCAGCCCTGAGGGGTCCCGTGGTGGCGTGAGAAGCCTCCCCAACTGTGCAGAGACTAGCGGTGCAGGGAGCTGCATGGAGCTGACTTTGGGTCCCCTCTCACTGGGTGCCTTGGAGCGAGGGCTGCGGGACCTTGCAGGGCGGACTCTCTGCCTGTGTGTTGCTTTGTGCGTTTGTGAGTCTGATCAGGAAACTGGCTCCCACCTTCCCGGCATGCACTGCGCAGACAGACCAGCCGAGGCTGGGATTGGGGTCTGCACAGTGGACTGTCTGAGAGGCGGGCCTGGTGCGACCAGCCAACCAGAGCTGAGCAGGGAGGGGCGGAGCCCGCCGGCCTCTCCTGCAGCCAGGAGCACCGCCCCCAACAGGAAAGGGGTGGGTCCCGCTCACTGAGGCCCCAGACACCCCCGCAAGGCACAGCTCTCAGGGGGAAGGGAGAGCAGCTCACAGGAGGACATCACAAGAATGAGACTCTCAGAGACTGTTGTTTGGGAACTGGAGGAAATGCTGAAAACCCCTGCTGGGGGCTGGGCAGGCAGAGGGCTCACCAGAATGTATTTTTAATTGAACCCACTGAGCCCAGGCTGCCGAAACGGCCCCTAGGCAACAGGCTGAAATCAATCTGAAGCTGCAGCAGGCCAGAGCCTGGGGAACTAGAATCAGAGGACAAGGTAGGGACTGAGGAGCTGGCTGTGAGCAGAGACTAACTCCCGCAGAGTGAGCTCCTGACAGCGACACCTCTAAGGGGAGTGATACCCTGAGCTACACTAGCCACCCTGCACCCTGAAGACTCTACAGAAGACTCTGGAGTAAGACCAGGCAACTACAAGGTTGCAAAATAGCTGACAAGAGGAGGTGGCCCATGGAGAGCCTCAGATCAACCATCTACCTAAGGACACCAGAGCCAAACCTAGATAGCTCCTAACAATGGCTGATACAGAAGTACCTCCCAGGAGAACAGAAATCAGCCCACAAAACTGAGCCGCAGACAACACAAGCTGCCCAGAAGAAACCCACCTGATTGACTACCTTTTTTTCATCTGTTTTTTTTTGTTTGGTTTGGTTTTGGTTTTGGTTTTGGTTTTTTTTGTTTCCAGGTTTTTTTGTTTGTTTTCTGTTTGTGGGTTTGTTTATTTTTTCTCTTTTATCCTTAGGAAGAAGAGAAAGGGGAGAAATTTTGTTCATTCTTCTTTTTTAAATTTTATAATAATTTTTTTTTAAACATTTTTTAACAATTCTTTTTTCTCTTTTTTATAAAAGAATTTTGTCTTGCTTAGCTTGTTTTTAGTTTTGTTTTGGTTATTTCCTTTGTTTTGTTTTATCCTTGCTTCAGTGTTGGTGATCACATGGTTAAAGTGGTGACTACCAGCTACTACTGTTCCCTTATGATTGATCATCTCTGGAATATGCTTAAGTCTATGTTTCCTTTTCTTTTTTCAAACTTTCATGTAGTAGTTTTAAAGTTTATTGATATTTTTTTAATTCTGTATTTTTTATTTAATATTTGTCAGTATCCTCTCAAAAAAGCCTTTCTTTTCCATTTACTTGTTGAGTCATTTATTTGTATTGTTATAGACTTGTGATTATAATTTTTCCTAGGGTTTGTAACTTATTATTCATTTTGATGCTTAAATGTTTCCTGATATAGCCAGTGAGGGACTCCCTAAGTGTCACTACTGTCTTTTTGATATTCACAGTAGGCTTTGAGACTTTGTATTCTTTCTGGTGTTATAAGATATTTCAGGCTTATATGTTATTTTTGTCTTCCTCAGCTCTAGAATCAGTCTTTTATTCAAGTGTCTCTTATGTCATTCTTTCTAGGCCTTTGCAGTGAAAAGATTCTATGACATACAATATGATTTTATATATACTTCTAATTCCATTTCAGTATCATATAGTTTTTAGTCTAGTCTCCTCAATTTTATATTTGGAACTCCCCTCTCCAATAGAGAAGAGTATAGCTTCTATTATCCATAATATATTTATTTTTTAGCTTGAGTTTAGAATACAAAGAAAGTAGTTACATAATTTAGTAATTAACTAGAGCTCAATATTTCTTTGCAAGTATTTGTTTTAAGTAAAATTTTATTGGGTGAAATGCATGAATCTCAAGGTATCGTTTAATAGGTATTGAAAATTTTACAAATCTACAAAAGTATACAACATTTTTAACACCCCCTATCAAGACTTTCTTGATATCCCTGCTTAACGACTGGGACATTATCATTATAACCAAGGTTACAGCTTTCCTCTATAGTTTCCACCAAATCTCTTACCGGACTCCCTCCCTGTCTGGACGATATCTCTCTCTCTCCTCTTGATCCATTGGCATAACTTTTTTTTCTTTTTCTTTTGTCTTTTTCTACTTTTCTTTCATTCTTTTCATCCTCCCTTCTGTCTTCTTATCTTTTTGTTTGATTGTTAGTTTCTCTTATTCTCTTTATTGTATTTTTCTTTTCTCATTTTCAACTATTATCCTATTCCTATTCTTTCCCTTAATTTTTTGCTGGCCCTTCTTTCAGAATCTTTTCTCTGCTTCTATTATCTTCCAGTACCTTCTCTATTTTTTACATTTTAATTTATTATTATTTTCTAAATTTTCACCAGTATTAACAACAATATCTCTCTCTCTCTTTAAGTGTTACTTTTCTTTCTCTCTTTTTTTCAAGCATTTTTGTTTCTGTGTGTGTGTTCTCTCTTCACTCTCCCAGTTCTATTTTCACTTGGGTTGTTTTCATTGTGACTTTCAATATATTTTGTTTCCTGGAAGTTTAGTTGTGTATTGTCCTGCCTTCCCAGCACCTGTACAACAGCTTATGTGATGAGGTTGGGGCTGAGACATAGTTAGCCAAGCTGAGAGAAGGGTCCTCCCAAGGACTGAACAACCACAATCTAGACCCAACCACAACAGGAGAATATAAAGAAACCACAAAAGGGACACCAACAAGAGGGACATGCCTAGAGCAAAGAGCTCAGAAATATAAGGAAAACACACCTCTGGGCTCCACTGAACCCACAAGACAAAATCCCATCTCATAAGACTGGGAGACAGCAAATATATCTAATATATAGAGACAAACACTAAGACCTACCAAAATGGGGAGACAAAGAACCCCCAAATTAAAGAAAAGGAAAATCACCAGAAATACTTTGATGAGATGGAGTTAAGCAAGTTATCAAAAATGGAGTTCAGAGTATTGCTGATGAAGATGTTCAAGGAACTTAAGAAGACACTAGATAATAAGATTGAGGACCTTAGTGAAAACATGAAAAAAGAGATACATACCATAAACAAAACTCAGACAGAGATAAAGAATGCTGTATCTGATATGAAGAATGCAATGGAAGGAATGAAAAGCAGGCTCAATGAAGCAGAGGATAGAATAAGTGATTTAGAAAACAAGGTAGAAAAAAATCACACAACCAGAGCAGCAAAAAGAAAAAAAAAAATTAAAAAGCATGAGGACAGTCTAGGGAGCATTGGGACACCATGAAGCAAAACAACATTTGCATTATAGGAGAGTTAGAGGGGGAGGAAAGAGCAAGGGATAGAGAACTTGGTGGAGGAAATAATGATAGAAAACTTCCCTATGCTGGTGAAGAAGAAAGCCACACAAGTTCAGGAAGCACAGAGTGTTCCAAACAAGAGGGACCCAAAGAGACCACTCCAAGACACATCATAATTAAAATGGCAAATGTCAAGGACAAAGAGAAAAGATTAAGGGCTGCAAGAGAGAGACAAGCAGTGACCTATAAGGGAACCCCCATAAGGCTGACAGCTGATTTCTCAACAGAGACTCTTCAGGCAAGAAGGGAGTTGCATGAAATTCTCCAAGTAATGAAAAGCAAGAACATGCAACCAAGATTGCTTCATCCAGCAAGGCTATCATTTAAAACTGAAGGTGAAATAAAGAGCTTCCCAGACAAAAAAAGGCTAAAGGAGTTCAGTACCACCAAACCAGCATTGCAAGAAATGATAAAACAACTGCTTTAAGAAAAAGGAATAGTGAGAGAAAGGTACATCAGCATAAAGTGGAAAATGGCATTAAATAAGTTTATATCAATAGTAACCTTAAATGTAAATGGAATAAATGTTCCAATCAAAAGACATAGGGTAGCTGAATGGATAAGAAAACAGGACCCAAATATATGCTGTCTACAAGAGACCCACCTGAGAGCAAAAGACTCACACAGGCTAAAAGTGAAGGGATGGAGTAAAATATTCCATGCAAATGGAAAGCAAAAGAAAGCTGGAGTAGCAATTCTTATTTCTGACAAAACAGACTTCAAAACAAAGACCATAACAAGAGACAAAGATGATCACTGCATATTAATAAAGGGATCAATCCAACAGGAGGAAATAACCCTTATAAATACTTACTCACCCAATATAGGAGCACCTAAATACATAAAAAATTTCCTGGGGGACTCTAAAGGGGAGATTGACAGCAACACAATCATAATGGGGGACTTTAACACCCCACTGTCAGCATTGGACAGATCATCAAGACAAAAATCAACAGGGAAACACAGACCTTAAATGACTCACTAGACCTAATGGGTTTAATTGACATTTATGGAACATTTCACCCCAAAGCAGCAGAATACACATTCTTCTCAAGTGCACATGGAACATTCTCAAAAATAGACCACATGTTAGGGCACAAGGCAAGTCTCTACAAATATAAGAAGTCTGAAATCATATCAAGCATCTTCTCGGATCACAATTCCATGAAACTAGAAATCAACCACTATAAAAAAACTCAAAAATATTCAAACACATGGAGGCTAAATAGCATGTTATTAAACAATGAGTGGGTTACCAGTGAGGTCAAGGAAGAAATCAAACACTTCATGCAAAGTAATGAAAATGAACAGACAACAAACCAAAATCTATGGGACTCAGCGGAAGCAGTCCTGAGAGGAAAATTCATAGCATTACAGGCCTATCTCAAGAAACAAGAAAAAGATCTAATGAACCATCTAACACAACAACTAAAAGAACTAGAATAAGAACAGCAAGAAAAACCCTGAGGAAGCAGAAGGAAGGAAATAATAAAAATCAGAGCAGAGATTAATGACACAGAGACTAAAAAAACAATACAAAAAGTCAATGAGACCAAGAGCTGGTTCTTTGGAAAGGTAAATAAGATTGATGCACCTTTAGCCAGACTCACTAAGAAACAAAGAGAGAGGACCCAAATAAATAAAATCAGAAATGAAAGAGGTGATATAACAACTGACCCAACAGAAATACAAAGGATTGTAAGAAAATATTATGAGCAACTACATGCCAACAAATTGGACAACACGGAGGAAATGAACAAATTCCTAGAAGCATACAACTTTCCAAAGCTGAATCAAGAAGAGGCAGAAAACCTGAATAGGCCGATAACAACTAATGGAATTGAAGCAGTAATCAAAAAACTCCCAGCAAACAAAAGTCCTGGACCAGATGGATTTACAGGTGAGTTTTACCAAACATTCAAGAGGAGGGAAAACTCCCAAACTCTTTTTATGAGGCCAGCATCATCCTAATCCCCAAACCAGATAAAGATACTACAAAGAAAAAAATTACAGGCCAATATCCCTGATGAACATAGATGCTAAAATCCTCACTAAAATACTAGCAACTGGATCCAGCAATACATTAAAAAGATCATACATCATAAGCAAGTGGGATTTATTCCGGGGATGCAAGGCTGGTACAACATTCTCAAATCAATAAATGTGGTACATCACATAAACAAAATGAAGGACAAAAATCATATGATCATATCAATAGACATGACACTGAAAAAAGAAATAGAAGAAGATTTAAACAAGTAGAGGAATATACCATGCTCATGGATTGGAAGATTTAATATCACTAAAATGTTCATACTACCCAAAGTAATTTATAAATTCAATGCAATTCCTATTAAAATACCAACAGCATATTTCATACACGTAGAACAAACATTTTGAAAATTTATATGGAACCAAAAAAGACCCTGACTAGATGCAGCCATCCTGACAAAAAAGAACAGAGTGGGAGGGATCACATTACTGGACTTCAAACTCTATTACAAAGCCACTGTAATCAAAACGTCCTTGTATTGGTACAACAGGCATATCGATCAATGGAACAGAACAGAAACCCCAGAAATAGACCCACGCCATTATGGCCAGTTAATATTTGACAGAGGAGGCAAGAGTATCCAATGGAGTAAAGACAGTCTATTCAATAAGTGGTGCTGGGAAAATTGGACAGATACTTGCAAAAAAAATGAAACTAGACCACCAACTTTCACCATACAAAAAAATAAACTCAAAATGGATAAAAGGCTTAAATGTAAGCCATGAAACCATAAAAATTATGGAAGAAAACATAGGCAGTAAAGTCAAAGACATCCCACATATTGGAGTTTTCACTGGTACATCTCCTAGGGCAAGAGAAATAAAAGAAAAAATAAACATATGGGACTACATCAAACTAAAAAGCTTCTGCACAGCAAAAGAAAACAGCCTCAAAATACAAAGGAACCCCACAGTCTGGGAAAACATATTTGCCAAGGATGTATCTGATAAGGGGCTAATTGCCAAAGTGTACAAAGAACTCATATTACTCAACAAGAGGAAGACAAATAATCCAATTAAGAAATGGGCAAAGGACTTGAATATACATTTCTCCAAAGAGGACACACAGATGGCCAAGAGACACATGAGAAAATACTCAACATTGCTAATCATCAGAGAGATGCAAATTAAAACCACAATGAGGTATCACTTCACACCTGCCAGAATGGCTGCCATCAACAAATCAACAAAGGACATGTGCTGGCGAGGGTGTGGAGAAAGGGGATCCCTAGTACACTGCTGGTGGGAATGCAGACTGGTGCAGCCACTATGGAAAACAGTATGGAGGTTCCTCAAAAAATTAGAAATGAAGCTGCCTTTTGACCCAGTGATTCCACTTTAGGAATGTATCCTAAGAATCCTGAAACATTAATCAGAAAGAATATATGTATCCCCGATGTTCATAGCAGCACAGTTTATAATAGTTAAGATCTGGAAACAGCCCAAGTGCCCATCAGTAGATGAGTAACTAAAAAAGCTGTGGGACATTTACACCATGGAATACTACACAGCCGTAAAGAAGAAGAATCTCGTACCCTTTGGGACAGTATGGATGGACCTGGAGAAAATTATGATAAATGAAATAAACCAGGCAGAGAAAGACAAATATCACATTATCTCTCTTATACGTGGAATCTAAAGAACTTAATAAACTGATGAACAGAATAGATTCAATGACATGGAAGCATAGATGAGACTGATGAATGTCAGAGGGATGGAGGAGGGTGGGTGGGTGGAGGGGGAGAGAGTAACCAAAGAATTTATATGCATATATGCACAACCCAAGGACACGAACAATGGTGGGGAGAGGTACTGGGGAGAGGGAGGGGATGGGGTGGAATGGGTCATTGGGGAGAAAAAGGGAAATCTGTAATATTTTAAACAAAAATAAAATTTTAAAATGATAAAAAAATTAAAAAGCAAAAAAGAAAAAGTGTCCTTAAAATACTTTGCCCTATATTATTATTATTTTTAAAGTTTTTTATTTTGTTATTTGTTTGTTTTTAGAAAAAGCTACTGAGGAGCATACATAAAATCTTGTGGCAGTGAGTGAAAGTGGTCCCAGGACAGGAACTAGTACCATGTATGCCCCTGTGATGCGGTGACTCATCACTAACTCCTTTCGCAATACTATACGTTACTCATATTGTGGTGGTTTTATGCGATGATTATATGATTTTTTAATATATTTAGGGGTCAGACAGGGAGTGTGTTGAGCAGAAAAATGGAGTGGGTCAGAAAGAGATAGATAACAGTGCATCCAGGAGAAGTAAAAACCCTCAAGGTAACTCAAAATTGGGAATTGTTAAACATTACATAATAATAACATTGTATGAATTACCAAAACAATTAACTAAATTATATATAAAGCAATTTTGTTAGTTCTTAGAAAGGAAGATGTTATTTAGTGATATCTATTAGGCAAGAACTAGAAGTAAAATTAAGTAATAAAATAAAACCATATTTCAATTTATTTTTATTTTTTAGTATTTGAATTTGGAATTCATTAGACTTTGTGTCAGTTGGGTATATGTGTGTGTGGTGTGCATGTGTTGTATGAGTTTGAACAGTCACTCTTTTCTAAATATAGGTATATTTTTTATTACCTTTCCTTACACATAGGGTAGGGCAAAAGTAAGTTTACTGTTCAGAGTACATGAAACAGAGAGTTTATCCTTGTATTATTATTTATTAATTAGTCTATTATTTTCCATACAAACAACTGTTCGACCTACTTTTGCCATACCCAGTATAACAACAACAACAAAAATATAAAATAATAGTGGGTTGAAGAAAACAGAAGTTTTTCTCTTTGATGTAAAAACATCCTGAGGTTTTCAGGCCAGTATGCTAGTTCCAATGTGTCATTAATAACCCAGGGTTCACAAGTTTGCACCAGCAGTTTTGTGACTGATGTTTTCTCAAAAAATTAAAAATGGAATTGCCACTTGATCCAGTGATCCCACTTCTAGGAATATATCCTAAGAAAGCCAAAACATCAATAAGAAAGAACTTATGCACCCCTATGTTCACAGCAGTGCAGTTTATAATAGCTAAGATCTGGAAACAGCCCAAGTGCCCATCAGTAGATAAGTGGATAAAAAAGCTGTGGGATAGTCACACCATGGAATACTTCGCAGCTGTAAAAAAGAAGGATCTCTTACCCTCTGGGGCAGCATGGATGGACCTGGAGAGGATTATGCTAAGCGAAATAAGCCAGCCAGAGAAAGACAAACATCACGTCTCACTTATAAGTGGAACCTAATGAAGAAAATAAACTCATGAACAAGATAGATACAGAGACGTAGAACCGTAGAGCAGTTGGACGAATTTCAGTGGGAAGGTGGGGGTGGGGAGTGGGGGCAGGGAGAGAGTAATCAAAGAACTTGGATGCATATATACATGACCTATGGACACAGACAATAATGTGTAGAAGGCCTGGGGGTGGGGTGGGGGTGGATGCTGGGTGGAAGAGATCAATGGGGGGAAAAGGGGGACATCTGTAATACTTTCAACAATAAAAAAAAGAAAAAAGGAAAAAAAATGGCACAGAAAAGAAAGGGAAAAAAAAAAGAAATCCAAGCTGTCTAGCTGAGTTTAGGAAGAGCATAGGGAAATGTGAAAGTTTTTAACTGTTTTAAATGAAAAATACTGTTTATCAAATATAAACATAATTATTATTTTTATCTGTATTTGAAATATTCTAAGACACTTAGAACAGTTCTGGGCATAAAGTAAACACTATGCAAGAAAATATAAAATAAATAAAATAAGGATTTATTCAAGAAACTGTTTCTTCACTTGTCTGTAATTACCATAAATACAGAGCCTCTCATTTATTTAGGTTTTCTAAATGATTTTGACATGGCTAGTTAAATAGATACTAAAGGTCAGACATACATATAGTCTGTAAAGACATATTAGGCAACAGAATTAGAATCTAAAATATAAAAGTATAAGAAAACAACTTTAAGAAAGGACAATTAATAAATTAAAATAACCTCTTCTTTCAAAGATGCTGACATGTTGACTCACATCAGTAAAGCCTTTTAAGGGAAATGTCTTTTAAATCATAAGTCAGAAAAACATAAGTCTTGCAGGGATCTTCAGGCATTTTCTGGGGGGGGGGGGGGGGAATTGTGTGCAATTTTTCATTAGTTCAAGCATCCAAAAAAGGAGTAAGTAATAAAAACAATATATGAACTCTTTGAATTAATTTACTTGCATTTATATTTTCTTTGGAAAACTTATTGCAATTCACATTGGTAAAAACCTTTACTTCCCATGCTATTCACAAAGGTGTTAATTTTTCTAAACTGAAAACATTCCCTACCTGCTTCCCTACATTCATTGCCATTTATCATGAGTGTGTGTTTATGGCCTGCTAGTCAGTTTCAGTCCATGTGACTGTTCATATTCAAGGGAATTTATATCAATTTCTTAGTAAGATTTTTGAGACATAGTATCTACTGGTTTATTAAAGTCAACTTATATAACATCAAGTGAATTAATGATCATCATTTATATCAAATCTATTTTTTCTGACATTACTTATTCTCCATCTGTTTTCCTAAAATGAATTTTATTACATAGTATAGCTTTTTTTTTTTTTCTTTTCCTTTTCCAAGTCTTTCAGCTTCCTAAATATGCAGTGGTTGAAAATAATATTGGTTGATCATTAACAAATTTAGTCTTTTTTTCTTGTTAACCAAGTCCAAGTTTTGTTCAGGTATCCAGATTTCATTGGATTCAGAATATGTACCACACAGGTGCCAACTCAAAAAAGGAATTACAATTGTTCTATTGTAATCATGAAGTCCAACTGCACTTGGCAGTGAAAATAGCATGCAAAGGTATATGTAACAATTTGGGCTATATAATTACAAGGAATATATTGACAATATTCTTTAGTTTGATTTAGCTTGTTCATTATAGGGTACACTCCTTTTCTGAGTAGTTATATTCAGATATACATATCCTTCCTGGTTTTGAAGTAATTGCCTTTAGACCGTTAGAAAAATTACCTTGAAAAAAAAAGTGCTTCAAAGTCTAATATGAAGAGACAGGAAAAAAAATGTGGATTTTAAAAAAACAATGTTGAGCTATGTATTAATCATCATGAAAGTTTCTGGCTGCCAGAATTTTGATATTGCTTAAAGTAATTTCATTTGGATTTTTGTTATTGAGGCTGAACATTAAATATACTACAATAAGATATAATTTTTTACAACCATCCTTTTTCCACAAGGACATATTCTACAGCACAAAAATCTCTGGTTTCAAGACAAAGACAAAATCCCCAAACTAAGTAATCTATAGTGAATCACACTTTTTATTCAATGCTCTTAGACTTCAAAGATGTTTAAGTCCAAAAATGATTCTAACACCTTTGCAAAATAAAGATCTAATAGAAGATTATAAACTTTAATTAAATAAGGATGGAGATAATTGTAATAAAGAAAAATGCATGCTGTTTATTAATATAACATATATATGTGCAAGCTTGTGCTGTCCAATAAGTAGTCATCAGTCATATGTAGTTATTGACATTTGCATTTAAAGTGTTTGTTGTAACTTTATTTAAAAACTTAGTTTCTCAGTAGCATTACACACATTTTAAGTGCTCAGTAGTCAAATGTCGCTAGTGACTTCCATATTGCACAATACACATGTAGAACATTTGCAGAAAGTTTTACTGGACAGCACTGGTCTAAATCAAGTGTCAGCAAACTATGATCGACAGACCATCATCGATTTTTGTAAATAAAATGTTGCTGAATACAGCTATGCTCATTTATGTATTGTCCATGGAAGCTTTCACACTGCACTGGCAGAATAAAGTAGTTGCAACAGAGACCATGTGGACTGCAAAGCCCAAAATATTGGTCATTACAATCTTTAAAAAACATTTGCTGAGCCATGTTCTAAACAAGCCTAAAACAGTGATTTTCAACTTTTTTCATCTCATGGCACACATAAACTAATTACTAAAATTCTGGGGCACATCAAAAATATATTTTTTGCCTATTTGACCAAAAAAAAAAAATAGGTATACTTTTGATTCATTCAACCCAGGATGGCTATTGTGTTGGTTGTTGTCGCTTTTTGTTTTCTTCTCTTTTGAGTCTTTTTAAAAAAATATATCTTTACTGTTGAAAATATTTCAAATGTCCCCTTTTCTTCCCCATTGATCCCCTCCACCACACGCCCACCCCCTCCTCAGGCCTTCACCACACTGTTGTTTTTGTCCATGGCTTACGCATATAAAAATTTTTTTTATTTGACAATCTAAGGGAAAAGAGGTCAGGATCTCATGTTTTAAAAATTCTTGTGGCAAACATTGGTTGAAAATCCCTGGTCTAAAGAAAATAAAACATAAATTAAATATAACTACATGTAAACATGTCTTAGAGGAAAGAGTAAAGAAAAATGCTTTATATTGTTGCAAGTTTTGAAGAATACATTAATTTGAATCATAACATGTATTTTTTTAAATAAATTTTTCACAGTAACCTGCCATAAAAGTACAACTTTGTTTATATTCAGAAGCATATAAAATAAAAAATATGAACTTCAACTTAAAAGTATAAAAACAGAATCTTAGGTTTCCTTTAGATTCACATATTTCACAAAACTCATTTGTTATATATTTGTAAAGTTCTGATATTTTCCAAAGGGATTGTTTTTATCATATATTCAAAAATAACTTTTCATATTGCCAGTTTTTAGCAATAAGGCCAATTTAAAGAGAATCATTTGCACCTGCTAAGTTTCCATAGTTGCAGGATGTAAATTGATTTGGACGTATAGCTTTATCAGTGTGAGAAAACCACAAGTCTCTTCTCTTTCCTGAATAATCAAAAATGTTGTATAATCAGAAAAGCTGATTAAAGTGAAATTGACTTATACCCATCAATGAAATATTTTAGGAATTTCTAAAATTACAAAAAATATGTTTTTTCCCCCAAATCCTATAATTTTGACACCAAGTTTTGCTTAGAAGCTAAGATCTGTTTTAAGATCCATTTAGAAATCAGTATATGCATGCAAAGTGGAGTAGGAAAAAGCCAGAATGTGATCAAGTATGAGAATGATCAGTTGTTCATCACCACTAGAGAAAATCTAATGTCCTGATTAAGAACTGCAGTTTTCCAGTCAAACTTCTATGTTTTGAGTTTTCATTTGCACCTCTCTCACTCACTAGGTAAACTAGAGCAACATATTAATGTAGGAACTAAGATATGCTAACAAACGTAAAAAACATTGCAGTGACTTAACTAAGGATAATGTTTATTTCTTAAGTACATACAATTCTAGAATTGAGCACTATTGAGCAGTCCATATGGATGGCACATCTGCTCAATCAGGTTTTTCATGGTACCAAGATATTTTTGTTCTTTTCTCCACTTTGATATTGCCCCATTCTCATGGTCAAAACTGGACTTGATATAATCTGCTTTTTAACTTGCTGAAAAAGTTAGAAAGAATAATGGGATATTAAACAGTTTCATTTTAAGCAAGTTTAGCACATACTAATAATTACAACTGGTTAGAACATAATTAAACAGATGTAACTATTTTCAAAGAAGGATTGGAGTTTTAATACCTAGCTAAACAAGCGTTTAGTTTGGGAAAATTATATAGGAGAACCATTGTTCTATGTTTCACAATTTAAATTGTATATTAATGGACTTGTGGCAAGTGACCATGTCAATGTACGAAAAATTCTTGGAAAAGTACTTGAGACATCCTGAGCCCTCAATACTTTTACATCTTATCTTTATTTATGTAATTTTTTTATTCTGTGGGCTGCTTCAGCATATTAGAGATTAAAAATATAAATAGAAATTCTTTATTTATTAAAATTATATTATCAACTTTTTAATAATAAAAAAATAATCAATGATAAAAAATAAATAATCAACTTAATGGCTTATACTGAAATCCCTGATTAAAAGAATATCATGGGATGTTTAGTTTAATGGGTTTCTAAGTTGGTGTTCCAAGTTACCACATCAGTGCCTTTTGTCAAATATCGTGTTATGAAGGAACCTTTCAAATAGACTGGGAGAATCATTAAGGTTCTAAATAAACAAAAATAAAGCACTATCAGTGTTTTGAAAATGTTAGGTGAGAAAGATAAAAATAGAAGATTTTAAATCATATTTTGAAAATAAGTATAAGTGAGATAAAAACAATTTTAATTTATAAGACAGGATTTACGGCAATAGAGTTTAGCATTCTGTTACTAGAAACATTGTGTAATATATTCATGAAATTTAAATTAAACATTTAAATTGTTTACCTGAGCAACTGTTATAAGATAGAAGATAGGAAATTTTCAGGACAAGTGGAACAGTGAAACTAAGAGAGTTAAACAAGTTGACAGTCACCTAGTAAATCCCATTTTCCCTAAACCAAGGACACTTAAGAGTAAATGGTTTGCATATATTCTTTGCGATTGGTGTTTCAGGATTCTTAGCATATACTCTTAGAAGTGGGATCACTGGGTCAAATGGCAGTTTCATTTTTAATTTATTGAGGAAACTCCATACTGTTTTCCACAGTGGCTGCACCAGTCTGCACTCCACATGATCTCACTTATATGTGGAATCTAATTTATAAAAGAAACTGACCAACAAAATAGATCCAGTGACATGGAGAGGGAAGAGATTAACCAAAGAATTTATATGCATAAATGCATAACCCATAGACACAGACAATAGTGGGGTAGGTCTGGGAGGTGGGGTGGGTGTGTGGTGAGGGAGTCAATGGGGAAAAAGGGGGACATCTGTAATACTTTCAACAATAAAGATAAAATTTTTAAAAATAATTTTTTAAAAAAGAGTAAATAGTTTGCGCTTCTCCTCCCAAACCAGAGGGTAAATACCTTAAATCATCCTACTCAGGGAGACAGATAACAGAAGTTTTGGGTGTGGTTGACCATTTGCCAACCACACTCAAGGACAAATGAGGTTAGAATAAATCTCATTTTTGTACATCAGCCTAAAGCTGATGAATATTATATTCACTGACCCCTAGAACTTCCCTTCAATGACCAGCCTTTAAAACCCCTGAAAATGAAGGTCCCAGGGTGCTCCCCTCCAGAAAGCATGCCCATGCCATTCCCTTCTCCCTCTCCTTCCCCCAGAGGCCCATGTTTCCTAAACTCCGAGGGATCCCCGGAGATTTGCAACCAGGGGAGCAGTGGGCAGCAGCATATGGGCTCCGGCTAACTCTAAGCCTGAACCCAAGGCCCCCTTCTCCCTGACTTCCCGGGGGCCAGAGCAGCCCCGCCTGCGCTCTCCTGCTGCTGCTTCTACACTCTTCCTTGTTTCACTGTCCTAAGGATATTTTTGCTGCAGCCAATAAGTTCTTGCTTCCTTTTCTTCATTTCCTCTCTTGATTGAAATCTTCCCTTCAAAAAGACAAGAATCGAGGTCTCACCGTCTTGCCAGTAACAGCTATGTAAAGACATAATTATAAGTCTATGGATATACATGGTTTAGTACACACACACACACACACACACACACACACACACACACATTTCTGTGTTCTGTCAGCTAACAGGGCTAAAAGAAATGATGCTCCAGTAGCTTCAAACACTGCTAACATCTATATTCCCCAATGAAAGAAATGAGTGTTCCTCGCAGAAGCAGCTTATTCTAGAACTAGGACAGAAAATACATATGATGAACATGGATCACATTATGGTGTTAGAATAAAAGGAGGGGCTCAAAAAAGAACACACACACACACACACACACACACACACACACACACACACTCATTGATGGCAGCATGTTAAAGGAGCACAGGAGCCAGGTGAAATACCTGATGGTCAAAGATCAGAGAATTTGAACAAATATACAAAGAAGTAGTAGATTGTTATGCAAAGTATAAAATAACTATTTATGTGTTCATTCTGATATATACATATATAATAATATATAATATAATATATAATATATAATATATGTAATATATATTATATAGAATATATAACTTTTAAATTACATGTAAATTATGTAGCTTTTACAATTTTAGAAACAAATAAAATGTGACACTATTTAAAAGGATAAAACATCATGATAAAATGAGGTTTATCTCACAAATGCAAAGTTGGTGTAACATTTTAAATTCAATCAAAATAATAATATTAATAACAAACTAAAACATTAAACCATATGATCATTTCAATATATGTAGATTGTCTCCTACTTGGACATTTGTTCCACTACATTTTATTAAGTAATTTTCAGGATGAAACACCTTACATATCTTTTTCATCTCTAAACAAGGTCTACACACTTGGATGTTGTCTTGAGATTGCTGACAAAAGTCAGGTTATATCAGTCGCCACATTTTGTTCTTTTTTCAGTATTGTTTGTTTATTGTGGGTGTTTTGCTTTCCAATATAAACTTTAGATTCATTTTGTCATTACCTACAGAATAATTTTCCTTAATGTTGATTTGGACTCTATTAAATCAAAATATCAATTTGGGAATAACAAACATCTTAATAAATCAAGTCTTTCCATCCATACACATAACATTTCTATTTGTTTACATCTTTTAATTCTTCAGAGTTTTATAAATTTTCAAAAATAATTCCTGAACATGGTGTTAGATTTATACTTAAGTATCTCTTTTTATTTTCTTCTTCCTTTGTTTTTTGTGGGTTTTTTTTTTTTTTGGTGCTAAGGTAAATGATATTGTGTTTTGAATTTCAAATTCTAATCACTCCTTTCAAAGATATAGGAAAGAAAATGTCTTTTCTACTTTAATCCTGTATTACAACTTTAATAATCACTTATTAATTCCAGGATTCTTTATGATTTGGAATTTTATACATACATAATCATATCATTTGTAAATAATGTCAGCTTATTTTATCTCCAAACTGTATACCTTTATTTCCATATTTTGTATTAGCTTGCATTACCTAGGGCTTTCAGGACTCTGTTGAATAAGAGTGGTGATGGGCCAGTCTTGCCTTGCTCCTGATTTTAGGAGGAACCCATCTGTTTTTTCTCATCATTAAGTGCGTGAGCTCACTTAAGTATGTAAGTGCTTTTGTAGATGTTCTTTGGCAAGTTGAGGGAATTTACCACTATTCCCAGTTTTCCAAAAGTTTTTATGATATATGGAGTTGAATTTTTGTCCAAATGTTTTTTTTATCATTTGTTAAAATCATTTGATTTTTCTTAACCCCAATAATGTAATAAATTTCATTAATTGATTTGTAAATGTTGACCAGCCTTGTGTACTTGACATAAATCCAAAATGACTGTTTTGTGTAATGCTCTGTATGTATCATTTGATTCTATTTGCTAAAATTTTCTTGATTAATTTTGTATCTGTATCCACTAGAGTTTTTGGTGAATAATTTTTTCTTTCTATAATGGCTTTATGTGGTTTTGATGTTGAGGTCTGCTAGCCTCATAGATTGTTAAAAGTGATTCCTCTACTTCAATTCTCTGAAAAAGATTGTAAAAAAATGGTATTATTTCATCTTTAAATGTTTGGGAGTAGTCATCAGTGAAAAGATCTGGGACTGGTGTTTTATTTTTTGAGAAGCTATTAATCATTTGTTTAATTTCTTACTATATAAAGGCATATTAGAATATTTGCTTATCTTGTGTGAGTTTTGGTATTTTAGGAATTGGTTCATTTCATCTGTTATTACAGATATTGGCATATTTGTGGTCATAAATATTATCCCTTTATTATTCTTTAAATGATTATAGGTTCATCACTGATAACCCCTCTTTCACTTTGTGGTTAGTAATATGTGTCTTTTCTCTTTTTCTTCTGGTTAGCTTGTGTAGATACTTACCCATGTTACTGATTTATTTTTATTTTTTTATGAACAAGATTTTTTATGTCGTTTATTTTCTCTATTGACTTCCTATTTTCAATTTCAACTTTTTATTATGTTTTCTCACACTTGCTTTATGTTTATACTTCTGTCCTTTCTATAGTCTCCTAATGTAAAGCTTAGGTTATTGATTTCACATCTTTTTTCTAATATATGATTCCATACTATAAATTTTCCACTAAGCATGTTTTCACTGCATCCCACAAATTTTGACAAGTTTTATTTTCATTTTCTTGATTTCAAATTCATCACTTAAAACTTCCACTTTGACCTATGTGTAGTTAGCTGTGTAGTGCTTAATCTCAAAGTATTTTCAGATTTTTCCAGCTCTTTTTGTTACTGATATCTGGATAATTCTATTGTGGTTTAAGAGCATGCTTTGTATGACTTATATTCTTTAATTTTTTTTTGTTTTTTTTTGTTTTTGAGCAAGGATGTGGTCTCTTTTGGTGAATGCTTCCTGAGAACTTGAGAAGAAATTGTATTCTACCATTGATAGATGAACTATTCTAGAAATGTTAATTAGATACAGTTTACTAATGGATCTGATCAGTTTCACTATATCCTTACTTTTTTCTGTCAGTTGGATCTGCTAGTTAATTATACAGAGCTGTTGAAATATTCAAATATGATAGTGGATTTGACAATTTCTTCTTTTCTTTCTATCAATTTTACCCTCTCACATTTTGATGTTCTGTTGTTAAGTGCATTTATGCGGAGGATTGTTATACCTTTTTGGAGAACAGACTCTTTTATCTTTAAGTAATATTTTTCTTTATCACAGCAATGTTACTATAGTTTCAAAGTCTGCTATTTCAGAAATAAATACATGGATTCCAGCTTTCTATAATTTGTGTTAGCCAGGTATATATTGTTCTCCATCCCTTTAATTTTAAGCTGTGTCTTTATAATTAAAGTGGGTTTCTTTATGGCAATATAGTTGTGTCTTTTATTTTGTTTTGGTTTTAAAAATTCATGCTGGCAAACTCTGCCTTTAATGGATATATTTAGAACTTTCAGATTTATCTTATTAGAGTTGGATTAAAATATACTATGTTTACTATGTTTATAACTGTTTCTTTCCTTTGTACTTGCTCTTTTTTTCACTTTTGAAAAAAATCATCTTTATTGTTGGCAGTATTACAGGTGTTCTCATTTTTCCCCCATTGACCCCTCCCACCCCACTTCCTCCACCTGCCCTAGGCCTTCACAACACTATTGTTACTTTTATCTTCCATTTTTTTCTGCCTTTTCTGGTTTAAATTAAAAAAAACACTTATATCATTTTATAAGATTGTATCTTCTCTTATACCTTTGTATATCAGTTATTCTTATTTTAAGTTTTTATCTTTTGCCTATAATATGCAATATATATTTACAAATAATATAACTCCACTTTCAGAGAACACTGTAAGTCTTTACAGTTACTGCAGTTACCTTACACTAGGTTATTCCAAATTCCTCTCCATCATTTATAATATTGCTGTCAATTATTTTACTTATCAATATGCTATGATCACCCTATACATTGTTGCTCTTATTACTTTAAAAATTATCCATTTGATCAATTAAGAATAAGAGAAATAAATATCTTATTTTACCCATATTTATTCCTTCTCTGATGCTCTTCTTTATGTAATACAACTTATAACATATTTCATTTTCATTTTCTCTAAATAACTCAACATTTCTTGCAAGTCAGATGTACTTGTGACAGATGTCCTCAGTTCTTGTTTGTCTGAGAAAGTCCTTATTTGTCTTCACTTTTGAGGAGCCACTTAGCTGGAAACAGAATTCTATGTGGGTTTTTCTTCAATAATCTATGTTTCATTCTTGCTTATGTTGTTTCTGATGAGAATCTAATATACTTCTTGTCTTTCTTCCTCAATAGGTAAGATTGTTTTCCCTTTCTGGCTATTGTCAAAGTTATCCCTTTGCCTTTGTTTTCTGCAATTTATTGTGATATGCCTAGGCATACGGTTATAGTATTTATGGTGCTTTTCATCCTATAAGCTTCCTGGATCTGTTTTTGATATATCATTAATTTTGGAAAATTCTCAACCCTTAATTTTAAATGTTTCTTCTCCTTTCTCACTTCTCCTTCTGGTCTTTCTAGTAAAGTGTATTTTTTGTAATTATCCCACATTACCTTCATATTCTGTTGTATGTGTGTGTGTGTGTTTCACTCTTTGGGGAAAAAAAATCACTTCACTTTGAGAAGTTTGTATTGACAGAATCTTGAATCCCACTGACTTGCTCTGTCTGCTGAGGCCTATCAAAAGCATCCTTTATTTCTGTTACAATGTATTTTGTTTCTAGCTTTTTCTTTTAATTCCTTCTATTTAAGTGGTGGTAAGGAGTTGAGAATAGAAGTATTCTTTAATCTTATGATTAAATTTAAGTTTGTGTGGACCTAATTTCCCAGGCCATGACCCTTTTCTTTCTTAGCCTTTTCCCCCTCCCTTTACTTAAGATGGGCAGGTTAGAGGGGACTGGAATTGGTAACTGTCCTCACTCCAGGAGAGATAAGGTGCTTTGTCTGCAAAGGGAAGTCTTTTTTAATGGAAAACACTCTAAATATGCTGTAAAATGGTGATTTTCCCCCCCTTTGCCTTCCATGCTCAAGAGGATATTTTTCAGATCTTCAGCATGAAACCCTAATATGATTCATAATGACAAAACTTTGTAAAGCTTGGGAAGCCCCAAATACTGGGCCCCCAGGAGATTTTAACTCTTAAAAGAGACTTTACTCAGTCTCCAGCAATTTGTCAAATTACCACTCAGAGTTCTTACCAGTTACTGACTCTAATGGCTTGTTTGAGGTAAGCTGATTTCAGTTCTGGGTCTCTGTATTTCCCTGTCTCCCCAGATTTCCATTTGATGTGAACTCAATTCTATAATGAATTTAAAAAAAAACTTCTTGATTTTTAATTCATTAAAACTTTTTTCTTGTTTCAGGGTGAGTGACAGTTTCCAACTATTTACATATTGCAGCTAAATAAAAACAGAAGTTTTTTTTGTTTGTTTTTTTTTCTTACACAAATTATGAGCATACCATATACTCTGCACATTGCTTTTTGTAATTAGTTTAGCTTAGGGACTTTTCTGATTTTGTAGTTGCTTAGTGTTTAATGTTTAAACATTCATCTATTTAACACATTTATTATTTATTGTGTAGATTTATAAAAAATTCTCAAAACTCTCAGTAGACATGTATATTTAAGATGAGTATCGCTAAAAATGGTTTGGTGTGTTAAAACACCTTAAGTAATTCACTCTGTACACAAAGCTAAAAGTAGAAAGATTAAAATGTGTGTGCGGGGGGGGGGTGGTGGTGAGACAAGAAGACTGTTCAAAAATTACACAAAGCATGCAGAGCCTATATTATTAATTTCAGAAGGAGAAAAGAAAGAGAATAACTGATAAATGATACTAAATATATGATGAGGAAAGAGTGCTAGGGAATAAGTTGGTGCTAAGCAGAACACTGAAAAAAAATTTTCATGTTGATACATACATACCCTGTTTCAACAAATGGTAACATATATATATATTTTTCATATTAAATCAAGATCTTCTTGGTGGTTATTCAATATATTTTATAGTACATATGTTTCATATATATATATATACATACATATATATATAAAACTAATTTTAGATTCAGAACTGTAACTTCAATATTTTTATTCATTTATGCGATACACTCAGCAATGCAATCACATGTATTCAGAAATTGTCAATATATGTACATATAGATAATGTGTTGTATATAACTAAATAGTTACATCATTATCAGGAGAAAATGAGATTATGGGAATCAGTGTTTTCCCTTTCATTTTCACACTGCTTTACACTTTTAGTAAACCTTTATTATTAATTAAAATATATTATCATACATTCAATTATATTATTATAAGCACTAGCAATATTTTATTAATGTAGACATACTTGAACATTTTTTTTTTTTGTATCAGTGAACTCTAAATAAGATTCACAGGGAAAAAATTTGTAGGGTATATCAAAAATCTTAATAGTGTTTATGTATTGATGACCAACATTTCTACATTTATTAATTTTTCTGTTAATTTAACAAGCGAACTTACGAACAATTCATAGGTAACTGAATATTGATCTCAGTTACATATATTATTGTATATGCACAGAATAGAAGAATTATTCTTAAAACACATTCAGTGGTATGTGTTTAATATTAAATTTTAAAAAGCCATATTAAAACATTAAAACACATATCTACTTTTAATACCTTAGTACTGGAAAAAAAGTAAATGATAAAAGACAGAATATTTGGAGAAATATATAAAAATATTTTTCCAGTTTTTGGTTCTTACAAATAATACAAATAATATTCTTATGAATATACTTATAGATGTCCTTAAATCAACATATTTGTAGAGTTCTTTTGGGTATAGTGTATTTAGTAGTGAAATACCAGTGTCATAGAGCATGCCTGTGTTCAACTTTAGTACATATTGTCATCTTCCAACGTGTTTGTACCAATTTATATGCCTACCAGTGGAGTGTGAAAGTTCCTGTTGCTTTACAACCTTGCCAATACTTGAAAATGCCAACATTGTTAATCTCAGAGTTGTAAGTTTACTGGTGGTCTTTTTATTTTTCCTATTCATATTTTATATTCTAACATTTTAAAAGTGAATAAAAGTAAACATTATTAAAATAAGATCATTATATACTAAATAATATAGTTCTATAGATCTTTTAGAAGAATTATATTTCCTAGGTTACACATGTAGAATTCATCTCATATATCAGTTAAGTAAAAGGATTAGGATTAATTTAAAATATGTTGTGAAGATAAATAGTTCTATAGGTTTAAAATGACATAGAATAAACTACACTATTTGTAAAGGGACTTCCAGATGTGGCAGAGGGATAGATTTGCTGAGTTAGGAGCCCTTTTGTATCCCTAATGTGCCTGCATCTATGATGATAGCAGTCCTTTATTAACAACAGGGTTATTTTTCCTTAACTGGAAATTTCTTGGCCTGTTGTTCAGTGTTTGTCTAGAAAAGCTGGCCAAAAAATGTAATTCCACTTCTCTTTATTTTATAAGTACTCTTGTAAATAATTGTATAAAATCCTGTTATTCACATTCCTTAAATAACAAATAAAGATTATCAGCCCTTGTGAACAGAGCTCATTATCTTTAAGCCCTAGTAGAAAATATTATATTTTGTTTTATTTCCTGTTCTCAAAAGATATGTAACACATATTCATAATCTCTTTTTTCTGGTTTCCCCCCACAAGAATTGTTTGAATAATTAACGTGTATGGTAACATACCATATATGGGATACATCTGCACTTTTTAGTTTGTTCCCTGGGAATTACATGTCCTTACTTAACATGTACCTTGTTTCTGCTATTATGCAAGAAATCATGCCTGATTAAGTTCAGACAGTTTGCAAGGCAGGGGGTTTGTGTAATTGCTATCATGCTCTGCAGGTTTCTACTTGTCATCTCTTTCGAAACTAGATTAAGAGATTTTTTTTTAAGAGTGTGCTGCTCACCTGTTTGTTCATTACATTAATTTAAGTTGTCTTCCTACTATTTGTTCAGAACCTTCCACCAGGAGGATTTGGTGAGGTCATTTTTCCCCCGCTATCTTATCTGCCTAAAGGCATTAGATCACCTTGTTATACATTATCATGTATACAGTAAACTCTCCGACTTCCCTCAGATATTGGATAACAGTGCCAGAATCAGTCCATTTGTCCCTAGGGATAGCTATGTATACTCTTCTAATCTATGAGAATGGGCTGTAAAGCATTTAAAGCATAAATATCTATGAAAGACATTCACAATATAAAATAGTATATTCCTCTTGATACAGAGTGCTGCAAACCCAAGTGACATCAGTTGAATCACATTTTCCTCTCTAGTCAGATGAAATGAAGAATTCATTTTCTGACTTAGAGTCTAATTCTCCATATTCTATAGACATGGCAATAAACACCACATTTATTTACCTGTATTATCAATTAATCTTTATACCTGTAATTTCTGTACTTGAAAGTTTGAGAATAAATATGAGACATGGTAACTGAGAAAAAATATTATTTAATATTATTTATTACAGTATTTTATTGTATAATTTTATTATTTTAATAAGCAACATTTAGAAATTTAAAGAATAATCCTATCACCTGCTTATCATTTATGAATTGCTACATATAATTAAGATAAAGTTATTTGTGCCATAGGTGTATTTAAATCCAGAGTATATTTGCAGTTATTATCAATTCTTTATAATATCCTCTTAAGTCACTTCTAATTAAGTCCTTTGAGCATCACATATCAAGACAATTTCATCTTGCCAACCATCTGTGCACAACACATCTAAAAAGTTATTCTAAAAACTAATTTAAGTGACCAATATTATAGTCAGAAGGATGTTTACTTTTGGACTATATAAATTATTAAAAAATATATAGTAGCCTCTAAAGAAGAGATTCTATTCTTATAATAGGATACTGTAATAAAATTCAAAATGTGTCATATAGGTTTTTTGTTTGTTTGTTTAAAATACTTTAATCGTGAATTAAAGCACATAAAAAAGAAAATCCACAAAATGTGTGAGCTCAGAAAATGTTCACAAACTGAATGTCAGTTTAACCACCACCAGGTCAAGAACGTGAACCTCGTGTGCCCCCAACAAAACCACACCCTCTCCTGTAGCACAGCCTGGTCCTGCACGTCCATCAGTGTTAGGTGACGAATGCTATCACATTGCACGCACTCCATGAATCTCACCTATTGCTGAGCTGAAGGTCTGGGACATTCACCCCATTTCACATGTGATTATAGATTGTTGATTTCTCTTGAAGGTCAGATGTTCATTCAAGCGAGCTCATGGATATCATTTGTCCATCCTACTCTTGATGGGCTTCGGGGTTATTTGCTGTTTTTGTCTCTTATGAACAGGCTGCTGTGACCTCCAGCATATGCCTCCTGGGGATGTCTGTCCACACTTGTGTTGTGCACATACCCAGAGATGGCCTGCTGGCCGTGGGTTTATAGCTTGAGTAGAATTGCCAACTTAGACTTTGACCAGCACCTCCACTGCCCTCTGCATCAGCACCGACATTGCCAGTCTTGCTTATTTTAGCCTGGTAGTTTTAATATGACTAAAAATATTCAGGTATTTTGTTTGCTAAAAAAGGAAGGGGCATGCCACTTTTGTTATATTTTTTATCGTATATAAACAAACACATACACACAATGATTATTTCATGTGAGACTAATTTGTTTTAAAATACATGTTAATGCTCTTGCCGGTTTGGCTCAGTGTTAAGAGAGTTGGCCCTCAGCCTGGAGGTTTGATTCCAGCCAAGGGCATGTACCTAGTTTGCAGGCTCCATCCCCTGTCCGGGCACATGTGGGAGGCAACCAATCGATGTGTCTCTCTCACACCCATGTTTCTCTGTCTGCCTGTTTCTCTCTCCCTTCCACTCTTTCTGAAAAGCAATGGAAAAAATATTCTGGGTGAAGATTCAAAATAAATAAATAAAATAAGTAAATAAATAAAATACATGTTGATGGTGGACGATTTAGTCTTAATGTGAGATAAATATTTTTATATTTCCCTGAAAATAAAAACCATAAACTCTACAGTACTCAAAATCTTCATAAGAGTTTTAAATACGAGAAACTAATAGGAGCCCAAGCCAGGTAGTGCCATAAAACTTTAATTTAGAAAATCAGATTTAAAGATATCATAAATACCAAGTCAAAGAGGGGATTTTATAGAATTTCAGAGTTAGCAAGAGCTGGAAGATATTTGTGCCCCTAACACAGAAGGGACCAAGGGAGGCGTATTTATTGTACCAGGGTCCCAAACTGCGGCTGCTCCATGGGAGTCCAGTCTGTGAAAAAAGGCAACCATTGTCAGAAAAACTGCCAGCAGCAGAAACATAGAGAGAAATACCCTAGGTTTCTCCTTTCTCCTGTACTCCAGTCTCCTGTCAATACTTCACGTCATCCAAACCTAGAGGAAACTGGTAAGCAAGGGATTTGACTCCAAATGTGGTTGGCAAACGTGTGGTGTGGGGTAGCTGCCTCAGAACATAAAAGCAAATGGCCTGTCAGGTTCCACCCGTTATGTTAATCAGCACATATTTTAAACTCTCTGCTCATGTTTTGCACAGCAAAATTTGTGCTTTTCTCTAACTAAAGTAATTATCTTTTTCACAAAATAATATTATCTCACCTTATCCCCTGTTGGGGAAATATAATTAAAAAGAAAACCTCCTCCCAACCCAGAAAATCTCCCCACAAAGTTAGGTGAGAAAGAAAAAATTATTATTGATTATGCATTGGATAGAAATGTGACGCGCATCACAGGCAATCCACTAAGAGACTGAATGGACAGGGAAGAATCTCACTGTTTTATACATATAGTCACACAGATCCAACCGGTTACATGTTTTCAAGAAAACACAAGAGGACTTGACAGCAACGTTTCTCACACATACTTTATCCTAAAATCATTTGAAAATTTCAGGGGCCATCTTTGTTAGATAATTGACTTTATCCAAAGGAAAATAGCTTCTTGTATCTTTATAATAGGAAATAATTTTGCAACTCAGAGCAAGGTAGCCCCTAAGTTAAGCTCCTACCCACCCACTGAACCTGAGAGATAAAGGCCCTCTCTTCCTTGACGTATATATTTTAAGATGATTCTTAGGTCCTTGAGAAAGATGCCCTCATGTCTTAAAGCTGGCAAGAGGCTTACTAAAGCTTGAACAAGTTCTACATTCATTTCAAAGAAACAGAATGAATTTACAATTACAAATTTTCTAAAGTAAATCTTCTTAAAAAGAGAGAGAGAGAGCAGAAGCACTTCCCTTTCAACAATAAGAATTAAACCTTTTATTTGTAATTCATATTTGCACTTATGCCTACAGATAAGGGGAGACACATGATCCCACCAGTCACTTTAACCCTCTCAAAGTCCAGGACCTTCATCATTCCTTCCAAGTCTAAATGTAGTTGCTCAGGGTCTGATCAGTCATGAACTAAACATCATAAAGTTAAGCTCCACTAACACTCTTTTCCCAAAATACTAGAGGAACGAAAAAGAAGAAAATAATTGCAGGTACGTGTAGACATATGCATAGCAAGCTGTTCAATGCTGTCACTGTCCTCCTGTAGGCAGATGTTCAAGAATCTATAGTTTTTACTTACCAATATCATTACTCAGTTTTTTATTGTATATAACCCTTGCGCTGTTTGAGTCTTATTTAATAGCTGCCGCTTCTTGGGAAATTATGTTCTCAGGAATTTTGTTTTGTATTTACAACTTTAAAAAAATATTTTTATTGATTTTTAGAGAGAGGGAAACATTGATATGAAAACAAAACATTGAGGGGCTGCCTCCTGCATGCCCTTTACGGGGTATAAGCCTGCAACCCAGGCATGTGTCCTGACTGGAATTTGAACAGGGAGCCTTTCAGTGCGTGGGCTGATGCACAGCCAACTGAGCCACACCGGCCAGGGCTCTATTTACAACTTTTGTTGAAGAAAACTAGCAGGGCCATTCAAGCCTCAGGTCCCTCTTTGAATCACTCCTAAAAAGGAACCTTGTTCAAAACAAGCAAACTGTTTATGTACACTTAGGTCATATAGTGAAGTGAACTATGTTTTTCATAATACATGCTATTTTAATAATATTGATATTAATAATAAAGTTGTTTGATCTTTGTAAAACGATGCACTTGAGAATGCAGCATCATGTGAAAGGTCTCTAATGATTTCAAAGTGATGGAGAGTTGGATCAGGCATTATGTTAGAATCAGAAAATATTTGTTTGTACTAAGATTGTAGTTTCCAACCCAAATATATGATCTAGAAACACTATGCAGTATCCTTACTTCATTCTGAGATCATCAAGTTACCAAACTCTTCATTGTAAAAGTTTCTAACTGTGTCTTTTTCAAGCTTATAAAGCAAGCCTACGATCTCACTGTCATGACTCATGTTCCGAACCAGCTGCTATTCAGATTTCATCCAAATCTCCCTAAATAGTCTGAATGCCATATTTTCTCTTTCTCACACTCTCATTTACCATCACTGAGAGAGATCTGATTTCTGCCCCTTATGCTGAGATCTCCAAAACTTTACTTTTTGCTAAAATCCTTTAGCCACTATCTGGGTGTAGCTGCTACTTTTGACAACATTAAATATTCCCTTTCTCTAGCATTTTTTCCTTTGGTTTTCACAACAGTAAGCTAGGTTTACTTATCAACCAGTTAAGAATGATGAAATAAGTTCACCAAAATGTTTTTTATTTGGAAGGAATAAAAAGTTTTAACTCTGCTTCCACCAACCCTTTTCTGACGCAGGTGGACAATGTCAGTTCAAAATGCCCGGGTGATGCTGCACATTGACTAGCCTCATTCTGGAGCCAAGAAGCCTGACTTTCATTCTGACTCTGCCACTTATGAGTGTGTATTTAAGAAAACACCTGTTTTTCCTCCCCTTATTTGTAAAATGGGTAGATGATGACTGTAAAATAAAGATAACTTATTTAATTTTAGAATATCTTCTAGCACAAAGTTGCTTCTGACTCATTAGGCCACTGGGAGATTCAACGATAGAGTAAATCAAAGAAACTAAAACAGGGCTTGGCATGCAGTAAGCAGGGTGGTTAAATGTCACGTGGACATGGCTTCAAAGATCAAAATCTTTTGGAAAGGATACATATTTGCTGTTGTAAATGGCTTTAGTGAATGAATTTTTTTTCCTTTTAATCCTAAACAGAAGTCTATAGTGTAAATTGTAATTATGGCAGCTACAATGCTCAACGTCACAAAGTCTGATGTTTGGCAATTGAATAGTAAGAAGGAAAACAAAATTGGACCGGAATAAACTGATTACCAAAGAGGCTAATGTAAAATTAAGTAACATGTGTGCTAATTTGCCTTTTCCCCTTAAATTAAGAAGTTAATCCTCAAGTCCTCCTAAATAAGCAGTTCCCATGATTCCATGTTTCTCACCAGATCTCTACTGACCCTTTTTCACTGTTTAGTGTGCACTGGGCACCACCATCTCTCCAACTCCAACAGCGTAAAGATGTTAAAATAATAATGGTATATGAACATACAAAGCAAAATGCAGGATGACATAGTAAGACTAAAATAAGATGTAAAATCCCAGTATACAGAGGAGACCAACATTCCATTACTAAAAATCACATACACACACACACACACACACACCCCAGCCACTGTAATTCTAAGGGTCTGATTCTGTGATCTCTCATCTCTAAATGCCGGGATAAAGCTCTCCTGTGTCTACCTATGGAACTTTTTCTATAGGCCTTGATAAACCACCAGGCCTTCATTTTGAGAAATATTGTTCCAGGGTACATTGACTAGAGTGTAGTTATTAGGGTTTGATTATGAGTTTTAGGAATAGTATTTAAAGGCTTCAATACAATATTGATCACACTGCTTTATTTGTTCTTGTTTTGAAATACGAATTTGCCTGGAATTCTAGACAGTCATTTTAAATGCTCACAGCTTTGGCACTACATTGCTGTTTCCATATAGATTTTCTGTTTGGCAATTTTACACAGTTAGCAAAGCCTGTCCCATTGTTCAAAGGGAATACGGTTTATAAGAATCTTTTATTGTGTAATTCAAATACCCAAGACTTCATGTACTTACCATTTGTTTAATTTTAGTTCAAAGAACTATGTTCATGTAGATAATTCCTGATTTCTATCAAATGATATAAAAAGTAGGGAAAAAATCTAGTATACCTGTAATAAAAATTAATACCTTTAAAACATTTTTAACACTAGGCCTAACTTCTCTCATTTTTAGCGTTTCTTAATTTTACTATTGATGGTGTGATGGAGGAGATTAGAGATCCTTATTCTCTTACAGTATGAATATAATTGGGAACCAATTAAATTTATAAACTAATGCCCTCAGCTGTGCGGCTCACAGCTGGTTGAGCTTCATCCCATGCATCGAAAGTCTCTGGTTTGATTCCCAGTTAGGGCACATGCCTGAGTTTCGGGCTCGATCCCCAGTAGGGGGTGTGCATGAGGCAGTCATTAATGTTTCTTTCTCTCTCTCTTTTTCTCTCTCTAAAAAAAATCAATAAAAACACTTAAAAATTTATAAACTAGTAAACAGGTTTATAAACCTGTATTATTTTCAAATGACATTTTGATAGTGTAATGTTTTCTAAACATCCAATTTCTCATATATTTATTTATTTATTTAATATTAAAGTTATTTCTACATATCTATTCACTGACATACCCTTAAATGGAATTGTATATTTCCTTCTGATTTCTGAGAGTATATTTGCTGAAAATGAAATTACATCTAAGTGATTTTCTTGACAGTGCAAGATGTTCACTGTCATCCAACAAACCTCATATTTACAAAATAATTACATATTTACAAAATAATTACATTTACATTAATCTGTGCAGAGGTGACCTGCAAATATAGTTCAGTGCAAAGTTACTAAATAGAATATTGCTGTTTTTGTTTTTTGTTTTATGCTCAGTTTTTGGAAAATTATTTTATAATTAAATAAGTAAAAATCTTCTATTTGTCATCATCTGCCACATTTTCCCTTCCTGGATTACTTGGGCTTTTTTTTTTAGGTCAAAAATACTTTACAATGTACTCTTTCTAAGAGGAATGTATTTTAACGTGGATATATAGTGCATGAAATACAGCTTTCATAATCCAACAGTAATTGAAAGGTGATGCTTAATAATATAACTTCTTCTATGCTTATTTTATGACCTATTTTGTTTGCTTGTGTGCCTTCTTATTTCTTCAGTATGATGAAAACTAAAAGTCAAAAGAAGCATATTTAAGTTACATTTTAAAAATAAACTATGGAGCCCGGCCGGGCATGGCTCAGCGGTTAAGTGTCGACCTAGGATCCAGGCGATCGGGGTTCGATTCCCGGTCAGGGCACATGCCTGGGTTGTGGGCTGCAGCTGATCAATGATTCTCTCATCATTGATGTTTCTATCTCTCTCTCTCCCCCTCTCCTTTCCTCTCTCTGAAATCAATAAAGATATATTTTTAAAAAATAAATAAATAAATAAATAAATAAATAAATAAATAAATAAATAAATAAAAATAAAAAACTATGGAGAAAAAAACAGATCATTTCATCTTTTTATTATTTATTGCACTATTCATTTTATATTAATAATCTACTAGTGTAGGGTATTGGGTTCATATATTCGAAAATGTAAAATGAAATATGACATTTCCATCATTTCTGAGGAAGTGCAACTTTTGAAAATTCTAAAAATATCATGCTAAGTGAAATAAGTCAGAGGGAAAAAGTTAAGAACCATATGATTTCACTCATATGTGGGATATACAACTAAAAGCAACAAATTAAAAAGGAAAATAAACAAAAACTTATAGGCACAGATAACTGTACAGTTGTTACCGGAGGAGAGGGGGTGAGGGGTACTAACGGGTACTGGGGGTCAAATATATATTTTTTTGACTTTGGGTGGTGGACACACAATACAATATACAGATTATGTATCATAGAATTGTACACTTGAAGCCTATATAATTTTATTAACCAATGATGCCCCAATAAATTTAATTTTAATAGAAAAAACAAAAACTAAATAAAAATATAACACATATTGCAGCTGTTTATAATGAACATTAAAGTGGGAAGCAGAAAGAAAATCAATTTGACCTTTTTAAATAATAAAAGACAAGACTGCTCTTAGCATCCATTGGTGTCCTTATACCATCCACCTTACCCTAGGACAACCTGCTGCCACTGAGCCCTTAGAATAATCTAATTTAAGTAGTGTTATTCAACACCCAGTTTGCTAACATCAACATTATTTGGGGTCCATTTTAACTTATTTTCTGTTTCTTCTCTTTGCATAGAGGATGTTTAGTAAACATGTCTCATTTGTGAAGGATGTCTGGTAAAATCAAATTTAAGGTTAAATTTAATTAGATCCACAGATGGTGAAACATAATTGATGAAAATATGTCAATATAAACTGGAGGTAACTGTTTCTAATATTGTGTCAACAGGAGGAAAAAACAACAGCATTATTAAGAACTGTACTTAAGTGTTTTGAAGAGTAATGCAGTTAATTTTTAATTTCAGTTCAGACATCTTAGATACAAGAAATTCTGGTTTATGTGAGCAGTTTTTCTTCAATAAGATGGATATTTTGTTTCATATTTGCTATAGGAATAAAAGAAGACAATTTTTTCTGCTGATACTATATAAGCTATTCTCCTTAGTAATTATATGAGACACTACTACCCAAGCAAAGGAGAAGAAAGAGTATATAACCTTTCCTTTAAATTATATAATGTCTGCTGAAATGAAATAACTTTGATTTTGTGATTCTGTGTGACAGTGGTCACTCCACATTTGTATATGACAAGATGTGTGTAAATTTGAAACAAGTCCTATTAGATGAAAAATGACCACACAATATCTTTAAGGAATAAATATCAATACAGTTTTTACAGTTTTATGTGCAGTGGACTTTGACATTTACTATGAATGAGGACATGAAACTTTATATTTGGAAATGCAGTTAATCAGATTAGGAAAGCCATAGTAAGCCACAAATTACAAAATAACTAGAACACCAATTCTTTTAAAAAAAACAACTCTTTTGTAGTGAAATAAATTATTCATTTATGGTAAAATTTTATTTTAAGCATGTTAAACTCTATCTTGATCAACTAGTAAAAAAAATCCTGAATAATCATTCTAATACAAAATAATTTATAAATTAATTTTCAAGGTTTGTTATTCTAGTGTCAATTAAAGTTAACAATACTAATAATAGCAATAAAAATAATGGACATCATTTTTGGCTATCTACTATACATGCACACTGTTTATAACTTCATATATGCTATCTCATTTAAGAATACAAAAATATGAAATCTAACTTATTGATCCCCACATTACAAGTAAAAATTGGAATCTCAGGGCCACATGAGTGACTTTTTAAAGAAAATTCAGAGGAAAAAAGAAAGTAATTCCAATTTTCCAACATATATATGATATATATGTTGATACCTAGATCATCACCTAGTACCTTTAAAACCAGGGTTACCTTCCATCATAAACATTATTATTCCTGTACTAAATATATGAACATACTGATATGGTTCCATCATGGCAAACACTTAAGTTATTAGGCTGATTTATAGAGACTCCATTTTTATCTAACCATTCCATGGATGTCTACTGTCCCCTATCTCACAGACTTCATTATCTTTTCCATATGCCTCTGCCCCATGCTCATTTTCCCCAACTTGTTTTTTAATATATTCATTCAAGTAATATTTTTGAGTACCTACTATGTGCCAGGTAATGTTTAAAAGCTTATGTTCAAAGAATAACAGGGCCTGGTTATCAAATGCTCTCAACGTCTAGTATGAGATACTGAGGACAATAAAACATAGTGTGAGGAATAATATATGATTACATAGGAAGTCAGCTCACAAAGCCTGGGATGGTTTGTGGTAGATTAATGTCAAGCACATGATTTCTACGCTGCAAGCTGAAGGGCGAGTAGGCAGTAGCCTGAATAACAAATATGGGAGCCATTTGTACAACAAGGAGAAAACAAGGGAGAGTATTAGAAGTAGAGATGCCTAAAGGTGCAAATGTGAATTTTTATTTTTCATTCATTTGTTTATTTATACATTCCTTAAAATATTATTGGATGCTGACCACTTACTATAGTTTTAGGGATAGGCATTTGACTTTTAAACAAATATATTCCCTCTTGGACCAAATAAGTGAATTAGGGGTTTTGGTATAAAGCTCAGTTAGAAGTACCTAAAAGTTCAAATTTGTCCGATTCTAAGCTATATCCAATTTTTGCATCACACTACATTTTGATATTTAGGAAATGTTCTTATTATGTAATGTGTTTCTTTGTCTCATACCTTTGTGCTTTCAACCCTGGCATATTGGAAACGATTACGCATGTTCCTTAGGATCATGACTTGTTTGATATGCTTCTGTTCTTGGACTTTCTGCTTTCTTTCTTGCATTATTTGTTTCTGCCCATAGTTCTACACACCCTCAAGGTTGTTTACAATGAGCTTCTTTCTTCTCACTGTACAAAGAAATTCAGAGAGACTAAGAAAACCTGTTGGAGAAGGGTAAGAATGTAGGTTTCCTGTTCATAAACCTTTCACAAAATTCCATCCCCTGCTTTTATTTACACCTTGTCATAACCTTCCCCTTGTATTTTTGATGGAAACATGCAATTTGGAGTCTAACCACACTTCTGCACTTTAAACTTTCCCTCTTGTCCACAAATTTCCAAAATTTTTCCAACACCATTAACATTTTATCAGTACCTAATAGTTTTGTTGAGTCTTTCTTTTTGGAAAAAAAGATATCTTCACTTATTCTTTAACTTTAACTCTGAAAAGAAATAATCTAAGACAGCAACAAACAAAAAAACAATGACCTTTTCTCATAGTAACAGATATTGTGTACTGAAAGTATCAGCACACATTTGTCAGCTCCAAATAGGCAAAACAATCTTATTATTGTTGTTAATTTATCATTTTGATTTTTATGTTGACTTTGGTACTTTTTTATATGGTATTGTTATATAAAGTATGAAGCTAGGAAAATTCCAGGAAAAGTGGAATAGGGAAACTGAGACAGATTGTTAAACACCAGTTTGCAGCCACCTAGTAAATCCTACCTTCCCTAAACCAAGGACAGTTGGGAGTTAAAGTTTTGTGTTAGATGGGCCAGATATGGAAACCCAGGAACAGAAATTAGGGCACAGAAACTCACCAAGGCAGGAAGCCTCAGGTGCCTAGCAAGGGGCAAAACTGGGGAAACAAGAACTTTGTCCCCAGGGCAACCTATCCTCCCCTAGCATATCGTTAGTCATGTGGTTTAGATCCCTTCAGCTTTCCTCCCTAAAGATAACATCTAGGCCTTGGTTGTATTTCAGCTCCAGGCTCAGATAAGTGGTGATGTGGCTGCCTCAGGACCAGCTGCATTGACTAATGACCCCCTGCCCTGGCACTGACCAAGCAGTGGAGACCAGGACCCTGAAAGAGCTCACCTGGAAAGCTGATGGATATTCTATGGAGACCCTCCCCTGAGACCTCCCCTAAGATTTCCACCCTCAAGAGAGAGATAAATACTCTCAGGACAAAGGACTCAGCTTGCTCTCCCCACCCCCCAAGGGGAGCACGCCACCACCATTTTCTTTTCCTCTCCAAGGGGACCCCACAAGACTTGCAACCAGGGGAGCAATGGGCAGCAGCAGCTTTTCCCGGGCCTACCCCCTGAACCTGTCTCCAAGGCCCCCTTCTCTCCCTGACTTCCCAGGGAGCCAGAGCAGCACAGCCTGGGCTCTCCTGTTCCTTCTTCTATGCACCTTCCTTGTTTCACTGTCCTAAGGATAATTTTACTGCAGCCAATAAATTCTTGCTTTTTTCCCTACACTTTGTCTCTTAATTGAAATCTTTCCCTCAAGAAGACAAGAATTTAGGTGTCCTCCTCCTCATCTCCTGGTAACAGTATAGAACACGTTCAATACTGACAACACACAATGATTAACTGAAAATATCATGCATTTCTGTACATCTCTCTAACATTTTAATAGCATTCTATTATTTCCCAAATAAAATATTTCATGTGTGTACAAAAGATTTTTTTTGGCACTTTAAAGTGAAATGATTTTTTTTTTTTTGTAATTTGAAAGCAAAATACATATTTAAATAGAAACAAATACTGGAAATAAAAGAAAGATGTTTCTGAAGTTCAGATAATTTCCTTTAAGAAATTATACTTTGTCCCAAAAAAGATTATTTTAAAGTTTAATAAGGAATGAGAATATTTATGAGGGATTTTAATCTAAGTGTTATGACTAATCTGACTTTACATTTATTTGATCTATTTATAAAAACCAGAAGACTTCTTCAATTGTTAAAAAATAAACACCATCAAATATTCCTCTTTTTAACCTAAATAGAAATAATATATTTAGCCTTGAATATTCTTTAAGAATTACTATTTAAGAATAAAAGTATATAATAACAAAAACATTCCCTATACAAATACATGAAACTTAAATGAATAGGAAAATAATTTCTTACAAATAGAGTCTAATGTAACCCTAGAGTATTAGTTGGACATTAACTATAATGTGACAATAACTTGCTTTGCAATTACAAAAAAAGCTACAAATTTCCAAAATAATGTCAGTTTTCCTGTTTGTTTAAACGTAGATATTTTTGTTGTGTAATTTATAATTTATTTTTATATTCTTAAGAGATCTATGTCTTTTTCCCAAATATAACAAGCTATAGGCATGCTTTTACATTCATAATTATATACCATTATAAGTAGTCACATACATGTGCCATTTTTTTACTCATTTATCTTGTAAAGAAAATTTACTTAGAAATCTCTAACTTTTATTTCTAGATTGAACCAAATGAATGCTAGGCTTGCTGAACAACAGTCATATTAGGATTTTATTCTATCTTAGTCCAGATTTATTTCTTATGTTTGAAAAGATCTCATCAAAATGCAAATTACCTACATTAAAATCTATTTATTTTAACTATACAGATTGATGAGTTTTGAGATACTTGTGTAACACCTACCATCATAAAGATATTAAACATTACCATCACCCCCAAAAGCTCCCTGGAGCCAGCTCCACAGTCCTCATTCTAGAAAATCACTGATATTGCTATCATCACATTAAATTAGTGCTGCCTATTGTAAAAAGTGACATGAATGGAATCATATAGTTATATAATAGTATAATATTTTAGAGATAAATTGATGTGATATCTACAGTTGTTTTATAAAATTTAATTTCTTTGTACTAATCAATTTTATATTCATATATAGATCTGTTTATTTACTCTCCTATTTATGAATATTTGGATGTTTCTAATTTGGAGCTGTTAAGAATAAAGCTTCAATGAACAATCCTATACAAGTTTTTTTGTTAACAATATTTCCATTTCTCTTTGGTAAATATATAGGAGTAGAATTGTTGGGCATATGGTAATTGTGTATATACATTTTAAAAAAGCTGTCAAACTGTTTTCACAAATGATTACAAAATTTTACATTTCCACCAGTAATGTATAAATGCCCTGGCATCTGCACATCTTCACCAAACCTAGATATTGTCCATCTTTTAAAATTTGGTCATTCTGGTGAAAGTGTAATGATCTCATATTATGATTTTAATATGCATTTGGACTGTCCTGATGACTAAAATACTTAACAGTTTTTCTGCATATATTAGTCATATGCATATCTGTGTGTATGTTTGGTTTGTTTGACTCTCTAAATATTTTTATTGGTTTTTCTTATTATTATTGCGTTATATATATCTTTAGATATTTAGGATAAAAATTCCTGGTCTTATGTACTTATTGTACACATTTCAGCTCAGTATGACTTTCCATTCTATTATCTTTTAATAGGAGCATTTGAAGAGCAATAGTTTTAACTTTAATAAAGACTAATTTATCAATTTTGCTCTGTTTTAACTGGTAAATCTTATTGTGCTTTACATATATATGCATATATACACGTATGTTTTGCCCTATAAGAACCCATCAACACTTACTCTTCTTTAAGCAAGGATGGTGATAACATTCACTTTATAGGATTTTTGACATTATGGAGAAATTTATTATACTTTGAAAACAACTCAGTACATAAGCATTAAATAAATATTAGTTATTATTATTGAACTAGTTAAAAATTCTGAGATTAATGTAACAAAATTTCTGAGCCCAAGATTTACTATATTTAAAGTGAGACAGTGGTCAAGGCTATTTAATATTAGCATAAAGATAAACATAGAAAACAGAGCAGAATAAATAATTCAGAAACACTTTCACACATATAAAGTCAATTTATTGTTCCTAACAAAATTACTAAGTTAAAGCAATTAGGGAAAAGTCTAGTTTTTTCAAAAATTAGTAGAAGAAAATGGGACATATCCTAAGCAAAAATTATAAAAAATAGGCCTCAGCTTTTACCTGCATCACAAAAATAACAACAGGAAATAATTATATATCTAAATAGAAAATATTAAAAAATTCTAAAGTAAACACAAGAAAAATCTTTTTTACAAAGGGTAATTCAAAATGTTCTTAGGATAAAATATAGTAAAAAATAAAAAAATAAAATAATTTAAAAAAAAACTTTATAGACTGTACCTCAAGAAAATGAAAAAAATTTATACTATTTAAAACCACTATTAAAGAAATAAAGGAAATATCACTGACAAGATGAATATATATCTGAAAAAAGATATATGCAGAATTTAAAGAACTTCTTACAATTAAATAAGACAAAATAACCAATTTACTAAAATTAGATAAAATGTTCAATCAGACACTAAACCAAAGAAGAAATATCGATGTCAAATAAACACAAAAAATGTTAAAATTATTTAGTTATCAGGTAAATAAAACTTTAAACTATAATGAGACACTATTTCATATCCACTAAAATAAACAAGGACAACATTTTAAAAATCTAACATATAAAGTACTTGTGAAAAAACAGAATTAATGAAAATTTTTATATTGCTTGTAGGAAAGCAAATGTCACATTCAGGTAAGGAAAATGTTATAGAGACAAAATTATATCCTCGGTTGCCATCAGTTTAGAGCGGGAAGTGTTTCATGACAAATGTGCATGAGAGAACTTTCGGGAGTGAAAAGAAGATCCTAAATCCCAATCATCATGGTGTTTACATGACTGTGACATTTTGTTAACACTCATGTAATTGTAAACCTATTAAAGGATGAAGTTTTACTGTCTGTAAACTACATCTTAATAAACCATATTTTAAGAAATCAAAGTAAAATAGAGACTTTTATAACAAACAAAAGTTTTTCTTGTCTCCACCAGACCTGACTCCAGAAGGCCTGACCTCATGCATATTTCCAACATAAGGAAACTCATCCTTGCTGGAAGCAAAGGTTTCATGCAACAAGAAATAAGGACCATGATAAGGGTAAATACAGATGTACATATAAATAAATATTGACTATTTAAAACAAAAGTGAATTAGAATTAAGAAATCTCTTCAGAAATTTTTTAAAGAACTTACATGCTTAAATAAAATGTATGGAAAGGGTAGCACAAAAAAATTAAAGATCTTAATTTTTAGGATTATTAGGAAAAATATTGAATATAAAGATAAAAAAATAACATCTTACATTGATAGCGGGCTACGTATCAAAACTTTTACAATGTTGGCAAACATTTGGAACTAGCATGAGAATATTTCCATATGTGTATTTAAAATGTATATATAAAATTATTAAATAGTCTTTGTATAAGAGCAAAACAGAATATTTTTAATATTTAAAAATTTAAAATTGGGTAAAAAATTATTAATAAAGGTACATTGATGTAAAATATTTGCATACCCATTAAAAAATATTCCTCTGTCTACTTAGAATTGACCATTTTTTGGTGGAATTGCTTTGACATATTATAGGTGAAAAACACAAAGAATGAAAGAAGTCATTCCCTGGCAGGTGTGGCTCAGTTGGTTGAGGGTCTTCTCATGCACTAAAAGGTTCAATTCATGGTCACAGCACAGGCCTGAGCTGTGGGCTCGATCCCCAGTGGGGGGCATGCCTGAGGCAGCCAATTGATATTTCTCTCTCAAATCAATGTTTCTCTCTCTCTCTTTTTCTGTCTCCAAAAAATCATTAAGAACATATTTTAAAAAAAGAATAAAGAAGAAATGAGTAATAAAACACTGATGATGATAGCAGTATGAAACATAAAATGGGGTCACTGAAATTTTCTATAAATAGGTGAATTTTCAAATTAAACCCAGTTCAATGTTTACTTATAAGATTTTGCTTCAGATAAAGTGACAGGATTTAATAAAAATCAGCATGTCCTTGTGCTTCTCATAATGTATGCATTTGTCATAAAACAATTTTTTTACATTCTAGATTGCAAGGTTCTCTGTTATTGAGAATAAATAAGACAATGTAAAACAAGTACTCTGAGTTTCATAACTAACTGAGGCCAGGGTATTCTAGATAAAGATCTTGAAAAATGAACATAAAAGTAATGAGTGTATGGATGGTTTTTGATATATGCTTATACATTACTTTGGTAGAGGAAAAAGATCTTTGAAATATGGAACCAGACTCCATTGATTCTTCTGTTGCTTTTGGTCCTATTCCAGTAACACATTAATGTGTATATCAATATCTCTGCTGGGAAGCAGCATCATTTATTTTGTATTTTCTCATATCTTGGCTTTGCTTATTCCCCATTATTTAAAAAAACAAAAAAAAATCCATTATGTTAAAATCTTCTACAGTTTTTAAATAGTTTAATGGAAATGTTTTAAATTAAGAAAATCTATATGCTTATTACTATTCAAATAAAAATGTTATTTTTAATTTATAGTTAAGAATTATTATTTTGAGTCTGTATATACTATTATCTTTGAAATTTTAAAGTAGCCTTTAAAGTAGTCTGATATGCAATTGCCTATAGATAATATTAAAACTTTTTTTTTCTGTCCTAGCAGTTTAAGGCCTAGCTCTTGAAATGGGACATTAATAAAGGGTTGAGCATTACACAACAAGATGGCAGCATAGGTAACCACGGCACCCGCACCTCCTACAACCACATCAAAATTACAACTAAAATACAGAATGATCATCACTCTGGCCCTCCTGAAATCTGGCTAAACAGAAGCCCTATAGCCAGGGAACTGAAGGAGCAATGAGACCAGTGGGAAGGGTGGAGACGCCAGTGGATTGGAGCTGAATCTTAGAGACTCAGCCAAGGTCCCACACCCGGTGCTGTTGTTTAAAAGTAGGAGGGACATCTTGACCATGGAGGTTTCCCAGAGGAGTGAGGGGTCCCAGCCCCACATCAGGGCCCCCAGCCCAGGGTCCCAGGGCTGGGGAGAGAAGTCCCCACAACTTCGGGCTGTGAAAACCAGAGCAGACCATTGCTGAATGGTGCAGAGGGAGCTCCTCTTAAAAGACTGGCACACCGGCTCATTCAGATGTGCTCCTTCTGAGCTCCAGGGCTGGGCAGCAGCTTGAAAGGAACCTGATACATTCAGGGAGGAACTAACTTGCCTGAAATCAGGGCCAGAGCAGGAGGGGCAGCTTTCTCCCAGACAGAACAGCTGCCAGAGGGCATTGCTCCTTTGGTGAGCCCTCCCCCATATTTGAATCTCCAGCACCTGACTTACATCTTTGGCCCCACCCTAGTGATTCCCAGAAGACCCCGCCCCTCCCTACTTGCAAGCTCATCCAAGCCATTTCCAGTGGCTTTTCTATGCAGTCGCCTCTTGAGCCTCATGCTTAAGACTTTCCTAAAATCTCTCAAAAAAGCAGCAGCTTGCCTCAACATGGCTCATACCTCTCGATAAGTGACCCCCAGGCTTGGCACTAGTGGCAGCCTGCATTCCTTCATAGCTTGACCTCTCCTGAAAACCTCCAAGCCCAGCACAAGTAGCAGCCAACTACAGTTTGCTGTGCAGCTCATGCTGGGTGGCCCTGGGCAAGGCACTGGCACAGGCTGACTTTGCACATCCCAGGAGGCCCCAGAGACAGTGCACCTGGTGGTCAGACTCGACCACACTGGATTACAACCCTACCACATCCACAAGTGACCCACTGAAAGGGCACACTCGGCGAATACCACAGCTCCACTGAAGTAAATCCTGCACCATAGAGGTGTCTCCAACACAGCAGCTCTTTGGCTATAGTTGCAGCTGGTCCTCACAGCCAATTGGCCTGGGGGTTAATTCCTCCTAGTAAGGCCAACAGCAACCAAGGCTCAACTACAACAGGACAGGGCACACAGCCCACATAGGGGAGCATTTAGAAGGTCTAGCTCAGGTGACTGAGGAGGCTGAGCCACTGGACCCTACAGGACACCTACTACACAAAGCCACTCTACAAATTCCAGGAGACATAGCAGCTCTACCTAATACATAGAAACAAATATCTGGAAGCAGCCAAAATTCAGAGGCAAAGAAATATGTCACAAAGGAAAGAACAGAAGAAATCTCCAGAAAATGGACTAAATGAAATAGAGCCAAGCAAGCTAACAGATACAGAGTTCACAATAATGATTATAACGGTACTCAAGGATCTTAGTAAGACTATTAAGAAAACAAGTGAGATCATCGATGACATAATAAAGTACCAATCAGAAATGAAGGCTACACAAACTGAAATTAATAATAATTTACAGAGGATCAACTGTAGAGTAGAGGACCCTGAGAATCAAATCAGCAATTTGGAATATGAGGAAGCAAAAAACACCCAACCAGATGAACAAAAAGAAAAAACAATCCAGAAATATGAAGATAATATAAGGAGTCTCTGGGACAACTTCAAGCAGCCAAACATTCATATTATGGGGGTCCCAGAAGAAAGAAAGAGAGCAAGAAGCTGAAAACCTATTTCAAAAAATAATGACAAAAATTTTCCCCTACCTGGTGCAAGAAATAGACTTAAAAGTCAGGAAGCACAGAGTCCCAAACAAGAGGAACCCAAAGAGGCTCACAGCAAGACACATCATAAATAAAATGCCAAAGATTAGAGACAAAGAGAGAGTCTTAAAAGCAGCAAGAGAAAAGCAATGTTACCTACAAGGGAGCACCCATACAACTGTCAGCTGATTTCTTAACAAAAACTTTGCGGGCCAGAAGGAAGTGGCAAGAAATACTTGAAGTGATGAAAAGCAAGAACCTACAACCAAGATTACTCTACCCAGCAAAGCTATCATTTAGAACTGAAGGTCAAATAAAGAGCTTCACAGGTAAGAGAAAGCTAAAGGAGTTCATCACCACCAGACCAGTATTACCTGAAAGGTTGAAGGGTCTTCTTTAAGAAGAAGCTAATGAAAAAAATAATCTGACAAACTAAATAGATTCAGACACACTGAAGCATGCAACAGACAGTCATATTTCGGAGGAAAGAGGGAAGGGGGTTGGAGGGTGGGAAGAGGTTAACCAAAGAGTTATATGCATGTATGCATAACCCATGGGCACAAACAATAATGGGGTGAAGACCTGGGGAGGGGGTGGAAAGGAGGTGGAGGGGGTAAATGGGGGGGGGGGAATGGGATACCTGCAATATTTTCAACAATAAAGATAAATTTAAAAATAAATAAAAATAAGGAGTTGAGTTGATTCTGGGTAAAGTCACCCTCCCTTCCTAACCATTCTTTCTGCACACCCATTATGACACTAATTAAAAAAGTATGTGGAGCTGAGCTTGGTTGGCCTGAATTGAGTTTTCTCCCTTGCCTACCAGCTAGTCAAATCAAAACTCACCTGTGCACAGGCTACTTTTCCTCACTTGAATATTAAATGAAAGCATCTGAATAAACTTAAATGTACTTTATTTTGTCATATTTTCTATTTATATTACCATATGTTGAAATTAAGCATATTGCATATATTTTAATATTTTAAAATATTTTATTTATGTTTTTACATTTTTTATATATTTTTAAGTGTGACATATTGTATAGCATATCTGCATGCAATGTTACTAAACAAGTTTTACATACATTTCATATTTCACTATGCTATCTCTTAGAAGAACAAACTTTACACGTCTTAGTGAGATTTTTTTACTGCTGGTTACTATTTTTTGTAAAGCATGATCTTTTAATTTTCCTGATAAACTGAATAACAAATATTTATTTTGCACACATAATGAAGAGGAAATTGGGGATGGTGGAAATAAGTGTCAGCACTGAAATTCAGAAACGAGTTATCTTGTGACAGGTCAAAAGCATTTGGGAATGGACACATGAGTTAACTCTTTACTGGTCAGCAATATTCAGACAGGGAAATAGGTGTATACTCGTGACCCATCAGCAAGGTCTTTTAATTAACTAATATGACCTGAGGCACCAACTTTAGAGGAATAAACCAAATTGTTAATAGTAAGAGTAGTTAAAGCCTTAAAAAGTTCTAATGTAAGAAATTACCTAAGCCCTGGGTGCGTAGCTCAATTGGTTAAAGCATAGTCCTGATACTCCAAGGTTGCAAGTTTGATCTGTAGTCAGGGCATCATTGGAATCAACCAATGAATGCATCAGTAAATGGAACAACAAAATTGATGTTTTCTCTCTCCATCTCCCTCCTTCTGTCTGTCTAAAATCAATAAGTAAAAATAATAAATAAATAAATAAATACATAAATAATAAATAAATAAATAATAAAAAGAAATGACCTGAGATGTCTGGCCCATCTAGTTAATTAAAACCATGACTATGATGTTACGTAAAGAGTTCACACTACAGTTCATAGAATCAGATAAAGAGATCGTACATGGAATGGTTCTTATGAGTTATTCAGTTTTAATTTAATAGACATTCAGGAATAATTGAGGGGTCAATTTTACAGGGGTTAGCTGTATGGTTAATATTAGCCTTCATGGCTTAAATTGCAAGTACTTTTACTGGCATAAAATATTCAAATAATTTCCAGTGATTGGTGATACCGTATGCAATTTAAAATTACTAGTCTGGCACATAATCATCTTCTCATTTACCAGAATCTTGTGAAGTAAACAAATTGTCTGTATAAGAGCCTTATGTTATACAAAAATATGAAGTAATCCTCTTGGCTCATTCAAATTATAGTCTTGTCTGTTAGGGCATTTTTCTAAGAAGAACTCACTCTAGCTTCTGCTCCTATAGGGCATATCACTTATTTTTTAAGCTCATTAATCATTCTCTTTACAAAGCACTTATAGTAGTTGATTCTTTTTTGTTATTTTTCTCTCTTTTTTTCTTTTTTTTGTGTGTCTCTTAAAAGTATACTTTTTTCCATCACCATTTATCCCCATATACCCTCCTCCACCTCCACCCACACCCCCCCTTGTCCCCTACAATCACCACATTTTGTCCAAGTCCATGAGTTCTTTCTCTTTTTTTTCCCCTTTTGTGCAATCTCTCCCCCCACTCCTGGGAATCCCCCTTCCCAGAGCTTTCAGCTTGCTCTCTATCTATGAGTTTGTCTCTATTTTACTTGTTAGTTCAGTTTGTTCATTAAAACATATGAATGAACTCATATGTTACTTGTCTGTCTCTGACTGGCTTATTTTACTTAGCTTAATGTTCTCCAGGTCCATCAATGCAGTTGCAAAGAGTAAGATTTCCTTCTTTTTTTTAATCTGAAAGAATATGTGCACTCCTATGTTCATTGCAGAGTTATTTACAATAGCCAAGGTTTGGAAGCAGCCCAAGTGTCCATCAGTACATGAGTGGATGAAAAATCTGTGGTACATTTACATAATAGAATAATACTTGGCCAGCCCAGCCAGGCGTTGCTCAGAGGTTGAGCGTCAACCTAGGATCCGGGCGATCGGGTTCGATTCCTGGTCAGGGCACATGCCCAGGTTGTGGGCTCGATCAGTGACTCATCATTGATGTTTCTATCTCTCTCTCTCCCTCTTCTTTCCTCTCTCTGAAATCAATAAAGATATATTTTTTTTAAAAAAAAGAATAATACTCGGCCATAAAAGAGAAGAAAATATTTTTCTTAATGGAGCATACAATATCACAACAGCAACTGATTATATAAATCTATATATAGATATATATAGATATATATATATATGTGTGTATATGTGAAAAATTATTTTCCTCAAGGAAATCTCAGTAAGAGCAAGAAACTAACAAGTATGGAGATGGAAGAAATCTAGATAGTTGCTAAAACAGAGGTTTTCAGGAACGGTTGTAGAGACTATAGAATGGTAAACTCTGAATCATCCTAAAATGGGTGATCAGTAGTGTGATGAAAGATTTACAGAGAAGGAAGAATTGATTCATGTTAAGACTTCACTGTAAGAAGTGATATCTTAGTTAGACATAGAATATATACAAAAGCACATTCAGAGAAAAGAGCACTGACAAAGGATAGTATACCCAGGAAGCCATGACAGTAAATTGCTGATAATATATAATTAATTGTTGATTTTGGAAATCTGTGGGAATGAAACTGAAATGGTAAGCAAGGGATAATAAAGATAATATATTCACAATCCACTTGTATAATTATGTCATGTCTCTGTCATGTACTAGGCCTAGTATTAAGGATATGTGAGCAAATAAGATAAGCATGTCCCTATCCTCATAGAAATTATCATCAAAGTAACAAGGAACATAAATATAGGTTCAGATAATGTATTAAACAAATAATAATAAAAATGTTGTGTGAGAACATAAAGCTCTGATAAATTTAGGGCAGCATTTTAGAGCAATGTAAAGGCCAGAAACATATTTTTGTTGAGATGAGGTCTCTTCTGAATTCTCTATCATATGATTGATATTATCTTGTGCATTTATTGTATGTATAGGTTTGTTTAGATATTTTGTTATACACATGAGAGAGAGAATTAAATTAGAATTTTAGATTCATTATTAACAATGTTGATAAAAGAATGAAAGAAGAAAAAAACAAAGGCAGAAACATCATTTAGGCAAGTGCTACACAGTAGACAAATTATAAGGGCCAAATCCCAGCCAGTTGCATTAGTAACAAAAGAGGTTGATTGATTTGAGAAAATGCTAAGTAGAATTAATTTAACATATATATCAGGGTAGCATAGATTTTATTTTTGATTTGCTTTGCTTTGTTTAAAATGAAAACAATCAATACCATCCAGGCTAGAGGGAAATGGACACTGCTGTTAGTTGCATAAATTATTATATCTCTTTTGTGAAACAAGTTGGTAATATGCATAATAAGTCTTCAAATTATTGATGCTCTTTGATAGTTATTCTATATTTGGGAATTAGTCATATAGAAATAACTGTAAATCAAAGCGTTTTGTTAGAAAAGATCAATAAAACATTATTTATAATAGTAAAATGAATGGAAATTGCCTAAATGTTCAATTTAGTGGAGGTGGTTACATAAGTTACTATGTGGAATTAAAAAATATTGTATGTTAAATAATGTAAATTAAATACCAAAGTATGTGGCTTTACTTCCACACCTATTGAAAAAATATGCATTAAAAAAGGAAAGAATGCCCAGCCGGGCATGGCTCAGCGGTTGAGCATCGACCTAGGATCCAGGCAATTAGGGTTTGATTCCCAGTCAAGGCACATGCCTGGGTTTCGGGCTGCATCAATGACTCTCTCATCATTGATGTTTCTACCTCTCTCTCCTTTCCTCTCTCTGAAATCAATAAAGATATATTTTTTTTAAAAAAGGAAAGAATTATCAAACTTATTTGTTTTATCTCTAGGTGGTAAGATCATTTTATATTTTCTTTTAAATTTATTTTCAAATTAGCTGAATGTGAAAATGTATTGTGTTTGTAGTTAAAAAAATAAATTTACTTTATTATTCTTAGGATGTAGTAACCCATTATATGTGGTGGTAAGGAATAAATTAAAAATTGATGAAACTGTACTAGATTTCTAGATTTCTGTCTTGACATGGATACAATGAGGAGGAGTATATTTTGAAGAGAATGATGTGTGTAATTTTGGTAATAACTCACTGTAATTTACCATATCAGGCTAAAAAATAAAAATTATATGCTTAGTACAAAAAATACTTGTATTCTAGCTACTGCTTTTTTTGTATAGATTTATATCTTTACTGATTTCAGAGATAAGAAGAGAGAGGGAGAGAGAGAGAAACATCAATGATGAGAGTCATTGATTGGCTGCATCCTGCACGCCCCCTACTGAGATTCGAGCCTGCAACCTGGGCTGTGCCCATACCAGGAATTAAACTGTGATCTCCTGGATGATAGGTTGATGTTCAACTGCTGAGCCATGCCATCTGGCCTCTAGCTACTGCTTCTGTATTTATTGGTATTATTATTGGTTTTATTGATTGTTTTCCATAAGGAATAAAAGTATATGTTTACAAAAGATCTGAATGTAAATGTTTATAGCAGCTTTATTTGCAATATACAAATCTCAAAATGGCTCATATGCCCATCAACAGGTAAATGAACCAAATGTTTATGATGTACACATATAATATTCAATGCCATATTGCTAAATGATATTCAGCAATTAAGAGTACTGATCTATAGAGACATGCAACAGCATGGATGAACCTCCAAATAAATAAGCTGAGCAAAAGAACTCAGATAAAAAGACATTTTAAAAAATTTATTTATATAAAAATGTAGAATATGCAAATATCACTATTTCACTTATATGTGGAATTTAATGAACAAAATAAGCTGATGAATAAAATAGAACCAGAGGCATAGAAACATGAAACAGACTAAAGAATCTCAGAAGAAAGGGGGAGGGAAGGGCAGGAAAAGATTAAGCAAAGAATTTATATGCATATATACATAACCCATGGACACAGACAATAGGGTGGTGGAGGCCTGGGGTGGGTAAGAACTGGGTGGACATGGGTGGTGGGGGGAAATAAGAGGGTAAACCTGTAATACTCTGGAAAATAAAGATTAAAAAACTGGCCACCAAAAAAAAAAAAAAAAAATTAGAACATGCAAACTAATCTGCAGTGACATAATTCAGATCAGTGTTCGACTGGGGGAGGAAATGGGAGGCATGATTTACAACAGTATAAAAAATACAAAAGGTATTTTTGTGGGTTATAAAAATATTGAATCTGGTATTTGAGTGATTATTTATGGATATTTATAAAGTTCAAAAGTCATCAAATTTTATCTTAAACATGTGAATTATATTTCAATAAAGTGTTAAAAATTGAAAAAGATAAAATATATTTGTGTATATCAGCAATAAGCAAATGCACACTGACATCAATTTAAATATCATTAAAAACACATACCTAAGAATAAAACCATAGTGCATAAATAATTACTGAGGAAATTAAAGAAGCTCTAAAGAAATGGAGGAATATATATTTGTTTGCATGTGTTTGTATGTGTACATGCACATGTGTGATTAATGCAGATTTTTGTGTAATTTATCAATTGAGTTGGATAGTTAAATAGACAGACTGATAAAGTATAGCCAATGCAATCTTTAGAAATAAAATAAAAAAATCTAGAGGACTTATAACAAGTATAAAGAACTTGTATATTCCTTAAGACTATGTAAAGTTGGCAGAAGTAAATAATCATCAATCAATGGAATAGAATATTGTTTATAAAAAATTCATAATGCAATGGGTAAAAGATAACTTTTTAAATAAACGGAACTGGGTCAATTGAATATCCATTTAAAAATAAAAAATCTAGAAACCTACTTCATGCACATTCAAATATTTCCTGATGAATTTTAGATTAATGTGAAAGAAAAATCATTTAAGTTTCTAAACATAACTTAAAATAACAATTTTATAATTGCAAATAATACACAATAAAAATTAACCAAAAGATTTACAATTTAAATCATGTTAAAATAAAAAGTTTTTGTTCCTTAAAAACACTGTTACAAAACAAAAAGTTAATCCCCTGAGTCAGAGATGATATTTGACTTGTGTATCTTATATGGACTTAACATTCTGAATTTTAAAAAGTAGCGTTTACAAATCAATAACAAAAGGATGGATAATACAATAAATATGGGCAAAATTTGAGTTGAAACTTCAGGATAAAGACACTGAAATCATTAAAAAACACATGAAAAGGTTAATAAAATAATATAGGTTTCAGGTATACAATTCTATAATACGCCATCTGCATTGTGTGTTCACCATCTCAAGTCCAGTTTCCTTCCATCACAGTTTATGCCCTATTTACCCTCTTCTACCTTCCCCCATCCCACTTTTCCTTTTCTTTTTTTGACATGTTTTATTGATTTCAGAGAGAGGAAAGGAGAGGGAGACAAAGAGAAGCATCAATGATGAGAGTCATTGATTGGCTGCCTCTTGCTCACCCCCCACTGAGAACTGAGCCTGAAACCCAAGCTTGTGCCCTGACCTGGAATCAGACCATGGCCTCCTGGTTCATGAGCCACACCAGCCAGGCTATGATTTTTTTGTATGTTTTTTTCTTTGCTTAATCCCACATTGAAGAAGTTACAAATAAGTGGAATCATCCTGTGTTCACGGATAAGCAGAATTAACATAATTTAAATATCCATACTACCCAAAGCAATCTTTAGATTCAACTCGACTCCTGTCAAGATACCAACGGTATATTTCACAGAACTAGAACAAACGTTCCAAAACTGTATATGGAACCACAAAGACTCCAAATAGCCACAGAAATCTTGAGAAAGGAGAACATACACTCTTATTTCTGTTGGGCATGAAATTCTTGCACATTTCAGCAATTTATTCGAGAAATTTATGATCTTTGGTTTAGAGTGATGTAAACTTACTAAGCATTATCTCTTCACTACAAAAGTAACCTTTATGTTCATGCAAACTCTGTGAACTCAAAGGTCTGTCAGGAAAATTATTGTAACTGTATATACAAAAATGCATATATATTTTTTATCAAAAGTTAATTATATCCTTAAATAAAATTATGACACACTTCTGTGAAATACATGTATACCAAACTCACTTTGAAAAACAAAAGCTATCCATTGTTCCCTATGTCTATCATGTAGCATAAATGTTAGTCTGATTGGTAGCCTTTCTGTTTTCCACACAGATGCAGCCAACACAAACATTTTAGAATTTTAACCTAAATGCCTCCTGCTTTACTGTGTGCTAATAAAAGAAAATTAGAGAAATAAGATCTTTATATATTTTAAACATATATTATGAAATAAGAAAGCAGCCTTTGAAAGTATAAAGCTTGCAATTGACTCAAGAAGAGGCTAACATCTGTTTTGATACTGTTCTATCTTCTTATAACGTTTCTGTAAAATACCAATAGTGAAAAGACAAAATTTATTTTTCATTTTGAAATAATTCTGTGACTGACTCAAATTCTAATATGGTCAAGATGCTTGCCAAACAAATTTAAATCAACAAAAGCAAGTATATTAAGATGATAACTGTTTTTCTTTTTTTCTGTGTGTTTCAAAGAGTTATTTTGTCACAGGAAATTACCCTGTTTCTAGCAAAATATTATTTTCAAGGAGAATGGGTTTTGCTCGGCTTATTTCTACCCTAGAGAAGTTTCTTATGCATACGTTTAGAAAATAATTGAGAATTCTTGCTTTTTTCATTCCCAGGGATTCTTTTAAGTAAACTTCTAATATCCCGTGAAGGAAGTAAGAAGAAATAGTACAATTTATATTTTGTGTTGCCTAGGGATTAGACTGGTTTCTACATAAAAGAGAGAAAAGCAGGCAACTCTTTAACCAATGGAATGATTGAAGATTTTCTGTCAAATGTGACCTTGTTGATATCATTTTTATTGTTGGATCATCTGTGTAGTTGTCATCTGATTTCATGCCCTCTTTTAAAGTTTAATAGCAAAGTTATGCTTTCCACAGTAGTTCATTCAAAAGAAGATTTCATTATAAAAATATTGGTGTTTTATGATTTAGATAGCAATAAAAAGGAAAAATAAATAAAACATATAAAACTTTCCCTTTCTTTTTTTACTATGGTGCAATAAAAGCTATAGCATGTAAATTGCATTAGTTGTTTGAGATCAGCACACGTATCTTTAACTCTATTATTTACACTACAAAAAAATAAATAGTATCATGAATTTGTACTGAGTAAACAGATATATTTCCTTCACGAACATTAATTTCCCACACAAACTATATATTTTACTTAAAATCTCTGTGCTATACAAGTTGGTAGTTACAAAATAGTCACAGGGAATAAAGTAAAGCATAAAAAATAGTCAATAATATTGTGATAACTATGTATGATGCCAATTAGGGTACTAGAATTATTGAAGGGGACACTATGTAAAGTATATAAGTGTCTAACCACTAAACTGTACATCCAAAACCAATGTAAAATTTTAAAATAAGGCAAAATATGTGTTGTATTCTTTTACAAGTCTCAGGATTTCAAAATCTAATTTTTCAAGGTCAACATCCGCAAAATTTTTTCTAATAATTATAACTTTAAAAGCATCTCCCTCTCCTAAAATGCCATACTATTTTATCAGTCTTTCTCTCAAAATATGTAATACACAACCATTTTTTAAATAACATTTTGAAGTATATTTACTATTATATTCATGAGGTAACTATTCAAACAAGAGAAATCTGAAATTACAAAGAAGTATGAGATAGCTAACATACTTTCACATTCATATTAAATACTCATTGTTGCTGCTAATTTATTTAATTATAAACACAGAATGCTTTTCCTTTTTTTTTTAAGTAAATACTACCTGCTATAGTCTATTGAGAAATCATCTAGCTGCTTCCACAGAATAATGGGGTTAAAAATGATAACTCAGAGAAATTCTGTATAATTTCTGCCATTTTATGTTATTAAGATAAAGTATTTTGCATTTTAAACATTCAATTTCAGTCCTGGCTGGGTGGCTAGTTTGGTTAGAGTGTCTTCCCCATACACCAAAAGGTTGAGGGTTCGATTCCTGGTCACAGCGTGTAGGGAAGGCAATGGTTTGTTTCTCTCTCACATCGGTGTTTCTCTCCCTCTCTCTGTCTCTCTCTTTGTAAAAATCAATTAAAACAAAAATGTCCTCAGGTGAGGATTAAAAAAATAAGCAAATTCAATTTCATATTTGATTTTAAGTTCACTGTTTCATCCAGCACCAGCTAGAGTTAGGTCTTCAGCGATGCGGAATTCAAGAGGGACATGCTCTCCGTCATCTCTCCTCGTGCCTTTGCTTCTCTCAGACCTTCCTCCTCTCACCCCCAACTTGACTCAGATCATGAACAAGCAATAGTCCTGGCCAGCAGAGAGGGCATCTGTGTCTGACTTGACAGTGAGGTTTGGCGATATTGTTAAAGCGGCAGGTGCCTTCAGTGGGGAAAGGAGAGCCTGCCTCACCCCAGCGCTTCCTGAGTGGGTAACAGGGGGCCTCTGTCTTTGTCTCCCAGGCAGTGGTACAGAAGTTGTGCCAAAGTGAAGGGAAGCCATAAAGCAAAGAGTTTTGCAACTTTGCCTGAGGTGAATAACTTTATTTGGAACAAAGCTTAGAGAATTCCACAACTAAAGGCATTTTAGAAAACAATGTAAATCTTGGGGGAGAACAGTAGAGGAAGCTGGTAGCTCCCTGATATAAGTAGCCAAAAGTTTAATACAGGCAATCAGGGGAACTGATAGTCAAGAATTGCCCTGTGCATGTGCATTAGGCTGCAGCCACTCAGAAGCACTCAAAACAGGACACAGGGCAGCCAGGAAAGCATTCCCCAAGCCTCAGCCGCAATAATCAGCACAAGGCAGAAAAATGATCTTACTAGCACAAGCGGCGAAAATAGAACCTCTGACCAAACACTGGCTGAGAATGAGCTACCCTGATCCAGTATTACACAACTCCTAGGCAACCAGGCTTAAAAAGAAGTCATGCTTATCTCTGTCAGTCTGAAAGACTATGCACCCTCATGGCTACACCTTCTCATGAACACTGGGTGAGGGAACCTTGAAACCCCTAGTCCCAGGCTGAAAGTGGGGCAAATAGTTGAAGTTCCTAAACTGTGATAGCAACTGCAAAGTATGCACATACTAAATATATATGAAAAAAATTAAGTAGCTAAAGGATTTAAGAGCAATATTTAATTGGTAAACAGCTTATGACTTCTCAAAGGTGACATGTTGGTAGATAAGATGAAAAATAAAAACACACAGAGAAAAATATAACCAGGTCCACCAGAGGCTGCACACACATGAGAACTACATTTTGCAGAGTAAGTTGAGCCAAGTCACTTAAACAAACAAATAAAATAACTAAGCAAATAATGACAATAACAATAGCCATTGAGAGTAGGGAGAATGCGGGTGTCATTATCTAGAATTGCTACATTATATTATTAAAAAGTGAAGTTTTTTAAAACCAAAAATTAAGAGATAGCAAAACAAATAAACAAAAACATAACATTATATGGGTGTGAGACACCCCCCCAAGAATCAAAGTAAAGGTGTTAAGATCAGACTTTGAAGGAGCCCAAGGGTGGACTTGGATACAAATATTTCAAAGCAGGTATTTGAAATATGTGAAAATATAAAGGAAAATATGAAACAATGTTGAATCAAAAAAAATGATTAAAGACATTGAATTAAAAAAGCATCGAATAGGAATTTTATAGTTTAAAGTATAATAAGTAAAATGAAAAATTTGCCAGGGCTCAACAGTATATTTTGGCTAGCAGAAGAAAGAATTAGTGAACTCGAGGAGATAGCAACAACGATTATACAATCTGCAAAACAGGGAACAAGAGAAAAATGAGCAGATCCTTAGAAATATGTGAAACACAATTCCACCAACATATGAGTAATGGGAATGTTATAAAGAGAGGTGGGAGGAAAACCGACAGAAAAAAATGCAAAAAAATAATGTCAGTGGCTGAACATGTCCCATAATTTGAAGAAAAACATTATTCTTCCAGAAAACTCAGTACATTTCTGGAAAGCTATTTAACTCAGACACTTTAACAATCAAAATGTTGAAAGACAGACTTAAAGGGAAACTGTTTAAACCAGTGAGAGAAAACAATGCATCACTTACTAGAGGACACCAGTAATGCTAATTAACACCCAGAAAATAATAAAAAGTGTGGGAAATGTTAGGCCTCAGTGCTTATAATAGTTTTAATAAGTATATTATATTAATATGTATTATATTAATAAGCACAATAGAGTATATATCTACAACATTGTGGTATTGAATCAGTTATATTGTCCATGGGCAATGCATTTATGCATATAAATTCTTTGGTTAATCTCTTCCCATCCTTCCCTCCCCCTTCCCTCGGAGATTTGTATATTCTGAATTAGTGTCCAAATGATTCTCTCCAGAAGACGATCTCATCCATGTGATATTGTAGCTGTTTCCCATGGAGGAAAATTGATGTGGTTAAGATCTTGCATGCAAATGTTGTATATGAAGTAACTGAGGTACTCCACAAATATCTCATTGTGTCACTTTGAAGGGGAAGGCAAAATGCAACTGTATTAGTTTCTTATTTCTGCTTTAACAAATTAATTCTTAGTTCCATCTATAGTCCTAATTTGTTTTAGCCATGTAATACAAAAACATATTGATAGGTTCTGGGGATTAGGGCATATATTCTTTAGTATTTAATAATTCTGTATTCCAAGAATTACAAACATGCATTTCACTTCTGACTATTGTTTTTATGTTTCTTATCTCTATTTCATTTATAAATCATGTCAAAAATGTGTATATGTTGTTAGCATTGCTAAAGAAATCAACTATCCATTGATTTATATGATATGTATGCTCACTCTCACATAGAGTAGATTTTTTCTCTTTTTGTTTAATAATTTTAGATTGTGAGTTCATTATTTTGTATCATCCTCAGAAAAAAGAAAAAAAAAAGATTCTGTCATCTCAGAAGAGACATAGTTCTGTTTTCTGTTTGTGTGCTTTATTTGTTTTATTGCTATCCAAGCCTTGATATCTTCCTTATTGTCTCTCTGTGTTAATTTCTTTATTTTTCTAGCCTAGCCAGCTTTTTGCTAAGGATGAAGCCTTTCAAGGATGTTAAATATAGATATGATTCTAACCTCCCACTTGTCATGTTCAAAGTCTTAATTCCTGTCCCCAATGAGGCATCAAGACTTAAGTTTCTGAATTTCTAAAATTAACAACATGCTCCATGAAATATCCTTGGTATTTAGTCTCTTTTTTTTACTTAATTTTAAACCCGGAAAAGTTCCTTAGCTGCTTTAAAAACTACCTAATCATTTAATGGGATTTTCTGAAGCATTTCTAAATGTTAGTAGTAAAAGAGTTTTTAGATTATTCAATCTCTCAGATTGACCTTTCTTGTAAATTTATGATTTTGTTTTTGATATTTAAAGAGTTTTCTAAGTAGAGAAAAGGACATTAATACTAATAGCTCACCATGAGAAAGTGAATTATCAATTTACTATGTATACAATGGATACTTTCCTGCATTGTATACACTTTAATCCTCATTGATATACAAAATACATAGTATTACTCTATAGTTTTTTCAGATAAGAAAACCATAGCTTAGTGACATTAATTAGAAATTCTAATTTAGGTTGGCCTTTTTCCATCCATTCAGCCTTTCATGCATGCATTCATCCATTTATTTAACAATATGCATGCAGTGTAGTGGGAGAGATGGATATAAAACAAAATAATCGAAACCTGATTATCCAATTGTAGTTGCAATGATAACTTTGAAAACATATTGTCGTATCCAACAAGAACTAATGGCCATATAAGTCATCAAGGGAGACCTCTTAAAAAAAGTAATGTTTAACATTGACATAAAATTTGTATCTATACAGACTATATTAAGGTGATGTGTGTGTGGTATATGAGTGTGTGTGTGTCTGTGTGTGATGGTGGAGGTGGAAAGAGACACAGAAAGAGAGATGAATTAGGGAATATATGAGGGTGCTGACTTTGGCATGTAAAGGTATCTTTAGACTATGACATGAAAAACCAATGGCCAATTCAGAGAACCATAGAAGATTAATATGGGCAGAATATTATATAAAAATGAAGAATCCAGGCTGAACCTAAACCATGTTGGTACTCACAGGTCATGATAAAAGCATTAAAAATATATTGAATGATATTATTGTACTGAACGCATGGATAGAAATGATATGCCCTAAATTTTTATTGAACATGCTAATCCAGAACATTCTGTTTTAACGTTCACAAGGGATTAAGCATTTTTAAGTATTGTGGCACTTAAAACTGAGGAATTGAAATTCCATGAATTCTTACAAATTACAATCATACTGCGTAAGTAAGGCAGGTGTGGGTAAGACATTACAACTTGAGGAGTTAATGCTGTCAAATGAAATAATATAGAAAGAAGGGTTATTAAAATTGGTAGAGAAGTTATTACCACTTATATTGAGAGTTCAGGTAATGTGTGTGAATAAACTATTGTAAATATCAATTGAAGGCTGGTTAAGTAGCTTATTCATTGTAATTGTTACAGGCATTGCTTCAAAAGAGTCTCCTTGTACACACGAGTTTCTCTAGGGTAGACATTCAGAAATGAAATATAAAGGTCGCAGAGTACATGCCATTTTAACTTTCTGGTATAATTAAATTATCTCCAAACTGATTTAACAATATTTAACAACTTCAATCATCAATGAGGTTTCATTTTCAAAACTTTAAGGACATTACCTTAAGCAGTCAGTAAAGAAACATCAAAGGAGCTACAGTTATACAGTCACAATGAGAGAAACACAGACACATGACAAATTCCAAATCTAAGCAAGTAAGATATTTCTATTCCTTTGCTTCTCTTTCAGCACCATTCAAGATCATGGCAAAAACAGTAGCTGGAAAAGGGAGAAACTGAATGCAAGGAAATGGAAATGAAGTTCTCAAGGTAACCCTACATCTTCCCAATTAAAGATTTAGACTTCAATCAGCCCAAGCTGGAACAAAAGAGATGTTTTAGATGTTTCAAGTTTATGAATAGTCACCTATATGACCCTTGGTCTACTCAGGCTCTGTTCTAAGCAAGTTACTAATACCAAAACAAAACCTCATGATATTAGCGTTATTATTCTTTAATTTTATGATGAGAAAACTAAAGCACAGGTAAGTTAAGAATTTTCTCAAAGTTGCAGAGTTATTAAGCATTGACACTAGGTTTGAGCCTAAGCCAACTGAAAAATCTATGGTCTAAAACCACCATGTGTTCCTACCTTTCAGAACCAAAGACTTACTCATTACCAAACTGAAACTGCTTTTGTGACCAGATAATTTAATTTTTCTAAGAACTCTGAAAATAGTTCAGTTTTAATTCAAAGACATAGAAAGAATGTATGAAAGTGTATCGGTGTTGACTGAAAGGGAGAGAAAATATTTGCATCATGGTTAACAGCCTACTCAGTTCCACACTCTCAATACAACAGACAGATTTGGATTACTTGGGGATGCCCTGGCTTGAAAATTATTTTTAAGTATCCCAAACCAAAGCCTTGTTTTGCCAGAAGTGCTGCCAGTCTCGAAAGACTAGGAATACGCTGGTAGGTACTGAAGTTGATATGGGAGAATATACAATTAGAAAAAGGACAGCTTTGAGTTTATCAAAGAAGCTACTTCAATCAGTTGCCTGCAGAAACAAATCTCTAAGGAAATTATGTTAGAGCATCCTGGGAGAATTAATTAGAACACTCCTCAAACCCTTAAACTACCAATGACAGATAAAGACAATGTTAGTCAAGTAAATATTTCCAGACCTGTACTGCTCTTCTCTCTCCTAGAAGGATCCCACAGGAACCAGAGGTAATCCATTTGGGGGATGGGTAGAGGTAAAAACATAAAGAGGGAAATAAAACACACCAAACATGCCCTCTTCATTAATTGGAAGCTTTGTAGCTTGAAGCATTGCCAAGTTGAGAGAGAGGAAATTGTTTTTGTTCATGAAGCTTAATATCTTTACCATTAGAATGAAGTGGAAATAATATTTGCAGTATAGGGCTAATATTATACTATCAGATTAATAACTAAAACTAAAGAGTTATGGGAAATATCTGTATTTTTATCTAAGGAACCATGAAAACTAGGTGCATAGAATGATTTTGAATGGAAAATGTGGAAAAAATAGTAATGTTTTCTATTTGCATCCTCTGAAGTTATGCTCTTTTAATATCATGGCTAGATATAGATATAGATAAAGATATGTAGATATATAGATGATAGATAGATGATAGATAATTTTCTTTTCTGAAAACAAACTATGGAGCAATTTTTAAAATCAATTATCTTAATTGAAAAAATATTGACTACAAATGGTCATAAACAGTTTTCTTAAATGGTAGAAAGACTAAAGATCTCTTCCTAATCTCAGTGTAGAAAAAACAATACTAATAATAAAATAGAAGGAAAAATTAATTCTAGAAAATTTTAATAAAAAATAAATTTCAAAGTTAAAGACAAATATTATGTCAGAAAAAATTTAAAAATTGCAGCATTTCAAAATGTTATGTAAAATAAGTATATAAAAGGATTTAAATATCAATTTAGTAAAACCATAACAAAAAGTAGACTGAAGTAAAATAATAAAGTAATGAATATAAAATTAGAAATATAAATGAGTAAAATATTAAGTATTATTTAACATTACACAGGAAATATAAATGAGATAAAATGGATTCATTTACCAGTTAAAGAAATTAGATATATTTATGGAAATATGTATTATTTTTAATATATACAATTTAAATATTTTTTCAATATAATTTATAAAACAAAAACAATATTTTGTGGTTTGTTTGTTTTTTTCCTGGAAAAAGAAGTAACATAGAAAATACATTTATAATATTTTGTTTTCTAAAAATTAAGAAGTCAAAATTCAACAATTATTTGAGTTTCACTCAAGTAATGGTATATGTATGTCTTTATTATATTATTTTATTTGATTTATATACTAAGTAAAATAAATTTTTCTCATAAAATATTAAAAATTAAAATTAAAGTAACTCAAATAAAATAAGTAGGCCTATTATCTCCCATAGAAAGTGGATAAGTTACAGTCACTGCATGGATAAATGCTACACACATACACACATTTGCTAAAAGTGTTAAATCCACTGGAAAGAAAAAAACAGGCACTTACAAAAGTAACAACTATAGAAATTTCAAGAATATCAGTAAATATTATTTTACATGTTCTGGGCAATTGTGGAATTAGGGAACCTTTCGATATCATTATATTCTCCATTACATTCTCTATATAACAGTAAGAATGTACAGAAGAACTACACTATTCTCATGTACGAACACTGACTGAAAAACACGAGTACTAAAATTATCTATACAATGAAATAAAGCAATGAGATAAGTACGGATGTGAAAAGATTTGCAAGTTACTTATGATACTTATATATGTGTGTATGTATATATACACATATATACATATTTATGAATATGAATACTTGTATATAAACACACAGTTTTTCTTGACATGTGCAGGAAAGACTACCAGAAAAACGGAAGTTTCTTTGCAAACTCTGGTGTACTGTTTTTCTTTTGTTCATGTGTTTCTTCTTCTGTTAATGCATGTTAGTGAATTTTTAGAGTTGAAATATTTACAGTTACCAAGGAGAAGCCATGGATTGATGAGAATGAAAGTAATAGAGAATAGATGAACAAATTAAGAACAATAAAGGTGGGTTAAATTCAAAGAGACTTTTTGGAACATATTTAATTGGTTAAAACTGGGTATAGTGCCAACAAATGAACACACCTGGATTTTTTTGTTTTCTTCATTCTAATCTAAGAAAATATATAAACAATCATCTATACCATCTGTTGTCGACCATCTGTTGAGGGAAGGGAATGGGTATTATATTTGTTTAGCAATTAATTATTTTAAAAATACTACAAAACTAGAAAACACATGAAGAAAAGAAGTTTGTAGAACTTCTACCTTTAGCACAAGAAAAGGAAATCATTCTCATCAGACTAATATGCAGCACTGTGACTTAATTTTTCAAATAATAATTACAAGGTCAATTTTATATTGGTTAAAAATTGAGTCAGTTTCTTAATGGAGAATTTTCAGAAAGTATTATTTTTCAAATAACTGGTACATTTAATGGATACTATAACACAGTTATGCTTATTTAAAGAATATTACAAAAAACAATATTTTATGAAAATTAATTTTGACCAGTTAAATAAAAATATTTTCATAGCCTGGCCGGGCGTGGTTCAGCAGTTGAGCGTCAACCTAGGATCCAGGCAATCGGGGTTTGATTCCTGGTCAGGGCACATGCCCGGGTTGTGGGCTCGATCAATGACTCTCTCATCACTGATGTTTCTATTTCTCTCTCCCTCTCCTTTTCTTTCTCAGAAATCAATAAAGATATTTTTAAAAATATATATATATTTTTTCATAAGTTCCTCTTACTTCTTTGTTTTCCAAATAGATTAATATACTATTTTGTTCTAAATTAAGAGAAAAAAATATGAAATATAGTAGATAATAATGAAAAATTTTACCTGTTTTTTTCACTGTGTCAAAAAGAAGTAAATTTAGCAAACATCTACAAATAAGAACATTGCAACAATGTTCTACTTTAATAGTTGGTAATCTGCAGGAAAATCGTCTCCCAATAAGTGAGAAAAGTCAAAATGGTTTTAGTTTTTAAGAGAAGTTTATATTTAAAATTTGATTTATTATCTATTAAATATGTAATGATTTTCTATATGTATATATTTTATTTTATGTTATTTTTCAATTGTAGTTTACTTTCAATATTATTTTATATTAGTTTCAGGTGTATGGTTTTTCTATACTTTTTATTTTCTAAGTTTAAGAAATTTTATTTGATTTACATTATACCATATAATTTAATAATACATAAGGATTGTAAGAAAAGAATACAATTTTTCTTTGAAAAAATAAAACAGGACACTATGTTATTTGTTAAGATGATTATATATTTTTCTTAAGCTGTGTAGTTCTTGGTTTGTTTTCAAAGAAGTAAAATAAAAAACCTTTTTTAATAAAAAGGATGCTTTGAGAGTAATGATCTTCACATTTTTGGGTCTTAAAACAGAAAACAATTAATTTTAATAGCAATATCATTGAAACTTAGTATATAAAATTTGATAAAGCTGTGTCAGCCTGGCCTTTCTTATAGCTGTTGAGGGTCTCTAAGGACATATTTTAAGAACAAGTATAATTTAGAGAATGGGCAGAATCAAGTAACTGAAATTGTTTTGTAATTTTAAAGTTTAATTATTATTTTTAGTGTTTATTTTTCTTATCCTTATTCACTTCCTCAATCTTAGAAATGTGATTTCTGACCAAACTCTCCAATGCGGCTCTTCTGAATAGTGTCATGCATGATGCCCTCGTGGTTATCACCTGGGCACTTTTTTTTTCATGCTTATGACATCTGAAATGACTTTTTATGGAATAACTTTTCAACATTTTCTTCTTATTTCCTTTACACTACAAGCTCTAAACATGTGCCTCCCTTTATGTCAGGTTTAATTTTTATGGTTGGCTCTGCTTCATTTTTTTGACTCTTAACCCAAATTATCAGGAACACACCCTTAACACTTTTCCTTCTTACTCTAATATTCAAAAGATATTTTGAACCCTATATATGTCTAGGTTTATGAAAACCTTTATTCTTATGATTATATACCTCTACCAAAGAGAGGTCTAAACATGATTCCCAATGGTAACTACAACTCATCTGAACATATTATCTACTCCTAAAAATTTATTCTCCAACATATTTTGTTCTACTTCAAAAGCAGTGGCATCTATCCACTTACATAGAGTTATTTCCTCATTAATTTATGCATTATTTAGTGTGTTTTTCTCTATCAGTATTCTATTTTAAAATGAAAATGTCAATTTAAATGTGATGTAAAACTTCCATGACAATAAATTTGAGTATCACCCATTTATCATAAAAACTCACCAAAGAGGGAAGAGAGGGACCATACCGCAATATAATAAAGGCCACATTTGAGAAATCTACAGCTGACATCATACTCAATAGGCAAAACTAAAAGTGTTTTCCTTAAGATCAGGAACAAGACAGGGATGTCAGCTTTCACCACTCTTATACAACATAGTACTGGAAATCCTAGCCATAATGATCAGACAAGAAAAGGAATAAAAGACATGCAAATTGGAAGGGAGAGAGTAAAACTGTCATTATTCCCAGATTACATGATACTGTACATAGAAAACCCTAAGGACTTGACAAAAACCTACTAGATCTAATAAATGAATTCAACAAAGCAGCAGGATACAAAATAAGTATTCAGAAATCTATAGAATTTATATACACCAAAAATAAACTCAGAAAGAGAAACTAAAAAAACAATCCCATTTACTAATGCAACAACAACAACAAAAATAAGGTACCTAGTAATAAAATTAGCCAAGGAGGTAAAGATCTGTACTCAGAATACAGGACAATGAAGAAAGAAATCAAGAAAGGTACAAATAAGGGGAAAATAGTCCATGTTCATGGATAGGAAGAATTAACATCATTAAAATGTCCACACTACCTAAAACAATGTATAGATTTAATACAATTCTTATTAAAATGCCAATGGCATGTTTCACACATCTGGAACAAATGTTCCAAAAATTTATGTGGAACCACAAAAGGCTCAGAAGAGCTTCAGTAATCTTAAGAAAAAAGAACAAAGTTGGAGGTATGACAACACCAGATATCAAACTATAATACAAGGCCATTGTAATCAAAACAGCCTGGTACTGGCATAAGAACAGGCATATAGATCAATGGAATAGAACAGAGAACCCAGAAGTCAACCCATTTCTCTATGGTCAATTAATATTGACATAAGAAGCAAGAGCATACAATGGAGTAAAGACAGTGTCTTCAATAAATGGTATCGGGAAAAATTAGACATACATGTGAAAGTGAAACTAGACCACCAACTTACGCCATACTCACGAATAAACTCAAAATGGATAAAATATTTAAATGTAAGTTATAAAACCAAAAAAATACTAGAAGAAAATATAGGCAGTAAAATCTCAGACATCTCTCATAGCAGTATTTTTACCAATATATCTCCTAGGTCAGGGAAACAAAGGAAAAATAAACAAATGAGACTACATCAAACTGAAAACTGCTGCACAGGTAAGGAAACCATCAATAAAATAAAAATGGAACCCACTGTATAGAAGAACATATTCACCAATGATACATCTGATAAGGGGTTGATTTCCAAAATATATAGAGAACTTACACAACTCAACACCAGGAAGACAAACAATCCAATTAAAAATGGACAAAAGACCCAAATAAACACTTCTCCAAAGAGGACATACAGATGACCAATAGCCATGTGAAAAACTGCTCAATACCACTCATAATCAGATAAATGCAAATTAGAACTGCAATGAGATATCACCTCACACTTGTTAGTTTGGCTATCATCAATAAATCAACAATAGGTGCTGGAGAAGATGTGGAGAAAAAGGAACTCTTGTGCAATGTTGGGATGGAGATTGGTGCAAACACTGTTGAAAGCAGTATGGAGTTATCTCAAAAAATTAAAAATGCAACTGACTTATGACTCAGTGATTCCACTTCTGGGAATTTATCTGAAGAAATCCAAAATACTAATCTTAAAAGATATAAGCATTCCTATGTTCACTGCAGCATATTTACACCAACCAGGATTTTGTGCCCATCAGTAGATGAGTGGATAAAAAAGCTATGATACGTTTACACAATGGAATACTACTCAGTCATAAAAATGAAGGAAATCTTACTTTTTGTGACAACATAGATGCACTTGGAGATTATTATGTTAAGTGTAATAAGCCAGTCAGAGAAAGACAAATACCATATGATTTCACTTATATGTGGAATCTAATGAACAAAATAAACTAATAAACAAAATAGAAACAGTCTCATAGCTGTCTGAAGGGAGAGGGCAGTGGTACTCAGTGAAAAAAGTGAAGGACTTAAGCAAAAAACAAAAGAAAACAAACAAACAAAAACTTATTGGCAAACAATAATGTGGCCATTACCAGAGGGAAATTGGGGTGAGGGAGGCAGGAGAGGGTAAAAGAGGCATAAATGGTTATGGAAAGGGACCTGACCTGGGGTGGTGAACATGTAATACAATATACAGATGATGTATTATAGATTGTATGTTTCTAGAAATGTATTCATTTCATCCAGATAATCCAATTTAGCATATAAAGATTCAAAATATTTTGTTACAATCCTTTTTATTTCTGTGGAGTCACTTGTAGGACATAAAACAAATCTCATTAATTTTAAGAAGCTTTAAATCATATCAAACATCTACTCTGACCGTAATAATATGAAGCTAGAAATCATTTATAAGAAAAAAACTGAAAAACACTCAAAGACTCAGAGGCCAAATAAGATGTGACTAAAAAATACATAGGTCAATGAGTTCAAAGTAGACATCAAAAGATACCATGAAATAAATGAAAATTAGAACACAACAGCCTAAAATCTATGGGACATAGCAAAAGCAGGCCTAAGAGGGAAATTCATAGCATTACAATCCTACTGCAAGAACCAAGAAAATCTCAAACAAAGAATCCAACTTTACCTTTAAAGGAACTATAAAAATGACAACTAACAAAGCCTAAAGTGAGTAGAAGAAAGGAAATAATAATGATCGGAGGAAAAAAATGAATGAAACAGAATCTAACTGACAATACTAAAGACTAATGAAACCAAGAACTTGTTCTTTGAAATTATAAAAAGATTGACAAGACTTTAACCAGACTCATCAAGAAAAAAGCAAAAAAGAGAAGACTCAAATAAACAAAATCATAAATGAAAGAGGAGAAATAACACTTTTCAGTTCTCTTCATCTTATTAACTCCAAGATATGCTACAATGATCTTTTTTTGAAAACCTTTTATAAAATATCCATCCAGCTTTTCAAACTGCATTAGTGTTTTCTGCTTTTTTTTTACTCTAATTGAATTGATAATTTTTTCTTATAATTATCACAATATCATGACAGCCTGAATACCTATCTCTTTCAAAAGACAGTAAGTTTTATGTACTATATAAACACATCAGGTCATATAATACATTGCATGAAATAGGAACATAGTAAATATATTTTGAATTGAATTTGTTGAGTAGTGAACAAAAGTGAAAGGAAAAACTGGGTTAAATATTTAAAAATTTTACAAAAATAATATCGAAAAGTTGGAACCCAAAGAGAAAAAGTAGGAAATGATAAAAGAATCTAGAGTGGCAGGACAAAAGAAATGAATAAAAACAAAGTATAAAACACAACAGTGTAGAATAAAATATTGAGAGAAAAAGAAATTATAGCCATGTGTTGCCCTCATGTGATTTTCTTTATTGCAAATGCAAGAATAGTCTCAATTTTGGTTATATGTAAAGCTGGAAAATATGAATTCTTGACATGTCATATATAAATCCATAGTAAATTTTACTTCTGGTTGTCCCATGATTATGTAGACTCAGGTTGTAGATTTTATTCAAAATTATAAAATGTTAGTGAATTATTTTTTTGAATTATGGATGGGTACCATTGTATATTTCAACTACTATAAGCCTCTCAAATTTCACTAAACATAAAAACAAATTATTATAAATTCACTTAAATGTATACCAAAAAATAACCCAAAATATTCTGAAAAAATAAAAATAAAAAACAGGTTAAATTATTTAGCCAGGAAATATATTTAGTTGAAAATCATTCTTATAATTTTTGGCATTCTAATTTCAACAGACAATTGTATTTCTTACAAGAGTTATGAACATTAATTTTATTGAATTTGAATGTGATACTAGCTTGGAAGGTGTTATAAATATTACTTATAAGAAAAGGCTATAAAAATTATCTTGAGGAAATATAACTGAAATAAAAAGAAGTTTATTTCTCTTAGAATGATAAGATTTGAAAAAACATACCCTAAAGGGTAGAAGACATGGAATAAAAAATAGGAAATGTTAATCAAATTTCCCATAAAGAGAAAAAATTTAGAGTACATATAAATAGAAAATGAAAATGTAATTTAAAAACACAGATTTAAAAAAAATTTAAATAACCTATTAAAAATCACTTTTTATCTCCTTTACATTTTCAATTGAATAAATTTAAGTGGTAAAAATATTGATTTGTTGTTTAATGTGTGTGAATAAAAGAGAGAACATGTATGAGTAATAGGTACTATATATATATATTTAAATATATCTTTATTGATTTCAGAGACAGGAAGGGAGAGAGAGATAGAAACATCAATGATGGGAGAGAGTCATCATTGATTGGCTGCCTCCTGCAAGCCCCCTACTGGGGATCGAGCCCACAACCAGGGCATGTGCCCTGACCGGGCATCGAACCTCGATCTCCTGGATCCTAGGTTGATGCTCAACTGCTGAGACATGCCTGGCCGGGCTAGGTACTATACTTTAACTGACAACTATGTCTTGTATTGAAACAGTACTAAACCTAAAAGGTTTAGGATTAGTAACCTAAATTTGGAATAGCAACAAAAATAATCCTATTTCAAAGTAATCTCTTGTGTTGTTCACACTTTCCTTAGAACTAATCCAGGTTTATTCCTAAGATTTTGCAATTATTGCTAATAGTATGTTTTATTATTCTCAAAATGATCTAAGATTAAACAGTAAATTCTATGGCCAGTCTATATATAAAACCATCAATATATATTATATATACCACAAAATTTTAAACTTTGAGAGAGTGGGCCTGTGCTTGTGTGTGTGTGTGTGTAGACCTGTGGTTGAGAATTAATATACTATTGCATACTCCAAATAAGAATCAGTTAAGTGAAGTTTTATGCAGGCAGGCAGAAAGCCAAGCCAAGTTCTCAGTATACAAAACAAGACAAACAAACAAGAAGGCAATAACTATCCCTGAGTATACCATTTCTTAGCTATACCATGGGTTTTGTGGAGCCAAATTCATACCAAAGAGGAATGTACCACTCACTCGGGGACTTTTGCGATATTTTACAGTGTACCTTGTTGCACAGAATTTTTCTTTACTTTGGTGGGTGCACTAGTGTCAATCTCACCTGTTCCATAACCAATTTATCCTAGCATGGGAGTCTTAGAGTTAGGTAGTAAGTGCTCTCACAGCTTTTATGTGCTTGGCCATGCCCACAAATTTTGCAGTTTTGACTTTTGAGACTCCCATTAGCAATTTCCCATAGGTTATTATCAGTAAGCTTCAGATCTCATTCTTGATTGCCAAAAACTCTTAAAAATAATTTTTAAAAATTTACTTAATGCAATCAAATTTTATTTAACACTCATGAAGTTGGCAGTGTACTCTCAGAAAACTGGAAAATGGGACTGTTGGTTTGCAAACTGATCCCATACTCAAAGGGCAAGAAGAGACCCAAAAAAGGGGAACCACTGCAGATTGGTAGGTGGCAAGTTTAATAAACAAGGAAATTTACAAATGAGGCTTTCTTGGGTGGTTACAAAACAAATACATCTCCACACCTGCACACCAAATTTTTTTAAGTTTATACAGCGGCCTTAACTGAGTTCAGTTCTATATTCAGTCCAGGGGGTCTTGACAACACATTTTTTCTCTTAAACTTATGTATTTGAAATGGTCCTAGTGTGAGAAAAGAGAGGAACATACATTCCAAGGATAGGGGAGGGAGTAAGGAACTTCTGATTGCCTGGATCCAGTTCTTAAGGTCAACCATGTCTCAATGACCTCCTCTACAGGGGTAGAAGGCAGGAAGATTTTTATAGGATAAAGAATAAAGACCAAGGAAGGACAAATAGGAAATATCTAACTGTCTGGGAGCAAATAGTCATTCTTGTTTGGGGTAAGAAAGACAGAACTTACCAAATGTGTCATTAAATAGAGATGTTCCAGAATGCAAATTAAACTGAATAACCACAGAGATATGCCTGTTTAATTTGTAAACCTCTGTTAAATGCCTAAGTAAATACCTGACATTGAGTAGACATTCCATAAGTATTTATTGAGTAGAGGAATGAATGAATGAATGAATGAATGAATGAATGAATGAATGAATGAATGAATATCTTTCCAGGGTCAATGGAGGCTTAAGATGGGCAGTCTAAACAGAGAAGTTGATTTTAACAAAATATTTATAGACATCAGAAACATTTGACAAGAGAGTTGAGTCAGCTGAAAAAGAGTGGGTTTATAAAGTCAGAAAATCAAATGAAAGATAGTACAAATATTCTTATTTGAAACTTTCACAGAGGCAGAAAAATATGGAAAAATAAGTCCCAACTAATTTGCCATGTGAGGGATATCAATTCAATTGACCTATATACAAATTGCTTATGTTTTTGCTCCTCAAAAAAATCAGAAATGTGAGGTCAAGGCAATACTCTAGTTAAACATAATTCACATTCATATGAGACTTTTAAGGCTTAAAAAAGGCAATTTTATTTTGTAAACAATTATATTGCTATGGCTTTCTAAAAGTTATTTATTGTGAGCACTTGGTGAGAAAGCATTAAAATGTTTGTCATGGACATACATACAATACTTAATAAGTGGTAGAATTTATTACTAGAAAAAAATTTAGTAGAGATAAATGTGTTAGGAGTGATATGATTGAGTGTAATATTAAATTTATATAATTTAAAAAAATATTTTGCATAACAAACATTCTTCTAAAATTTCAGTATGCTTACACATGTAAACATATATCTCATATGTTAATATCTAATATGCTCACATCTAATTGTGAGCTCTGATACACAACTTAGATGCTATTTAACATTTTTCTAATTAGTCAGGACACACAATTGAGGGAAAATTATTTTCTCAAAGATCTAAAATTATAAGATAGGATGCAAACTCTAAATCTAATTATTGCAATAAGTTTTATTTACATACCCAATTATATCATCTTGTAAAATATAAGAGAACTCGGTAAAAGTGTATTTTGGTTATGTTATAGTTTTTATATATGAATGACTAATTGTGGTTTCAGGAATTATCACACCCAGATGATATTTTACCTTTAAAATAACAAGGGCTTTTATCAAGCAATGGCTCAACATGTTTTTTGACTGACAGTTACGTCAAGGCATTTTTCTTATTATTGGAAACTTGTAGATAATTATTTAAAACCCTTTTTTAAAAGCAAAGCTTTTAAGTAAAACTTGTACTGGGAGAGTACATCAAGATAAGATTAGGAAGTTAAGACGATAAAGGCTAAGAAAAGTTATAGAACAAGTGATGATAACTTAAACAGAGACAAATGGGAAAGGAGATTACAAACAGTTTGATATTCTGATAGAGTGAAACTCGAAGAAGAGAATGTCACCAAATGACTCTGAGCAAATGTAGTCATGCAGGCTCTGGAAAGCAAAATGAGCTCTTAATAAGTAATTTTAGTTTCACCTAGGTGATGGATAGAAAATGAACGAGTATTGAAAGCCTTCCAGATCAATGTCTGCCTGTCTCGATAATAAATTCTTCCTCATAATAGATGGTTGAAACATCCAAAACACTTCAGCTCTGTGTGTACAGAGGCAGTGGACAGAATGAACCCACGTATTAAGGGGCAAGTGAGGGCGAGTGGGTGACTTCATGCTGCCCAAACACGTGACATTAAAATGCGTATTCCTTGGATTCTCACAAAACACTGAACCTGCGGGTACCTTGATCTTGGACTTCCTAGCCTCCATAGCAAACCAACTGGCTAAGACAGAAATTGTCACGAATAGATTTAAAATGAAATTTTACTGTTTTTTTTTTTAGCTTCCTTAATTCCTATGGGTCACTTATTATTTTATTTTATATCTTTTATATTTACTTTTCACCTACTTTATATGAGCCAGGGTGAAGAATATATAGTTTTGCAAAACTTGATAAGTTGAAAGCAAGGTTGTGATATAAAGGCTATTTTCTGACATACTAGAATATTCTGTTTACTAATCAAAAATTGATTTTTGATTGACTTAATTTGATTAAAAGTAATTTTAAAAAATTATATGGTCTTTATTTCCCTTATGCTGGATTAGCTCTGTCAAAAAATAATTTAGGGGTAAGTCTCAATACATGAAAATTTAATCATTTTTTTTTATTCCATCACTGTAAAATTCACACTTGTTAAGTGGAGCAATAGTGGTTCAGTGAAAGAATACAAGAGAAATTGATAGAGACGTCTGTTACCCACAGGTCCTGGATAAAGTACCCATCATGCCTTGAAGAGCCACCTGAGGAAGTCAAGGCAAAGAGCACATGGAGAGAGAGAGGCAGGACCTGGGGCACATGCCTTTATTCGGGTCTGTGAATAGAATGTTTTGGGGTTCACAATCCAGAGCCAGATTGGTCAATTCCAACCAAAAGAGTGAAGTTTTGGTAAGCCCCCTGGGGTCTTATCTAAGAGGCACAAGAGGTGGCATGCAAACACTGAGGTCAGGGGAGATTGTTGATTGCAAAAGGTATAGGGAAAGTCATACCAGGAACTTATATTTGCTTGTGACTCTGTGCACTGCTGCTATCTAGGGAATGCCAGAGCTTGAGGGGCTTAGTGCCAGTTTAAGGTCACTGGAGACCGCTTTGCCAAACAAAATGCGTGCAGAAGCAGCAATACCATGTAGTGGCTTTAGCTAAACTCAACAATCATTTACACATTCATTCCAATAAATATTAGCTGAGCACCTATTTATATGTAGAGTAACCTGAGATATTATGTATCAGATTTTTAAAAAATCTATGAACCATTCTCTTTACTTAAGGAACTTGCAGTCCACCTCAAAGTTATAATATTAATAATATATATATGATTATTAAGAAATATTCTTACAAAAAGCCATATAATCACTGGCTAAATGAGTGACATATATTTCTGCTTCAATGTTTTAACTAGGATAAGTTTATTGGTATTAAAAAATAAAATTCCTAGAATAAAAATTTGTATTCTAGTAAGATTTAAGTAACTTAATTTCAGTTTCACAGATGCAATTTTTGTGACTTAGATTTTAGTAATGTTAGAGGTTTTCTCAAACCAAGTGCATTATATTACTGCCAATCACCAGCTGCCAATATCTTATTTGATAAGTTGTACTCCACTGAAATAAGCAATATTCAAGCGAACAAATGTTAACCAGGCTTTCATGTTGGAGTTTGCATATCATAGTTATAATTCTTTAATTTTATTTTATTGTCTTAAATTAGAAACTCAAAGGAGTTTTTTATATGTTTTAAATAAAAAAATAAAATAGGTAGCACACTTTGGCCCCTAATATTTTATTGACAACATAGTAAGGATTGTATCTCTTTACTTTCTGAAAATATAATTGTCTTGTCATGTAATTATAGCAGAATTATATTACTTACAGACATAATGTTATTTTGGTGGAGTGGGAGCAGAATGGATAGTTTGGTACCAAATTTCTAACATACCTTATAACCCTCATCTGAGGTCATAAATGTATCAATTTTGTTATTACTTTACAAAGAAACATTATTTATCACTATTCACCATGATGTTATGTTTTTTTAATCATTTTCTTCTCTGATCTTTACTCTTTCCTTTCTTTTACTTCAGATTAAATTCTTCTTTGATTACAATTTTTAGATATATGTGTACACAATTTTTTCTTCTAAAAAATGCATTTTGGGCTATAATTTTCTATCTTAGTACAGTCTAACTTGCATACCTCTAGAAACATTATGGAAGTAATATAAGGCTTAAAATATTTTTCTTAAGAGACTATTTATGTGTAGCAGGCAGTACACTGAGAGCATTAGTAATCTTCCTTTACCCTAATCCAATGAGAAGGGTTGAGATCATCCCAAACTGGACTTGAGTAATTGACAAAAGTGTTCCCAGTGCTTTCTAACACTAGGGTACAGCAGAATATGGTGTCTCTTCCACAGGCCCGAGATTTCAACTTTTGCCTCCCTAGTTCCATCAGAATATGGAAAGTTTCCTTAACTTCTTATACCTCGGGTGACCCTTTTAATAAGCAGATCTCTGTAAGGGAAAAGCACTCTCAAATTCTGGGGTCTCTACTCTGGGTTTCCAGTTTTATTCATGTTATTGACTCATAATTCTCCACTGGCATGAGAACTCTCTGTGCCTTCTCCTGCTATTACCAAGAAGAAGTCCCTTCTGTGTTATTTTAAAGCACTTTATCTTTAACAACAACAACAAAAAATGAGTATGAGAGCTATACAGAGTGTCCAGCCCATGGTGGTTGGACTTGATTTTTTTGACTTTAGGATTTTGTGCTGAGCAGCAGCAGCTAGGCTACCTGGGGCTTCCAATGAGCCATTCGGTGGTTAGCGTTAACAACAGTGTACTGTTTTGCCAGTGTTTTGTGGATATTGTGTTTTGGGTCTTTCCATCCCATCATGACTACAAAACACCCATACCTGTGTCTCCTGTTTCTGGTTCAAGAAAGAAGAGCAAGACGTTACTCTTGAGATGAAACTCAATAACTGCCAACAGTCGGCTAATGTTCAATGTCTGACTACATTTAGGATAGGCTAGGCCAAGCTCTGAAGTTCAGTAGGTTAGGTGTATTAAATACATTTTTGACTTATGATGTTTTCAACTTACTATTTATGGAAACATAATTCCATCATAAGCTGAGGAGCATCTGCAGATCCTCTATGTTTTATTGAATCTTCCTTACATCTTAAAAAATGTATGATAAACTCCTTGCTGTAATGCTTTGCTATAACAGTTTTCAATGGAGATCTTTAAAGCTCTGCTATTGACTATGTATTAGTTGTTGATTTTTATTAGCATGTATCATTTAAAATATTTATCATAAAATGCTACTGGGGAAGCATGATACAGCACCAAGCAAATTAAACTACTCTATACATTTTAAATTTAAAAATTTAAAAAATATAGTGCAAGATCCATATTTAATTTTCAAGATATCTCTTTACTACAAGCTACACTTGTAAACTTACAAACTCAATTTATGGTAATATGTCCTTGAAACTAAGTAGTTTAATAATGTATTGTATTTCACAAAATCTGAGAAGAAATTGTTATCTTTTAATGATACAGGAACTTTCTCATATAGGAACTTCCTTTATAAAAAATTTTCAATTTGCATAAATTTACTATCTGTCAAAATTCCAAAATATGTTTATATTCAGTATTTAAGCAGAAAAAATGTTCTCCTTATTAAATATATTTTCCTACTCTTTGCATTTTGATCCTATGCAAGTAATTTGTTAAATTTATTTCCCTTTCATAGTACATTTGCTCATTAAGCTTTTAACACATTGTCTGTGTTCTTCACAACAAAGACTTAGTTTCTCTCAGTATAATCAAAAGTTGGAGGGTCCTAAGATACCTGCTTTATTATGTTGCTTTTTACATCTCATTAACTAGTTCTAATTGACACTGGTACTCGATGTAAACTTTTTGTGCTGCTGTTGCCACAGAGCAAATTATTCTACCCTCGTGACTGCTCTGGCAACTTTCCAAAAACCACCCAGGCTAGTTTCTTGGTTTTTATTGATATTAATGTATTCTGAAATAGTCTTCATCTGTCGTACAAATGCTGCAATTTTAATTAGAGCATTGTTAAATCTCCATACTTCAGATCTTCTATAATTTATTATATCACCAGAGACACTGACACCAGGAAATTACCAAGCAAAGTTAGATTTTCAATAGCAGATGGTTACATTCTCCAACGTATCTCATCTATTTTTTTTTTTAATATTCCAGAAGTCATTCTTCAATAAAACATAATAAAAAAATCAGTGCTCATACTTATTTTCAGTAGTTTAATTCTCAATTAATATGAAATTGGATATGTTACTTATGCAAAATATTATTCTGCACCTTGCCTTGTTTTTTGTATTTTTTTAACAAAGCAGTTTCCTCAACTTGGGGAGAAGGATCTGCACAGTATTATATCATTTAGATATATCATAATTTATTTAACTAGCTCCTGTAAATTGATATCAAGGTGATTTTAATGTTTCCGAGGATATCTTGGCATGATAAGGGTGGCAGGTTTCAAGCAAATTTTTGAAGTTGAGCTTTTTGGACTTCTGATATTAACATCCCTGTGTCTAGGAATTTATGCTCTCAATATCACATTTTGTCTCATAGAATAAGTTTATTGATAGGTTTGATTTGATAGTGTTTTTCTTTCTTTTATTTTAAAAAAGAGTACAAAAATCATACCCAAAGAATATAGCAATCTGAAGAATGTGTGTAATCATACTTAAGTACTTTTCCAAATTGTGAAATATATCAAATATCTAGAAAGCTCAAGAGATATAACAGACAAATACAAGCTCTCTCTTGCTCTCTTGCCCTCTCAGTTACATCTGAACAGTTATGAACTGTTATGGTAAGTTATGAATCTTAGAGACTCTCCCTTTCCCTTCCCAATACAAGTAACTATTATTCTTAAGTGCAAGTTTCTGCTCCTGATTAATGTTTCTGTGCTCTTTTTAATATGAAAATTTCTTTCCATGCTATATGCTACTGTTTACTGTATTGTAAAATTTATAAAATTTCTATCACACTCTATCATACTTCATAGCCTGTTACAAATGTTATTCATTATTCAACATTATTATTATAAAATTCAACTAGCATTGATACACATAGATGTATTTCACTGACTCAAAAAATTATATAGCATAAAAAAGCATGAATAAACAACATTTGTGTGCCATCATATACTAAGGACAAATTTGTATCCACACTTTTTCTTATACCAATACAAATCTCACTGTTATGAATCCCCATCTGTATATATTTCTCCAGTGTGGATAATTAGATGTAAAATTAATACACCTTATAAGATGAATATCATCTAAGTTTTCAGATACTATCAGGTGTTGCTTAACAATAGAATGCATTCTAAGGAAAGCAGCATGAGGAGATTTTGACATTATGCAAACATCATAACGTATAATACACAAACCTAGATAGTATAACATACTATACACATAGGCTGTTTGCTATAGCCTATTATTCCAAGGCTGCAAAGCCGTATAGCATGTTATTATACTGAATGCTGTAGGCAATTGTAACACAATGGTAAGAATTTGAGTATTTAAATGTATATAAAGATAGAAAAGGTACAGTGAAATATGATATAAAATATAAAAATGCTACACCTGGCCTTGGCTGGTGTTGTTCAGTGGTTGGAGAGTCAGGCCACAGACTGAAAGGTTGAGGGTTCAATTCCTGGTAAATGGCACATAGCTGGGTTGCTGGTTCTATACCTGGCCTTGTCAGGACACATGTGGGAGGCAACTGATCGATGTGTCTCTTTCACATTGATGTTGCTCTCTTTCTCTTTCTCTCCTTCCCTCCCTCCCTCCCTTCCACTGTCTCTAAAAATCAATGGAAAATATATCCTCAGGTAAGGATTAAAATGAATAATAAGTAAATGAAAATGGTACACCTGTACAAGGTAAATTCTACGAATGAGGTTTGCAAGACTAGAAGTTGCTCTGGGGAGACACTGAGTGAGTAGTGAGTGAATGTGAAGGCCTAGGACATTACGGTACACTATTGCAGACTTTATAAACACTGCACACTTAGGCTACACATAATTTATAATTGTTTCCTTCAATCAGTAGTAATCTTAACTTGCTGTAACTTTTTACTTTCTAAAATTTTTAATTTTTTAAACTTTCAACCTTTTTGTAAGAACATTTAGCTTAAAATATACAATGTACAGCTGTACAAAATATTTACTTATTTATTTATTCTATAAGCTTTTATCTATTTAATTTTTTAAAAACTTTACTACTTTATTAAAAACTGAGACACAAACCCACACACTTGGCCTAGGCCTACAAGGGGTCAGGATGCTCAATACCACCAACTTCCACTGCCATGTCTTGTCACCCTGAAAGGTCTTCAGAGGTAATAACATGCATAGAGCTGTCATCTCCTATGATAACAATGCCTTTTTCTGGAATACCTCCTGAAGGATTTGCCAGAGGCTCTTCTTAAAAAAGGGTCACTCTTTTAAAAAATATGTTCATGGTGATTTGCTTGATTAGTTTCTGTTTCATTTTAGGTTTGCTTGTATGCAGATAATGCACCACAAACATTTCTCTCTGTTAATGGGAACCCTTTGTTTTGGGGGTTCACGTTTTCAAACTTTCTAGAGTTTTTGGAGATCTACAAAAGCTTCTGCTAACCCCTTCGATGTAAATTTTCTGGGGATTCTTCTTTTTCTTCTCCTACATGTTCATTTTTTCTTGCCTCCTTTTAAGTGACGCATTCCTGTTTCCTTTCCAACAACGCTTTTATTAGTCAGTTCCTCAGGAACCACTTTAAGAAGCAATTCAAGGTTAAAGTTCTTTGTCGTCTCAATCACAGCCTTGTTGATTTTTGAAACATCTTCATCCTTGGCAAATCCTTTGAAGTCATGGACAAACCTCTTGAGTGTCTGCTTCCAGATGCTGTTATACACTCATTGGTGACAAAACCCCAAGTCCGAGCAAGATCCCTGATGCAGTCATGGATGTTGCGGTTCTTCCAGAATGGCATGAGTATTTTCTCCGTGTCTTTCTCGGTTGCAGCAATAGCCAGGACAAAGGTCCTCTTCAGAAAGTAGGCCCTGTAACTCCTATTACTTCTTGACCCATTGGTTGGATCAAATAAGTAGTATTTTGATGAGAAAAATCACTTCAATAATGAGATAAAAGTCACCAATAAAAGGACATTGTCTGGAAGCATTATCAGGTATAAGCAAATTTTGAAAGTATATTATTCTCTATTTCCCTGGCATTGCAATTCAGGAGGGCTCCTTGGAAGAGGAGCTGCATTATCCATGTTTTCTTATTTCTCCTGCAGTGCACTGGCAGTGTCTGCTTGTTAATATGCTTGAAGGTGCTGGGGTTCTCACTGCGCCAGGTCACATTTTCAATCTATAGCCTGCAACACTGCCCCCAAGCATGGCTGTTATCCTGCCTTTAGATGCCTTGAAACCTGGCACTGATTTTGCCTCCTTATTGAAGAAAATCCTTTCAAGCACCTGACTCCAGTATAGGGAGTGTCATCCATATTGAATATTTGCTCTGACAAGTATATTTCTTCCACATTCAGCTTAGTTAGGGTTTCCAAAAATTATTTAGCTGCCTTCACATCAGCGTGCATAAACTTACTACCCACTTTCTGATTATCTAATGAATAGCAACCTTTAATTGTTTAAACTACCCAAAACTAGCAGTAAATTCAACATAGCCAACAAACTTTTTTTGCTTTAGCCATAAGCATCATAGTGCTGAGAAGGAAATGCTTCTGTGTCTGGTTTTCGATCCAGATCATTAGAAGTTTCTCATATCTGATAAAAAACCACCTCAGATTCGTGTTAGTCTCATTGCCTTCAATAAAATAGATTCTTTAATGTTTTCCATCACTTTGTTCCTTATTTCAAGATTGTAGCTATGGTGGAATGGGGCATGCCTGACCGGCAAGTAATAACTATCACTGATTTTCCACCCCAATCATCCTTAATCACTCTTAATTTAGTCCCAGGAAAATTTCTTGTAATGTGGCCTCTTATTGGAAATATTGGCAGTGGAATTTGCACCCTTAGGGGTCATGACGAACAGAACAATACAAGATTAAATAAAGCACAAGAGAAAATGACTCAATCAAGACTTGTGGTAATCAAGTTATGTTTGAGGATGCTCCTGTAATAATACAGCGCTGTTTTACAGCAAACTTTTTTTTTTTTTGATAAGTAGCAAAAGTAAAACTCTAAAAGAATGATAAAACATATTGCACAGTAAATACATAAACCAGCAATATAGTTGTTTATTACCATTATCAAGTGTCATGAACTATATGTAATTATATGTGCTATACTTTTATACGACTAATAGTACATTTCTTTTGTTTATACCAGTGTCACCACAAACCCAAGAGTAATGTGTTGTGCCATGACATTATGACTGCTATGACGTCACTGGTTACAGGAATCTTTCAGCTCCATAATAATCTTATGGGACCACTAACATACCCCGTTTGTTGTTGTCTGAAACTTCACTATGTGGTGCATGAATGTACTGCCAAATTGCTCTCTAAGTATAAGTAACAGTTGACATTCTCAACAGTAATCACTAACTATTAATGTCATAACTTATTAATTTTTGTCAATCTCGTAGGTGTAAAACTTACATTTTTAAATATTTGGATTCTCTTGTATACACTAGCAATTTGAAATTCCACTTTTGTAAATTGCCTGTTCCAATTCAATGAATATATTTCAACTGCAATGTGCATGGTGTTACTTGATTATTGAAATTTTATAATCTATAGCATCGTTAATATTTTTGTGATTGCATATTTTTGCAAAAACATTGACTCTGCCTGATCTTCAGCTTTAATTTTATAATATTGCTGTATAGAATGTTAAGATGTGTATTTCATTGAATGATTTGTTTGTGCTTGTGTGTAGTAAAAAATATATATTTATTTTTAAATAAAAAAGTATATATTCTACATTTCTATTAAAATAATTTTCTTTGTTATACTTACATTTTAATATATTTAGAATTTTTTTCTATCTGTCATACGATCCAAAAAATATAAATTTACAAATGGATATATATACACATATAAAGCCCAATATACATGGGCAAAAAGAGATTTACAGTTGTTCATATGATAAATTATATGATAATTAATAAATAATAATACATGAATGAACTCTGTGCTTCACATACTCACAACAGTAAACCCACTTTTGCCCACCCTGTATATATAAATAATTTCTACCTTTCTGAAATAAATCCAAATTGTTCATGGTGTGTTGACGCACAAAGTACTCTTTCCATGTTTTTATTTTGATTTGTTCTATGAATATTGTGTCATTAAAATGTGATTTTGAATGTTTTTTTGATTCCTTAGAATTCTTTAGAATATTGTCAAAAATAAAACTGCATCTTCTTTAAATATAAGGATTAACCACCTTTAAAAATATCTAGAAGTGATTTCCTGACATGTTTTTGCATTTAATAAGTAGGAAGATTTTAATGATTGATAATGAAAGTTTATGCATGTTTTTAGATTTCAAAAAATATTAGTTTTGTTGTCATATTTTCCTAGAAAATTATTCATTTATTTAACGCTATCACATTAAAATATTCTTACTTTCTACATTGTCTTTTTTTTAATTGATTTTAAAGAGAGAAAGGGAGAGAGAGAAAAAAAATATTGATGTGAGAGAAAAACATCAATCAGTTGCCCCTCTCATGCACTCCAAATAGGGCCTGAACCTGAACCTGGGTACGTGCTATGACTAAGAATGAAACCCACCACTTTTAGTTGTACTGGATGATGCCCCAACCGACTGAGCCACAGTGCCAGGCCTACACTGTCTTTTTAAAATAACTGTCCACTATATCTATATTTCATTTTTTCCCTATTATTTATTTACACACTGTTTTTTCATCCTAAATTATGAGTTTCTATAGGGTTAGTCTATCACAGAACTAAGGTGTGTTTGCCCTTATTTGGGTTTAGTATATTATTTATCTTCTTGAATTTAATGCTTGAATTATTGATTTAAAATTTTTATATCCTCATGTATGTATTGATCTCTAAAAAACTCGCAGCATTTTTTTTTAATTCTACCACAGAGGCTTTGACATTTAGCGATTTTTGTTATTTTTAAATTTTTACCAATGTAAAACTCCTCTAATCCCGATGTGTAACTTCAAACTGTAAATTAGTTTTGTCTTTTCTAAATTTAATATTTTTCAGTTTTTAATATTTATTTTCATTATTTTATTTACACATATACACACAAAAATGCTAGAATTTGCCAATTACTCGTCAGATGTGTATTTGTTTGCTCTATGACTTTAATTACTTTTTTGAATGATAATAAAATATACAGTATTCTTTATTGTAAATTTATATAGCAAGTTGGTTCTCAGAGAATGTTTTAGTTGATTTTTGCCAAATAATTGTATCTATAACATTTGCTGCATCACTTTCTTATGTCTAGACAATCAATAAACCAATAAATCAAGCCTAGCCCTGTAGAACCTGCCAGTTTCCATGGCGTAAATGCTCTCAACATAGCCAATTTCAAGTTACTGACATATCACTGATTGCAAAGTTGGAAAGATTCACAGTAACACACCATTATACAGTATTTCCACCATAGAGATATAATATATGTAAATAACCTGAGAAGCATAAATAATAAAATAGAGTAGAATAATTAGAAAATGATGAGTTTTGTGTATTTATTGCCTTTTAATTATGGTTAATATAATTTTATGTTTAAAGAATTTAGTTTTTAATAAAATCTGTGTTTAATAACTAGTTTTCAAAATTCTTGAAAAATTAATAATCAGCTCTTACAGTCTGCTAACAGCTGTTTCCTGCACACCATTCACTAAAAACACCTTTACCTTTCACCACCTGGGGAACTCTCAGTATTTCAACACTCAGAATTAAACACGAACCAACTAAGGAAAATAACATCTTATGTAAGAAGAAACAGTAGTTTGTGGCAGATGTTACCAGACAAAGTGTGTGGGGGGGTGTCCTTTTTCCCATTGGGTGTTGGAGGTGGAGTACTTACATTATCTTAAGAGAAATAATTTTCTGAGACTTGCATGGGAGAATGAGTGATTTTTATTTGCGTGGAATTATATATCTGTGTTTCTAAAGTCCCATTTCCCTTAACCCACTCATGGAAAAAATGTAGCTGGGGTTTTAGTAGAGCTAAAAGTAAAGCCAGTGCCCAGAGTTTCCTTTCCATGATGAAGTAGGGTTCAGTACAGCATCAGGCCAGCTGCAGTCCATTGTGTGTGGGGTTTGCGTGGTTGTGGGTCATGTGGGCAAATGCAAGGGGAGCCAGAGTTACACAAGTCCCCAGAGTCCCATGAGCAGTAAGAGCACAAGAGAGTGTACTTTTTTCAGGGGATTAAATATCCTAATTTGCTCCCTTGCAGAGGACATAATACCCATTCTAGCCAATGACCTATGTTCCCAGGTGTGACTGAGAGCAAGCACCTTCTCTAGTCATTCCAGATTTACTGGGCATGCATCTATCTCCCCTTTGTTGGACCTGTGGGGAGTATAAAGTTGTAGCTTCCTGGTGAAGCTGTCTAAATGATATGCTTATAATATCTGGCCTTCCCTTTGCTCTTTTCTATTATTAATAATAAGCTAATTACAATGGTATCACAGCCACTGTGTAAAACAATATAGAGTCTCCTCAAAACATTAAAAATGGAGCTGCCTTTTGACTCAGCATTCCCACTTCTGGGAATATACCCCAAGAACCCTGAAACACCAATCAGAAACAATATATGAACCTCTAAGTTCACAGCAGTATTATTTACAATAACCAAGGTCTGGAAATAGCCCAAGTGCGCATCAGCAAATGCGTGGATGAAAGAGCTATGGGACATTTACACAATATTATTTTTAATGGATGTTTATTCCAGTTTATACATATGTTCACCAACTTAGTTGCTCAGGTTTTCTCTTATATATATCACTGCTTTTTTCCAGATTGTTATTATTTTATTCCTGGAGGATATCCTATACCTACAGTAGTTGTTTCAGCAAGAATGTATCATTGGTTATTAATAAATATGTTGGTTATTTCCTAGTTTGAAGGTTATATACCTTCATTCTATTATCCTATAACTTATGTTTTTCTGTTGGGAAGTCTGTTATCAATCGCAGTTTTAATACTTATAGATGCTCTGTCTTTTCTTTGCCATTATTTTAAAGATCTCTGCCATTATTTTAAAAATCTGACCTTCAGTGCAGATTTTTTACAAAACATCTAGGTAATGTTTCATTTTTATTTATCCCATCCTTAACATGCTGAATTAAATTAATTTGAAAAACCACATCTTCTAAAATTTTGACAGAGTTCTTGGATAATTTTTTCTTTATTTTATTTTTTATTTTATTTTTTTATTTTATTTTATTTTTTCCCATCACCATTTACCCCCCCTAAACCATCTCCCACCTCCACCCACTCCCCTAACCCTTGCAGTCACCACACTGTTGTCCATGTCCATGAGTTATTTCTCTTTTGTTTCATTTTTGCTCAATTCCTCCCACCCCTGCAACACCCCACCACCACCCAAGTCTTCTGCCTGCTCTTTATCTATGAGGCTGTTTCTATTTTGCTTGTTCATTCATTTTGTTCATTAGATTCCACATATGAGTGGAATCATATGGTGCTTGTCTTTCTCTGACTGGCTTATTTCACTTAGCATAAAGCTCTCCAGGTCTATCCACGCTGTCGCAAAGCGTAAATTTTTCTTTTTTATAGCTTTGTAATATTCCATTGTGTAATTGTACCATAGCTTGTTAGTACTTAGGTAATTTTTTCTTAATTGCAGCATCTTCCTCATTATCTCAACCTTGTTTTATGATACTTGCTTTTGATGTACAATCTATCTTCTTTTTCAAAATACCATGTGTTTTTGATTTTTTCCTCCTGTATGGAATTCTGTGTGTTTTCCTTAGATCTTTCTTATAATTTACTAATTTTTACTTAAATATCTTTTTTATTTACATTTCTATGTCCACACATTACATTTGAAGTGCTGTTCCACAGTGACTTTGCCTATTACATACTATGTGTCCTAGAAGTGTGTTTAAAATTAAATATCTAGGTTAACAGGGCTGCAAAATCTTATAATATATATATTTTCATCATCACCTGAGAATTTTTTTTCCATTCTATTCAGAGAGGGTGGAAGGGAGAGGCAGAGAGAAAGAGAATCGATATGAGAGAGACACATTGATTGGTCACCTCCCGCATGCACCCCAACCAGTGCCAGGGACCAAGCCTGCAACCAAGGCAGGTGCCCTTAGCCAGAATTGAACCAGGACCCTTCAGTCTACAGGCTGATGCTCTAACCACTGAGCCAAACCTGCTAAGGCAAATCTTACAATATGCAATTCCTTCTTCATTTCTGGTTCATTACTATTTCATTAGTATTTTATTTGTTTTATAAAATACAGTATGGATTGAAAGGTATTCTGGTTCATCTTGCATTTCAAAGTGTTTTTCAAGAGAAAATATATATTTTCATATTTCCAGAACGTAAAATGAATATTGCTATTTATTTAATGGTGACAAACTCACTTTAAATTTATGTTAATGCAATCAAATATGTTTATCTCTGTGTGTGTGTGTGTGTGTGTGTGTATAGAGAGAGAGAGAGTCATCTTTCAACATCTCATTTAATAGATAAATAGATTTTAAATTTGTACAGAAGCTTTACATGTAGGCAAATTAAAATAGATAATTAAAAAAAATATTTCAGTTTGGTAAGTAGAGCTTATAAAATTTTATTAAAAATAGACTAAACCTTGTAGCTATTGTTTTTTAATTCCCTAGCTTTGTCTTCTCTTCATAGTTATGTTTAACTATGCTATATCTTAAATTATAGGTTTGGTTTTCATCATCAGAACAGATGGTATATCTTTAATGTTTTTATATATAACTGCCAGTAGAGTCAAGAAAATATGCTTATTAGCTTTATTAGTTTGTTAGGAATAACCTTTTTTATTTTAAGGATATTAACACACAAAGCAATGTTATTAATAAGAAATGTGGTCTTCAGAAATTAAGAGACTTATGGAGTAAAAGAGCAGATTGGAAGCAGTCATAGAAACCTAAGTTTGGTTTATATAGTAACATAATAAATTGAAGAAAAGAGGTTTAGATTTATTTTCAGAAAATTTAAAGTAAAAGTAGTTAGGAGAAAACTAGAAAAGGTCAAATAATAGAATGGTATTTTTTTCTATTATTGGAGAAGAAATTAATGCAAATAAAAATTGAAAACATTTAACACAAGTCCAAGACTGAGGCCATTGATAATACATCATGGAGTCTTACTATATAAATAAATAATAATTGAATCGCTAAGGGATTAATTTTTGTCCAACAAACATACTCTTGCTTTTCACAGCTTGAATAGATGTAAGATTAACAAATTCTTATTCAATACAGATAGGCTATAAGTTGTTTTCCAACAGTCAGCGTATTAGCCTACTTTGGGAATTTTCCCACATGCTGATATAATTTTTAATGTATTGCTATACCTTCATTTACTTTTTCCTCTGTTTTTCCAAACAATCTTTCTTAATATTTTGACACATTTAAGGTAAACCAGTCATTGCATTCATTTGAAAATGGAATTTAAATAATATAATGTGTTAATTTTTATAAAAATTATCTATTGTGCCAATAATAGAATGATTAAAATTATGTTTTGAAATTCAAGTTTTTGCCTCTATCAGTGAGCTTATTTTTCTTTTGTTATTTCTCTTTTGTCTATTGAAAAATAATGAAGAATCTTTGCTTTGATTTTATAGAAATATGTTTATTTTTTTGTTTCTTGCTTTTGTTATCTTTATCCTTAGAGTGTTTACAAACTATTTTATTCCAATAACTGTATGTATATTATCTTCATAGTTACTGGAAGAATTAACACTAATAATAGAATTTCTGGGAATAATGTCAAAATTTTGATTAATGACTATTAACTGATACAATAATTTCATTACTTAGAACATCACTCTTCCAAATAAGACAATTTTAAAAGAGAATAAATTAGAAAAGGTTCAACATGTATACATTTATTATATCAAAATGTGATCAACAAAATGTGTAATACTAAACACTGGGGTTCCTTAAAAATACTAACCGGAAATTGGCATTTGGTATTTATTTCCATTTGTGATACTTTTATTTTTAAATCAAATGTATGCCCTATTAAGGACTGCATTACATATTTTTCATTTATTATATTTTCCTAGAAATTTCTCTGTAGACAATGAATGTTTTTTCCTAAGTCTGAAAGAGTAGTAAGTTTCTGGAACTAACAGAAAACATTTTAAATTTAAAATGTGAATTTGGGGAATTAAGATAATATTTTTCATAAAATAATTTTTAGTATAAATGTATCCTGAGCAATTTATTTAAAGAGCTAGTTAATCATTTTGTGTCATGATTCTAATATCTTCCCTCCCCATGTATCTTTTATATATACATTCCTGATGTAGCTTTCAGTTTTTATTAATTACATCTCTGGTCTTCAGTGAAAAGTCTGGATTCTGACCTTAATCCAAAGAGTCTGTATTCCTGGAAGATTTACATAGACATTTTGTCAAAAGAGAGTGAACCACTGGCAACTGGATGTAAGACTAGATTGGTACATATGCTTAAGGCAAACTTATTCTCTCACTTGCCTGGAGCCAGTATAATTCTAGTGTCTCACTTGGTGATACCAAGTAACCTACATTTCATTTCCAGGTCTTTGAACTACTTCAGGAAGGTGAAGACGTCCTTTAACGTTTATAGACTAAAGAAGTTCAGATAGATAACACCGATTTTTTTTAAGAAAAGAATAAAAAAAGCAGATCAATATTTCTCACAAAGTAAGCAATTATTCTCATCCAGGAATCACATGGGGCTGAATTTCAGAAAATCCTTTAAAAAAAAACACCTGTTGACCAATATATACAATGAGAATCATCTAATAATATTAATAATATAACTTAGCCGAAAATGAAGAAAATGAAACAAAAAGTATCATTAAGGTTTTAAGTATTTGTTTTATTGTATGACCGCCAAATTTAAATTACTAAAAAAGCTTTATTGTTAAATTGCCATGCTATGTCTTATGAATAATTTAAATCTTATAAGGGAGATAATTATTAAATTATCAGATTTTTTTTTTTTAAAGTCAAAAGTCAAGGGAAAAAATGAAGTCAAATGCAGGATTAAAAGTCAGTGATAATTTTTCTGCTCTTCTACATAATTATAAAGTTTGAAGAATTATTTAATGATTTTTATATTACATAATCTACTTTATTATTTTTAGAGTTAAATAAAAAGTATAAAGATCATGTTTTTTATTGGCCTAGTCAAAATAATGAATCCTTCAGGTGTCCCTATTGAGTAAGATATCAAAGAGTTTTCTAGGTAGATCAACAAAAGTGCAAAAAACCTTGAAAATACTTGGACAACACTAGAAAGAAATCAGCATCCACAGCCTTTGCATTACTGATGAGACTAGGCTCTTTTATTCTCACTCCAATTTCAGCCACACCATTCAAACAGATATTGCCTTATAAAAGCAGTAATAATTTGGTAACTTTTCCAGACTCATTTATAAGAAAGCAAAGAGCTCAATTTAAGCTACCTTTTGTAGGGCTCTTCATTTTTTCATTGTGACCTGAATCTCTTACACAGGACTCTTTGTACTCATTGTGTGGGAGCAAAGGAACCTTCATTGTGTGCATCCCTTTGTCACTTTAAATGCATTATTCTCTACTGGGTATGCAGGAAACAATCCAAGCCCTTCACTGAAGATTCATTCTGTGAAATGCAAGATAGTGACTCAATTTGAGAACAATGTGTTTTGCTTTCTTTCAGGTGGAGCTGGTCAACATGTACCTCCTTGTTTCCAAACTTAGAAGTTTCTCTGATAGTCCTCAAGTTTACATTGTGAAATAAACAACAGACATAATAGGAAAAAAATTAAATGTTTTTATATTCATTTGGTATCAAAATGATCACCACCGCTCAATCTAATTATAATTGTAGATACAATTTTGGGCAAAAAAGGTAGCTAGTATATTTTCTTAACCATGTTTTTGTTCCAAGCTTTCTGCATTCCAAGATTTTTTACCCTTGATTTTCTTTTTTTTAATAAAATATTTTCCTTACTCTTTCATTGTAATTAGATTTGTCTTTTTTGTCAACGTTGATATTAAACTTTTCTAACTTTCCTGGTTTGAAGAAAGCCTGTTCTAACACATTCTTTCACTGTATTTTTCTACTTATTGAATATTTTATCACCATTTTAATAGTATTCCCTATATTTAAGACCAGTGAAGGAGAAGTATACGAACAACTAAGTGTGCTTCTCAATGAATCTGGTTGTATCCATAATAATCTTCATAAATTGTGGTCCAAAAAGCTAAAAGAAAAGCAACTTACATCTGAAACCAAACATCATTCATTTTTTTTATCATTCATTCAGTTTCTTTCAAATAATTTTTTAATCTTCTAGTATCAGATAATGTCTTAAGAAGACTTATTTCACCTCATTGAATTTTCACAAAGATTAATTTTAGATAAAAATATAAAAATATAAATATATTTTGAAATTACTTTTAACTACAATCTAATTAGGTACTGTATAACATTTAAAAGCTGGTAATTATATATAAGTTTTGCTTATTCAATGAGCAAGGTCTGAAGTCATTAGAATTTTATCCTGTTTCCTGTTTATTACACCAAAGATCTTTTCAAGTTAGAACCACACAATATTATTTAGTAATACATTAATTATTTGAAGAATAATTTGATATAAATAAAATAATTAAATTCTTATAATTAGCCATCTTTGGGTAATTCTGCATATGCTACATTAGTGCACCAGAATACTATCTGTGATACTTTCTAATGAAAAGCCAGCCTACCATTAAAAAATATAGGCTAAAAAATTCTGCCCTCATAGAGAATTGATCCTTCATTACTTTGTAATGCATCTTTTTAAACCTGATTTTTTTTGGTTTTGTTTTGAAGTTAGCTCTGTCTGAAATTAAGATCACTACACCAGCATCTTTTCATTAGCGTTAGTATGGTACATCTATTACAATAATAAAGAACATATAGGTATATCTCTAACAAAATATATGCAAGATTTGTATAGAAGTAATTTAAAAAATCTTTGATGAAAGATATCAAAGAGCATCTAAATAAATGGAGTAATTTAATATTCATAGATAGAAAAACAATATTTTAAAATGGCAATTATTCTTAAATTGATTTCTAGGTCCAAGTCAACTCCAATGAAAATTTAAGGAAACTATATTTTAGGCATCTACAAACTAATTCTAAAGTTTATAAGGAAAAGCAGTATCCCCCAAATAACAAACAAAATACTGACAAAGAACAATGTTTGAGGACTAACACTACCTTACTTTTAGACTTATGATAAATCTATTATAATCAATAAATCATGGTATTAACAAAAGGACAGATATGTCAATTAGTGAAACATATAGGGAGCCTATAAGTTGAATAAAAATATAATAAACTGATATTTGAGAAAAGGAGTAAAGGCAATTTAATGGAGAGATGACAGCCTTTTCAACAAATGGTTCTAAAAAGAATTAGACATTACATACCAAAAGATCAATCTACAGACAGATAAGTCATTCACAAAAATTAACTCAAAGTACAGCTTAAACTAAATATAGAACAACACCAGAAAACTCCTAGAAAATATCTAGCCAAAACTTGTGATTCTTGGTTTGGTGATGTGTTTTTAGATGCAAAACCAAAGTTAAAAATTCTGGGGAAAAATAATTGATTTGAGAGTTTATTGAAATGGAAAACCTCTGCTCTGATGTAGACACTCTTAAGAAAGGAAAGTACTACTCATTGAAGGTAGAAAAAATTACAAAACACATATAAAGATTTGTACAAAAATATACAAGATATCCTTATAAATCAACAATAAAAAATAAGCAACAAAAGTGGGGGAAAAGGAAAAACGATCTGAACAGACACTTCACAAACAAGATATACAGATGGCAAATGAGTATATGAAGAGATGCTCAACATCATGTGCCGTTTTGGAATTGTGCATTAAACCTAACAATAAGATGCCACTACACTCCTAAAACGACTATAATCCAAAAATCTGACAGTACCAAATTCTGGCAAGAAATTACAGAAACAAGAACTCCCCTTCATTCTTGCTGGGAATGAAAAATTTACAGCCACTTTGGCAGACAGTTTAGCAGCTCCTTCCAAAGCTGAGCAATGTCTTACTATATGATCCAGTAATTGTGCTCCTAGTGGTTTGCTCAATAGATTTCAAACCTTATGTCCAAACAAAAATCTGCACAAAAATGTTTATAAACACTTTATTCCTAATCATGAAACCCTGGAAAAAAATAAGGTGTCTTTTACGACATTTATAGGTGAACAGATAAATAAACTATGGTACATCTATGCAACACAATATCATTCACCAATAAAAAGAAATAAGTGATTAAGCTATGGAAAAATTGAAGGAAACTTAAATGCATCTTGCTAAAGGAAGGATGCCAGACTAAAAAGCTTATATAGTTTGTGATTCTTATTATGTGGCATTCTGGAAAAAATAAATCTATAGAGACAGTTAAAAAAATCAGTGGTTAGCAGAGGTTTGGGAACATAAGGAGAACTTACTAAGAGCAGTACGAAGATTAATAAGGTGCTGAAAATACTCCATGGCACTGCAATCATGTATATATGATATTATGTATTTGACAAAACTTGTGCAACTTTACATCACAAAAATGAATTCTAATGCATACAAATGTTTTAAAATCATTTAGGAGGCCGAAGACCAGAGGAAAGAGTGCAAACTGTGACAGAAGAATCTAATTGTATCACAAATGTATGAAACAACCATTGTGAAAGGGATGGGAGGAAAGATGCTGATCTAAGTTACCTGGAAATGGGTGGGATCTATAAGACCAAGTGCAAAGGAGCAACACACAGCGCAGCAGTATAGTTGTAAAAATTGTTACCCATGGAGACATAAATTCACAATTCTGATACTTATATATTATAGTATAGATATCTACTTCATTTGAACAATTAAGTAAACGAATGACAGATGGTGATGTCCTTATTTCTCACTAATGGGCTATGAATTACAGATCAGCAAGTTGAGGAAGTTAGAGTGATCTATGTGGCAATAGATTAAAGTTGAAGACATGAGAAAGACATGGGTAGCTTTTTGTATTTACCTAGAAACATTTATAGTTATATAAATATATACATATATATATATAGAGAGAGAGAGAGAGAGGCACTTTAAGGGTCAGGGAGAAACAGAGGGATTGAGCAAAAAAGAAAAAAAAAGAGAGAACTCATGGTTATGGACAACAGTGTGGTGACTGTGGGGGGTGAGGGTGGAGATAGAAGAGGACATCGAGGAATAAATTGTCATGGAAAAAAATAAAATAAAATATTATCTTTAAAAATTTAAACTTTCCCTTAATATTTTTGTACAAAACATAATTTAATGCTGATCTAAAATTTACATTATTAAATTGTCTTATTTAACTCATTTATCAGCATGGAAAGGTTCTCTGAAAGTGGTAACTAAACCAAATCATTTAGCATCTCAAAAAACTGTTCAGGTAAGTAAGTCTATCTAATAGCATTATCATATACTCTTTTGTTTTTGTGTGTATTAAATCTATTTATAGTCACTGAGAAATGGGAAAATTTACATGGCTTAATTCAGAATCACACAAGTTGTTAATTTTAAATAGATGAAGAAGAAAACTATTGGGTCTCTAGTCTTTCACAACAGTGAGCACACCTGGGGTCATTGAATGGTAAGACAATAAAATGATGACATTATTTTCCCATTTCATTATTTTCATGTAAGAACGTTCTAAAATATAAATTATATAAGAACATAGAATGGATGCTGCTTAAGTAAATATTGTAATTGTTTACTCATTGATAGCAACAAATTGAGTGGTAATCATTTCTTTTTCTTTAAACAGTGTCTGATTATAGAAAAGCAAAATAAAACATTTAAAATTTGTTTTGCAAGGCCCCTGAACTGAATGGAAAGACTAAGAAAATGTGCATAATCAGATGTGTAATGCTTGGAGAAAAAATAAAACATCTAAATCTTTAAATAATTTCAGACCTTGATTAACCTTTCAAAAAATATAATTGTTTCAACCCGTGCCCTTTCCTATTAGCGAAAACATACACACACACACACACACACACACGAAAATGCATACTCATTATAAATGAGAATAATTAAATTTGAAAATGCAGTGTCTAATGATTTTTGCAATAATTCTGTAGTAAATGTATTTATGGAACATTATTTAAATCATCCTATCCATCTTCTGATGAAAAAGTAAAATCATAAGTGAATACACTATTTTTAATATCTTGAAGGAACTGACAAATGCATAGAACATATACACTAATATTAACACTAAACCATGGGTGCTTTACTAAGAATTACATCAATCACAGCTCCCGTTTAATTGAGTTTATTATAGCTGTAAATAAGTGGAAATACTCTAAGTAGTATAGATTCAAAAGCATCCATCATTGTAGATATGGTAATTAAATTTTTAAAAAATGCAAGAATGAATGGAACATTCCTTATCCTCAACAAGCTTAAAGAGAAGACCACTTATTTCATAAACATCTTCTTCCTGCTAACTAGTGGAATGCTATAAAATGTAAGTAAGTAGCAAAGAGCTGCTTAGAAGCTAAAACACTGTTGTGAAACTGGCAAATTCTTCCATTAATTACCTAAAACAGAAAATCCCAAAGAAATAATGCTATTAATTTTATGATGGGATTGTTGGCTAATCATAGTTCATTAAATATGCATTTTACTTTCTTTTAGTTTTTCAATCTAATGAAAAACTTCACATAATATTTTCACAAACAAATTTTTATGAGCAAAGTTAATGTATTTTTTTCTGAAATGTATATTCTAGAAGTTCAATTTTAACAAAAAAATAAGATCATTCTCATTATTTTATCATTTTCTTTTTCTTATTTTATTCACCAAATATAAAAGACATGGTGGGAATTTCATACTTCATATACATTACACATAAAATATTGCTTGATCTTTTCAAGATTTTCTTTTGCTTTTTGTTAGATTGGATGAGAACAGTTTTTCGTTTAGGGCCAATTTCCGCTTATTACTGAGACAATAACATACCGAGTACTTTAACCAACACCTTTTGAATTATGAGGTTTTTCTACTCTGGCTGGCGGGCACACAAACTATTTTGGGCCCTGGGTGAGCTCCTGGGATTGTTCTGCCTGTTAATTTCTGGTGAGTCTTTCCCCAGGCTCAGGGTTATCTTCACATAAATGATCTGGTCCGTGTTCAGTAAAGACTCAGGGAAGCTTTGGCAGATCTCTGGGACTCTTTCTCTGTGTAACAGTATTAACAAACAGTAAAACACCAGCCCACTTGTCCAGTTGAGTATATTAACAAAGACTACCCACAATTGCTGAAAAGCTTTTGGAATACTGCTGTGCTTACTATAAAAGGCCACATTTTCTCCATATTTAACCATAATAACATCTCGACAGATTGAATCCAGAGGCAGAAAGAGTTCAGATCTTTTCCATTAAGCCAAACTTCTTTTTTTAATTGGAAAAATGTAAGCCAATTTCACTCATCACTATTCTGAGACAAACAAGATGTTTTTAATCTGTTAGTTTTGTCAGTTTGTTTTGCTGTTTTTAATGAATTCATTAATAAGAACTTTTAAATGTAATGTTTTTATTTCCAATATTGTAGGTGTTAATACTTATAAACCAAATAAACAGCATCTCTATAGGCTTCCAAGTATTTAAATAAGTTAAATATTCCTATAATCAAGATTTTGAGAATTGTCCATCTATTTAATTTCCTTAGTCAGTTTTACTCATTTGAAGAAAATTAATGATAATTTTCTGTATGCTCTTTTTTGTTCTCAGTATAAACTTAATAAACATTAAGTTAAACTAAAAGTTTCAGATGAAAATCACATTAGCCTCAATAATTAAAGGTATTTGCCCATTCTTTGTGATTCAGCAAAATGTCTGAAAATTATGTGAGAAGCACCTGTGTAATTTTTCCTTTGGGCTACTCAAATCGTTTCTTGTCAATTAGGATGTGTGCATGAGATATGAAGATGTGGTGAGAGCTTTGTACAGGGGATATCATGTATTTATACCTGTCCCCCTCAAAACTCAAGATTCTGCTTGGATTTCAATTCTCAGAGAGATCCAAGTATAACAGTGTCTCTCCATTTCTGAGATTTATACTACAGCATCATAAAGGGAAAATCCACCCACAGAAAAATGTTCAAAGCTCTGCACAAAGATCTTAAAAGACCTGGCAATAGAATATGGAACCAGGACTCTATCTCATTTCCAGGAGCATTGTGATTTATCACTCCCTAGATATCTTTTTCAGCAAAGAAATCTATAAATTTCACCTTGGAGGAATTAGCTGAGCTGCTTTTGGTGAATTTGTAACATGTTCATGAATTCTGTTTCTGCTGTTTTATTAGCGTGAATCATGAGCAGTCAGTTCTTTATTCCTTAGTCTTCTACATCTTCTTCTCAAAAAAGACCTTTAAAAGTCACCTAAAAAAAAAAAGGTTGTGGGTCCCTTGAGACTAGTAAATCTCTACCCCTTATCTGGTTTGTTACAATGTTAAACTCATTTCCTGACAAGCCTAAAGCTCCATATAGGAAATGTTTGCCCTTTTTTTAAAGGTCTTCCATCAGGATAAGGAATTAGATTGTGTTTAATTTAAAATCTAGCAAAACTTGACACCATCTAAGATTAAAAGAAAAATTGATTGGCTTCATAATAAATATTTCTAATGTAATTGCATGTGATAAAATCATTTCTATCTTTAGTAAAACTGTCCAATTTTATTACCTTTACAGCAAATTTGTAGTTATTATTTTTTTCCATTGCAATCTTAGAAACTCACACAAAGATTCCATTTTCTAATTGTTCATTAAATGAATTAAAAAAATATTTCTTGCAATGTAAATGTAAATGTATAAATGTAAATCAATTCAAGTAATAATTTTTAATCTCCTGAGCATAAGTTAATGTATATACACAGTAAATAACATGGAAAAAAATACAGTAAAACCTTGATATAGTGGACTAATTCCGGTGAGGGGGTGTCTGTTGAAGCCAAAAGTCCATTATATAATAAAGTAGGTTTTCCAAATGTGTATGCATAAATTTGTAATGTGCAAAAATTTGACAAATTAGTTATTTTACTTGTTTTTATTTATGTAGACAGATTTGTGTAATTAAAATTAAGTATGTATGAAAAGTTCAATTTCACAGAAAAGTTTTCTATATTTATTACAGTAATTTTAAGTTTATACTGAATAGGCCTAGTAAATGCGTGCATTCACCTGTCACTGCAAGTAAACAAATGCACAGGGCTGGGGCATGGCTTAGTGCATGTCAGAACAGCTGCAGTAAGTCATCCCACACTAAAACAAAATCAATTACCAGGTGCTGTGGTGTGATCATGTGCTAATTATTTGCAGAACATTGTTTACCATCGGTGACTCTTGGATTTAAATATGTAGACTGTAGATGTAGATGTACAATATTTATTTATGTTGGTGAAATTACTATAGTGACTTTTCCAACATATGGCCTATTCACTAAATTTTTTTTGAAATAAGAGTGAATTGCCCGGCCGGGCGTGGCTCAGCGGTTGAGCATCGACCTAGGGTCCAGGAGATCGAGGTTCGATTCCCGGTCAGGGCACAAGCCCGGGTTGCAGGCTCGATCCCCAATGACTCTCTCATCATGGGTGTTTCTATCTCTCCCTCTGCTGCCCTCTCCCTGAAGTCAATAAAGATATATAAAAAATAAAATAAAATAAATGTTTGAAATAAGAGTGAATTAATAATGAATGTAACCTATTAATTTAATTTTTAGCAAATCTTGGTTAAAATCATTTTAAAATTTATACTGTGTTAATTTTCACATATGACATATGGACCAGAAATTTTGCCTGTTAAATCCTAAGTCAGTTAAATTGAGGTCCACAAAATCGAGGGTTTACTGTACTTCACATATTTTATCATTATTTTTTAGGTGATTATCATACACAAATTTATCTTCATGTGTATATGTGTTTGTGTGTTCGTGTTTTGGTAGGTATATATTTGTTCAACTCAAGTCAATTAATGGTAAACTCCCCGACAAAATGACAGAAATTAATTATTTAAAACTTGCATTCTTTTTATCACTAACCAAAGTACACTATAAATAATAGATGAATAATTTTTGCTTGATTGTAAGATTTATAAACTTATTAATATATTTTATTTAAATTTCCTAAATATAACATTGAAGACTTCATAAAAGAATAGATAAGAACAATTGCTCCCTTCCAAAATTTCAGAATTTTATACATTAAGAATGGATTTATTGACTTTATATTATTTTTACTAGGAAAGTATAAGAACATATAACAAAAACATTTAAAATTAAAAAATATTTATCTATTATGATAAATATCTATTATTGGTTCAATCAAAAATTTATATGAACATACTAAATTTTTTAATAACATCCCTGATGAAATGGCAAACTAGATGACATAAAAACTCTCCCAATACAAGTGACTAAAAAGAAAAGAAAATAAACAAACAAACAAACAGCTGTTTCAATAAACAGATATAAATAAATAAATTTTCAGGAACCATTAACAAAAAAAAGAAGTATAAAGAAGAGCAGTGAACATATGTACAATGATATCTAATATAATTTCTATAAAACAAGAATAAATGAGTGAAGCAATGTGCAAAAGAAAATGACCACAAATTTCCCAGTATTGATGAACAACGAGAATCCTTAGATGCTGAAATACAATGCACATATACAAGACAAATACTTTATAACTTATATAAACATTTAATAATATGCATGTAAAAACAAAGATTGAATCAGAGTGATAATTTAAACTACATGACTGAACTAATTTTCAAGAAAGAAAATTAAACTAAGAAATAATTTTATATGAGTAAAAAGAGAAATCACAAAATAATGGAATAGCATCAATTACTGAGAAAAAATTATTTGTCCACCTGATGAAATACTATTACATTTAAAATTAAATCCAGACCAATTTATTTCTCCTTATATCTTACCCAGTGGAAATTTTTGTCCTACATCAAGACCCATGATTACCAAGTACATACTTTTGCTACATTATATATGTATTTGCCCATAAAATGTTTTGTTGATTCATGCTTATATCTTTTTGCATCTTTGTTATTTATTCTTAAGGTAAAGCTTATCCCATACATACATAAATGTATGATATTTATATACTAGTCGAGTAACTTGTTCTGCATGCATTAATATCAATAACCTTTTGTAAATTTAATGAGTAAACTTCTCACAAAATTTTAGTAGATTTATTCCCAGATACCACATAGCTTTGTTGATTTCTGAAATGGTATCCTCAGAGTTCACCATTTAGGAAAAGTATTAATATGTTTTTCTAATGGATAAGAATAATGAATGTGGATTAGAGGAATGATTAAAATATATAATGGTATATCCATATACAATTTTGAAAGGAAATAATTTAAATTATTAACTTAATTGAGATTAATAGCATAAAATAGAACTTTCTCTTATATAAGATTCTATTAATTTGGTCAGATAATTTATAGAGAGATGTAATAACAACATAATTCAAAATGACCAGTCCTTCAATTTATTTCAAAAGTTATAATTTATGGGCCTACATATTCTGATCAATAACATAAGCCTCCTAAATTTAAAAATAGTTATACAAAGTGTGTTCTCAGACCACAGTGGGGTGGTATCAAATTAGATATGTATAATAAAAATATATTTTAAAATTCTGCAATATTTGGATAATAAATACACTTCTTAGTTTAAAGACCTCTCTATATAGAAATCAGTACATTTCCTGTCTCTTAAGATTTAAAGCCACTACCTTATATAGCTGAGTCATTCTGCATGAACTCTCCTTATCTCAGCTTAAACTTCAAGGATACTGCATTCCAGTGTTATTCCTTAAAAAGAGCATTCATTGCTGGTTATCTCTATTTTTCCTCAATTAACCAGACTTGAAGAAAGAAAATTCTCTCATTATATTGTTTTCCCCAAAAGGACACTCTTAAAGAGCTTCCCTGATACCTGTTAGATCTATCCTGCCTCTGTCTTCATTTAATAGTCCCCATCTATATTCTATTTTTTTTAATTTGTTAGTATCCACAAAACAGTGTCTGCTCCTTTTTGGCTTTTAAACATTTAGAATCTGAAATCTGAATTCTCAACCTACAATTTTATACATACTTAGGTGCTGATATACAAATGGAAGCATACTCTGACACATCAAATTTTAAACTACTGACAACTTTTAGAGGAGGGCAGGAGAGACTTTATAACAGTATGCTTTAGTTCTCTGCACCTGACTCTTTCGTACTTCTTTAAATATCTATTTGTGGTAAGCCACCTACTATTTTAAATCTTCAATTCCAATGCAATTTCTGGCATTTGAAGCTATCCTCAACAATTATTTGAGGTATAGGCTCTACTATGCTGAAATGCCCCAATATATGAGAACTCTTTCTTTCAGAATCATCCTTAACAGAGACAAGATTGGGACTCTGATATATCTAGTCGTATCTCTTTGATGTTAGCTTAAATAATAATTCAGAGACCATGACCACAGCTGGATATATAAAGGCTGGGAATGCAATCTCAATCACAAAATGGTTCCCAGTGATTACCTCTGAATATGAGGTAATACTAAAAATTAAGTATTAATTTTTATTTTTTTATTTTTTATTTTATTTGACCAGTTTGACCAGTAAAACAATAAAGAGAGTAAAGTGGTACCCCAGTTTTATCCTTGAACCTCAAGAATTATTGCATAAATGATGATGGAAGGAGACTTAACTTGGGGTGGTGAACACACAATACAATATACAGATGATGTATTACAGAATTGTACACTTGAAACTGATATAATTTTATTAACCAATGTTACCTCCGTAAATTCAATAAAAATGATTTATTTCATGCTTTTTCCTTTTTTACATAGGATTTTTTTTCTCTTGCATTTTTGCTATCTCTATAAAAAGGATATGCTTAAATCTGCTCAGTGATCCAGAAGAATGAAAAATACCTGGAATACACCCAAGTAAATCTGGATCAGCTAACCAATGCTTACACATGAGATAGAAATATTCCTTTCTGTATGCCCCTAAGATTCTGTGGCTGCTTGTAATTAGAAATTTTGTGGCAATACTTATTAGAAATAATTGAGCTAACTACTGAAAACCAGTCAAAGCACATAGCCCCTTTTAATTGACTTTTCTCACACAACACTCACAAAAAGCATTTATGTGTATGTATTAGATTTCATTGTATGTTTTGGATGTACATGGTTTCCAATATCAAAATCTTTAAAACTGGAATTATTACATAGTCCTTCAGCCATCTTGCAGTAAGGAAATCCTCAGTATACATTTCCTCAGAGTTCTACCTCCTGACAAGGCCCTGCCATTGAACAAGAGATTAATCTGCATCTACATTCCCCAGCCTTCCGTGGCTCTGGCTCCTCTCTTTATTTCATCACATAGGTGAATTAAATTCCCCTTATCCTCAGGCCTGGGTTTACTTTGCATATAGAAAGGGTATTTAATGGAATTTTCTGAGAGAATCACTTAATCAGTGTCTCATCACTTCATATCTAAAAGAACTGGAAAAGCTGGGAAATACTAATATTTTTCTTTCTCCCTTCCCAGGTTCTTGTAGATGAAAGTGAGCAAAAGCCATACTTATTTTTCCACTGAAAACTATGTATCATCTTTGAAGGCAGAAGCCTCTATAATAATTTTTAACATAACAAATTTTTCTTCAACTGCATTAATTTGTATAATACTGATGTTTATATGAACGTTGTACATACACACTCAACTCATCTATAGTTGCCAATTCATTATTGAAAAGTTGTGATTGGCAGGGTCTTATGTAATGGAACTAAATATTGCCATTGTATTACTGAGAGATTATGAAAATTATACATACACAAAATTATTGTAAAGATAATCTTCTATTAAAAATTGTATATTATTATTATAAATTCATATTAACTTAGAAATACCAAAGTGAAATCTAAAGCTACAGACACATTAAAAGTGAAGTATATGCCTCTGGGGCTCAGAAAACAAGTATGCTAATAATATTCATTTGGTCATGATTTGGCTAGTATATGTTATAATTTTAAAAAGGAATATTAATGTACTATGTTGATCAAATTTCATTTTTGCAAAAAATCATTTAGTAGCAACATGAAGACTAATCTGAAGGGGAAATAGGAAGACTCATTAGATGTCTACTATATTCATTTAAAAAATAAGGATGGTTGTTGCAATGAAAATTGAAGAATATATTAGCTACATTTGAAGGTATTTAGGAAGCACATTTCATAGAACTTAAGTACAGATTGGATATTAATTGTTAGGAAGAAAGACTAGAAGAAGACTGCTCTATGAACTAATAGATAAATTGTAATACGAATCCAATAGACTCAAAATATATTTAATGTTTTTTGATCCAACTACAGCTGATAGAAATATCAAACACTACATTCAAACCTGCATTTATTTTAACTAAGTATTGCTAGTTATTTAATAAGAGCCTGGGTATATTATTTTCCTTTATCTTTCAGGTATTCTTCTAATAGTGAGACTGAAACTATAGATTTACTTGTGGAAGTCGGTTAGCATAATAAGTCACTTATTCTTTTTTAATTTTTTTAATTTAATTTTTAATTATAGCTTACATTTAATATTATTTTTTATTTGTTTCAATTATACAGAATAGTAGTTAGACAATCATTTACTTTACAAAATGCCCCCCCCCCCAATTTTTCAAGTACCTACCTGGCACCATACCTAGTTATTACTATTAATATTATTGACTATATTCCTATACTGCACTTTACATCCCCAGGACTATTTTGTGACTATGAATTTGTAGTTCTTAATCCCTTCATCTTTTTCATCTTTTCCCCGACTCACTTATTCTGGAAAGGGCAAATACTATGTTCCCTCTCATCAAGGTGATTAATATTATGCTTTAGATCAAGTGAAACTTCTTGGAGATACTAAATCTCATGCCTTAAAGCATCACAAAATATAAGATGGATGGAATCAATGGCCTGGTAACTCATAAACTTCATCTACCAAATAGTGACTCTTATCAGTTACCAGTGAGAGTACCTTCTTAGAAAATTTTTCCATTAAACTAGATGTGAGAGAAAAAGAAAAAAATCATCTATCTCCACTGAATTGTTCAATTTACACCTCAAGAGTTGTTAGTGGTCAAAGGACAAAATCTAGCTGAGATTGAAACTAACATTCAGAAAAAAGCAGTGAAAGAGACAGGAGAGAGCTATTCCCAGCGTCATTCTTATGTGTGGATTGGGTTAAATCCACAACCTTGCAGTAATACCTGATTATGGGATCGATGAATTCCTTTTTTTGCCCAAGCTGATTTCATTTGTGTTTCTGAGCTCAAAGCCAACAGTCATGTTGAATTCCATATTGTATAAGTGATTTCTAAGAGTGGTTATTTATATAAGAATGTACTATATTTCACTATTTTGTTGGACATACTTTGAATTACTTAGTTAATCAAATTGCAGCCATAATTTTGTTTTTTATTATAGTGGTTAACTATAAAAGTCTATGTTTATGCTTCATGAGAAATATATTCTACTGATGAAATTAAATATTTTCTACTATGTCTCAATATATAACTTTTGTGAAATCAAGATATTATAATATCCCACATATTTAAAAATATTTTAAGGTTTTTCTATGGTATCATTACCCTATATTTCATGACTCCATATATCTAGAAACACTTGGGAGTAGGAGCAGAATTTTAAGTGCCACTGACCATGTCTGGTATTTATATAGCTATATTTTGGAAAATATAATAAAATTATAATAAAGTGTATAATTCATTGCTATTCTATAGAGCAAATTCCTAGTCAATATAATCACTTCTCATTGTAAACTTGGGAATAAAGATAATATTTGCAGTGAACAATAGGTTTAGAATTAAACTATTAGATTAATAGAAAATATTCAACGTATTTTATTCATATGATTTTAAAAAATGGTTGGAATTATAAAGTTATATACAGAAAATGAACACTGCATTATGTCTCGATCTAAACATAATTCTTTTTTGAGTGGAGGTAAAACTCTGGCTAAATTAAAGCAACTAATTAAGGATCAAAAAAAGAAAGCCTGGAATACTTAAAGAACATTTTACATTTTAAAGACTAGATTTTCCAAGTAATTATTTGACCATCAAAGCTTAAAACCTGTATGGTTTAATTAACCAATTTCACCCCATAAATTCAATAAAAATAAAAACTTTTAGTTTTGTGATCATTAATGTCTTCTTTCAGTGATATTTCCATTGCTGTCATAGACTAAATTTACACACACACACACACACGCACACGCACACACACACACACACACACACACAGGAATTATAATGAATTGAGCATAAATTTAAAAAAAAAAAGTTGTGTGTGGGTTTTAAAACATCTTACACTCATACTCATAAATGCCAAAAAAATGCTTCTTGAATTATGTTACAAAAAATATCGCTTAGTTTTAACTTTTAAGGATATTAAATATTCCTTTATTATAAACTCTCCAAAATAGAGGTTACTACTCTAGAAAACTAAAAGATTACTTGAAGTGATATCCTAACAGAAGCATCCTATCTTAGTGAGATAACATTGCAATTCCTATCATTCTGTTAGAATTCTCAGATAATGATCTTATCACTTGACAGATGGTTGTAATGTCTTTACAATACTTTTAGTAATGACACAGAGTGGAACAAGCAGCCTCATTTGTTATATAACATTTTGCAAGTTAGTTGTCAGTGAAAGGAAGCAGAAAGACACTCCACTTGTAATCTATTTCTCACTACATCTTTTAAAAATGTAAATTAATTAGCAATACTGAAAATCAAACTATTTCACATAAAAACACAAATTTTCTGTTTCCAAAAGTGAGAATATTTTATGAAAATGGACTCACATTCCCAGAGAGCAGCAGTGCACCTGAACAGAGCAGGCTTTGCTTATTTACATAAAGTGCCACATTCTTTTCTTTGCTAATTTATATCAAGGAATGACCCCTGTAGCTCTTTGAGTATGGGATCTATATTCCATAATGTGACATATAAGTCATTCTAAATAGTTTCTTAGATACAAATAGTTAAAAATATAATATGGAAATCAAAACAGATCAGCTCTTGGAACCACAAGAATAGAGTTGATGTCTAAAATGTTGTAAACACTACTCATAAGTTTAGAGTAAAGAAATAAATTTGGAGCACAAAATGTTTTGATATAGGAACAAAAGATTATTATAAAATAAACAATATTCATGAGCTTAAATGAATGAAAGTGGAAAATTGAGTCATTCATATCTATTTATGTGACTAGTCAGAATTATAGTTTTCCTTTCTAATACAGGATTTTATATTATATACCTGAAATATTGGTCCTTAGATATGAAGTACAGTTAGGGCTCTCAAAGGTATAACTCAAAGCATACTTGAATAATAAAAATATTCATGTTATACAATGAAGTAGTTATGCACTTTTGTACAAGTTTTACTTATTATAGACTTGTATTTTCACAACTATAAAAAAGAGTATATAATTTCATTTTTAAGTATTCTTTTTATACCATATGATAATTGACTTTGAAAAGCCTTTGTAAATAATAAAAGGTGTGGAAAATAACTTCTTATTTCATTAATTTTTTATGTGACTCTAAAACTTTGGTGTATGTATAAAATGGAAAAGTTATACAAGAAAAAAAAACTGAGAGCTTCTCTCAATTATTGAAATACAGTACCAAAGCACCATGATTTTTAATTGTTAAAATTTAATAGAATTCCATATGATTATGTAGGTTTTTAAAAATCTCAGATGTCAAAGGACAGACCTATGCATGAAAACTTGAAAAGGTCAACCACATAGATGCACTCATGAGATTGGTGGAGATATAGCAATAAAAAGAAATAAATTAAAAACCTTTGATGTAATAGAATTTGCTAACAAGCAGATACATGTAAAATTTCAGAAAATTTTATAGTAATTTTGGAGAAAGAACAACATGTTAACATATAAATAAGGTAGTCAAGGGAGCCTTTAATAAGAAGATAATATTGAGTAATGGAAAGGAAAAGATAAGGTATAAGTGATAAATATGTCCAAAGAAACTTGGTTATACTGAGAAAAAACAATTTTCAAAATCCTTGAGTGGTAGCCAGTATATCATGTTCCAGGAATATATAGGAGACTTCTGTGTTTAGGTGCATAGAATGAGGAAAAGTTAGCTCCTGATTGGAGAGAGCTTAAGGAAAAAATAAGGGGATATGGGGACAGAAGAAGCAATGATCTTTCTGAAGAAGTTCTACATAAACTGCAGAGAGAATTTTAAGGAAGTGGTGGGGTGACAAGAAAATTCTTTTGAAAAATAGGAGAAAAAAATGGAAAAGATACAGCAAAAATTTTTAAAAAATGTGAAGAGAAAATTGTTTGAGTGAGGTCTTTGAATAGGCAAACTAAATTATATCTAGTGTAGAATAAAAGAGTTGGACTTAAATATAAATATGGGTAGGTAAATTAGAAGACTTGAATAGAAGTGGCCTAATATTTTAACCACAGAACTGCATTTATGAGATAACCAAAAATTAATGGCTCTTAATATGTCTATCCTCAGATATAGTTTTCATCTTTCCACTAATTGGCTCTATATTTATTTATAAAGGCCACTTATCCTTGATTAAAAAATTAATGTAATGTAAGCTAACTTGAGTAGCTTAAAATAGATCTAAAATAGCTGTTTTGGTCTGGAGACTGAAGCCTAGAAACAGTAGTGGCTTATTATAAATGCTAAAACATTTGAGACAAAATGTACAAAGTAAAATTCAAAGATTTCCTTTGATGATATTGGTGGAACAAATTTTAAATACAAATGTCACCCCACTCTGCAAACTATATTCTCTAGGGAACAAAAGAAACATTCGTGAAGGCATTGAAAAATATATCCATAAGGGATGCACTACATCCTTAAAAATCTCAATGAGTTATGTACTCAAGAGGTTGGGGAAAATGGTGAGAGATGAAATGAAAGAGAGCTCCTGAGCATGCTGTAAATGTCTTAAACACTTAGGAATATTTAAATATTTCTTATAACTCAAGACATTAAATTGAATAAAAGTGATCAACGATGATGGGAGAAAAGAAAAGAAAAAAAGAAAAAAAAAGAAAAGAAAAGAAAAAAAAGAAAAGAAAAGAAAAAAAGAAAAGAAAAGAAAAGAAAGGAAAAAAAAGAAAGAAAGGAAAGAAAAGAAAAGAAAAAAAGAAAAGAAAAGAAAAGAAAAGAAGAAAAGAAAAAAAAGAAAAGAAAAGAAAAGAAAAGAAAAAAGAAAAGAAAAGAAAAGAAAAGAAAAGAAAAGAAAAGAAAAGAAAAGAAAAGAAAAGAAAAGAAAGAGGGGAGGAGAGGAGAGGGAGAGGGGAGGGGAAGGGAGGGGAGGGGAGGGGAGGGGAGGAGAGAAAGAGGAAAAACAAAGAAAAGAAAAAGAAAAGAGAAGAAAAGAAAAGAAAAGAAAAGAAAGGAAAAGAAAAGAAAAAAGGAAAAGAAAAGAAAGGGAAAAGAAAAATAGAAAAGAAAAGCATGTGCTCCAAGGAAGTCATTGGATACAAGATTGATAGAGCTCAGTTAGTGACACTTCACCATCATAGGCAAAATAAATGCAATAACTATCACAGGGAGGAACAGAGTGACAACCAGAGTGTTTCAAACCAGAATCTGTGTTAGTTCCTAATTGATCTGGAGGTGGTCACTAGGATTGAAATATGGTGCCCATCTACTACTTTCTAATCTATGTAACAGTAAATCTCTAGTTCTGGTGAACTGTCTCCTGACCTTAGAAAACACAACAGATTCAGAGCTTCTCAAACAGTTCTTAAACTTAAGCTAACTCCATATACCAATATTCTATGATTGAAGTATCCTTGAGAAAATATGCTGGGTGACTGCTAAAGTTATTACTGTAAATATTTTGCCAGGTATGTTTCAAAGAGATCTATGAGAAACTTCAAGGTTGAGATTATATGACTCTAGCTGTAAATTGATGCCAATATCTGGAAAACCAAAACACTATTATTATTTTCTGGTCAGAATAGAGACTTAGATTTTAGCCTAAACTAATCTCACAGTGTTTCCAATGACTATGCTGAAGCACCAAGCAATTATTTATCTAGTTCCTGACAATACTAAACTGTATATATAATACTATTCTGATAACTGAAAATATCCATATATTGGAATCTCAATTGGTGTAGGGAAGGTTATTATGTTTGCAAGTATCAAATGGAAGCTCTTTTGATCTGCCTCACTCAACCAAAATAGGTAATCCACTGAGTGATTGCAAATACTAGGGATTTCATTAAATATTTAAAAGATGCAAGATAATGGTTTCTACCCAATATTTACTTGGGTAGAAAATCACCTCTGCAAGTAGTGTGAAAGCCAGATAGTCTTGGGGAATTATTGTACACATAATCAGGTGGTGCCTCAAATTGTGGTTCCCATTCAAGATGTGGTATCCTTGTTGGAGCAAATAATTATATTCTCTGGCACCTGGCATACAGCTATTACTCTGTAAAGTGGGCTTTTCTCCAGATCAGTTAGTAAACATGATCCATAACAGTTTGCCATTATGCGACAAGAGAGCATTTTAACCCAGCAAATATATCAATTCTCTTTCTCTGTATCACAGTGTAATCCAGAGGTGATTTGTTATATTGATAATATGATGCAGTGAGGTACATGATCAACAAAGGTATGCTACAAGCCCTTTGCATGATAAAGGACCTACCATATTAATAAATGTTTACAGGCCCAGTTGTTTGTGGCTTGGCTCAAGGGAAAAACTAGTTGCTGTACCTAGAGTCACAACCACTACAAAGAAGCACAACAATTGTTGGCTTCTTCCGATTTTAATGGTAACATATACTATATACCAGTGAACTATTCCAATTCAATAAATAAATAAAAAATTAAGGCTGATATTTTTGAATAGGACCCAGGATAAGAAAAAGTTCAGCCTCATGTCCAGTTATGTATGTACCACATTTTATCCACTCAACCATCAACCGACATTGAGGTTGCTTCCACATCTTGGTCATTGTGAATAATGCTGCAATGAACATGGGTGTACAAATATCTCTTCAAGATTCTGATTTCAATTATTTAGATAAATACCTAGAAGTTGGATTGCTGGATCATATGGCAGTTCTATTTGAAAAAATTTTTGTTGAAACTTCATATTGTTTTTAATAACATTTGCACCAATCTGCACTCATACCAAGGGCATAAGGGTTCCAATTTTTTTATATCCTTGCCCACACTTGTTGTTTTTCATTTTGTTTTTTATAATAGCACTCGTAACAAAAGTGAATTGATATATCATTGTGGTTTTAACCTTTATCCGATGAAAGGGAACTTTAGTTCCCGGCAAGGAGTGGGTCCTGCTGGCCGAATTTAAATGCTGACGGAATTTAAATGCCGTCTTTTAAAGGTTAAATACTCAGAAACCTAAGCATATACATTCTCTTTTACAGGCAAAAGGAAAGAAACCATTCTTTGTACAGTTGATCCTGGAAAATATATGGAGTTTGTATGATGCTGTCTTTTAAATGCCGTCTTTTAAAGGTTAATTTCCCTTTTCTTGATTAGTGATGTTAAACTTATTTTCTTACACCTTTTGGCCATTTCTACTTTTTTCTTTAGAGAAATGTCTCCACAAGAACTTTGCTCATTTTAAAATTAAATTATTTGGGTTTTGTTTTATTATCTTACCATTGAGTTTTAGGAGTTCTTTATATATTTTGAACATTAACTCCTTATCAGATAGATAGTTTGTAAATATTTTCTCCTTTAAATTCTATTGCTTGTGGGAGGCAGGAAGATGGCGGCCCTGCGAGAAGCAGCAGAGGCCCCTGCTCCCAGCCACAGACTCAATTTACTCCTAAAATCCTATGGAGCCAGCTTGGAAAAACCAGAGAAACCTACCTGAGTGGACGGAGTGCGCGAGGGAGCACTAAAGAAGCATCACGGAGTCCAGTAAGAGAGGGGGGCGTAGGAAGGGGGATCCCCCTGAAGCCGGTGCTGGGCGCCGAGCCCTGAGGCTTGGAGGCTGCAAAGCTCCCTCCTCTCAGGAGTGCGGACCCCCATCCAAAAGCGGGGACCCCACACCCGGAGTGATGAGAGGGGAAGGAGCGCCCCAGGGTGGGCAGAGGGACCCCGGGAAGTGGTGAGTCCGAGAGGAGGGGTTGGCTTCTTCCTAGGAAACAGCCTCTAATGGTGGACGGCGCCTTCCCAGGAAGCAGAGCCTCTAATGGCGGCTACGACTGGTGTCTAGTGCTCAGGGTGCCGGCATAGGGAAGGCTATCCCAAGGTCTGGGGCACCCAAGTGGAAAAAGACCAGAGGACTGCGCTGAGCAGCCCCACACAGGGACCCTCTGCCTCCCTGTGGGGCACTGTGTTGAGCCCCAGAAAGCACTGAATCTGCGTGGCGCAGGGGAGGGGAGGAGCCCCCCGCCCTGAGCTCCCGGTGCAGAGAGGCTGGGATCTGAGACTAGCCCTGAGGGGCACCATGGTGGCGCCGTGAAGCTGCCCCAGCTTTGCTGGGACCAGTGGTGTGGGGAGCTTCATGGAGCTGACTTTGGGTCCCCTTCCACTGGGGGCCTTGGCGTGCGGCCAACGGGACCTAGCAAGGCGGACTCTCTGCCTGTGTGTTGCTTTGTGCATTTGTGAGTTTGATCCTGAAACTGGCTCCCACCTTCCCAGCATGCACTGGGCGAACAGACCAGTGGAGGCTGGGATTGGGGTTGCACAGTAGATGGACTGAGGGGCAGGCCTGGTGCAACCATTCAACCAGAGCTGAGCAGGGAGGGGAGGAGCCTGCCTGCCTCTTCTGCAGTCAGAAGCACCACCCCCAATAGGAAAGGGGCGGGTCCTGCTCGCTGAGGCCCCAGAGAAACCCCCCCAGGACACAGTCCTGAGGGGGGAAGGAGGACATCACAAGAATAAGACTCTCAGGACTGTTGTTTGGGAACTGGAGGAAAAGCTGAAAACCCCTGCTGGGGGCAGTGTAGGCAAAGGGCTCACCAGAGTGTTTTTTTAATTGAACCCACTGAGCCCAGGCTGCTGAAATGGCCCAGACAGAAATGGCAACAGGCTGCAATCAATCTGAAGCTGCAGCAGGAAAGAGCCTGGGGAACTAGAATCAGAGGACAAGGTAGGGACTGAGGAGCTGGCTGTGAGCAGAGACTAACTCCAGCAGAGTAAGTGTCTGACACCGAAACCTCTAAGGGGAGTGATACCCTGAGCTACACTAGCCACCCTGCACCCTAAAGACTCTACAGAAGACTCTGGTGTAAGACCAGGCAACTACAAGGTTGCAAAATAGTTGACAAGAGGAGGTGGCCCACGGAGAGCCTCAGATCAACCATCTACCTAAGGACACCAGAGCCAAACCTAGACAGCTCCTCACATTGGCTGATACACAAGTACCTCCCAGGAGAACTGAAATGAGCCAACAAAACAGTGAGCCTCAGACAACATAAGCTGCCCAAAAGAAACTCACCTGTCTTTTTTTCTTCTGGTTTTTTTTTGTTTTGTTTTGGTTTGGTTTTATTTTGTTTGTTTTTTGTTTGTGTGTTTATTTGTTTTCTTAGGAAGAAGAGATAGGGGAGAAAATTTGTTTTTTCTCCCTTTTTAAATACTATAATAATTTTTTTAAACTAATTTTTTTTCTTTTTTATAAAAGAATTTTGTCTTGCTTAGCTTGTTTTTAGTTTTGTTTTGGTTATTTCCTTTGTTTTGTTTTATCCTTGCTTCTACTATCAAGACTTTCTTGATATTTCCTGCTTAATGACTGGGACTTTATCAGTATAAACAAGTTTACTGCTTTCCTCTACAGTTTCCACCAAATCTCTTACCAGACTCCCTCCCTGCTTGGGCTACATCTCTCTCTCTCCTCTCGTTCCATTGGCATAACTTTTTTTCTTTTTCCTTTTTTTTTTTCTTTTTCTACTTTTCTTTTGTTCTTCTGTTATCCTCCCTTCTGTCTTCCTGTCTTTTTGTTCCATTGTTAGTTTCTCTTATTCTCTTTATTGTATTTTTGTTTTCTCATTTTCAACTATTATCCTATTCCTAGTCTGTCCCTTAATTGTTTGCTGGCCCTTCTTTCAGAATCTTTTCTCTGCTTCTGTTATCACCCAGTAGCTTCTCTATTTTTTACATTTTCATTTATTATTATTTTCTAAATTTTCACCAGTATCAACAATATACATCTCTCTCTCTAAGAGTCACTTTTCTTTCTCTCATTTTTTTTAAGCTTTTGTGTATGTGTGTGTGTGTGTGTGTTCTCCTTTAACTCTCCCAGTTCTATTTTCACGTGGATTGTTTTCATTGTGACTGTCAAGATATTTTGTAAGATACCTCTTGCTTCCTGGAAGTTTAGTTGTGTATTGTCCTGCCTTGCCAGCACCCATACAACAGCTTACATGATGATGTTGGGATGAGACACAGTTAGCCAACCTGAGAGGAGGGTCCTCCCAAGGACTGATCAGTAACAATCTAGACCCCACCACAACAGGAGAACATAAAGAGACCACAAAAGGGATACCCACAAGAGGGACATGCCTAGAGCCAAGATCTCAGAAGTATAAGGAAAACACCCCTCTGGGCTCCACTGAACCCACAAGACTGAGAGGTGGCAAATTTATCTAATATATAGATACAAATACTAAGACCTACCAAAATGGGGAGACAGAGAAACAACTCCCAAATTAAAGAAAAGGAAAAATCGCCAGAAAAAGACTTTGATGAGATGGTGTTAAGCAAGTTATCAGAAACGGAGTTTGGAGTATTGATGATGAAGATGTTCAAGGAACTTAAGAAGACACTAGGTGATAAGATTGAGGACCTTAGTGAAAACATGAAAAAAAAGATACATACCATAAACAAAACTCAGACAGAGATAAAAAATGCTGTATCTGATATCAAGAATGCACTGGAAGGAATTAAAAGCAGGCTCAATGAAGCAGAGGTTAGAATAAGTGATTTAGAAAAAAAAGGTAGAAAAAATCACTCAATCAGAGCAGCTAAAAGTGAAAACACTTAAAAAGCATGAGGGCAGTCTAAGAGAGTTTTTGGACAACATGAAGCAGAACAACATTCGCATTATTGGAGTTCCAGAGGGGGAGGAAAAAGAGCAAGGGATAGAGAACTTGGTTGAGGAAATAATGATAGAAAACTTCCCCAGGCTGGTGAAGGAGAAAGCCACACAAGTTCAGGAAGCACAGAGTGTTCCAAACAAGAGGGACCCAAAGAGACCCACTCCAAGACACATCACAATTAAAATGGCAAATGTCAAGGACAAAGAGAAAATATTAAGGGCTGCAAGAGAGAGACAAGCAATAACCTATAAGGGAACCCCCATAAGGCTGACAGCTGATTTCTCAACAAATCAACAAACAGCATGTCCTGGGGAGAGTGTGAAGAAAGGGGAGCCCTAGTACACTGCTGGTGGGAATGCAAACTGGTGCAACCACTATGGAAAACAGTATGGAAGTTCCTCAGAAAATTAAAAATGGAGCTGCCTTTTCACCCAGTGATCCCACTTCTAGGAATATATCCTAAGAATCCTGAAACACTAATCAGAAAGAATATATGTACCCCTATATTCATAGCAGCACAGTTTACAATAGCTAAGATCTGGAAACAGACCAAATGCCCATCAGTAGATGAGTAGGTAAAAAAGCTGTGGGACATTTACACCATGGAATACTATGCAACTGTAAAGAAGAAGAATCTCATACCCTTTGGGACAGTGTGAATGGACCTGGAGAACATTATGCTAAGTGAAATAAACCAGGCTGAGAAAGACAAACATCACATGATCTCTCTTATACGTGGAACCTAAAGAACTTAATAAACTGATGAAGATAATAGATTCAATGACATGGAAGCATAGATGGGACTGATGAATGTCAGAGGGATGGAGGAGGGCGGGTGGGTGGAGGGGGAGAGAGTAACCAGAGAATTCATACGCATATATGCACAACCCAAGGACATGGACAATGATGGGGAGAGGGGCTGGGGAGGGCGTGAGATGGGGTGGAACTGGTCATTGGGGAGAAAAAGGGATGTCTGTGATATTTTAAACAAAAATAAAATTTCAAAATTAAAAAAAATTCTGTTGCTTGTTTCATTTGTTAATAAGCAGAAGTTTTTTAGTTTAATACAATTCATTTACCTATTTTTGTTTTTGTTCACTGTGCTTTTGGTGTTTCATATCCAAGAACTCTTTGCCAGAGCAATGTCATGAAGCTTTTCATCTTTTTTTTTTTTTGGTAAATGTTTTATTGAATTTATTGGGATGACATTGGTAAATAAAATTACATAGGATTTAGGTATACAGTTCTACAGTACATTATCTGTATACTGTATAGTGTGTTTACCACTCCAAGTCTCCTGTCACCATTTATCCCTCCCTTTACCCTTTTCTAACTTTCCCTCCCTTCCCTTCTGGCAATCACCATACTGTTATCTTTGTTCATGAATCTTTCTTTTTTTTCTTTGCTTAATTCCTTCACCCTTTTTATCCATCTCCCAACTTGCTGCCCTGTGAATGCTGTCAGTCTGTTCTTTGTATTCATAAGCATAGGGGTTTTACAGTTTCAGGTCTTAACAGTTAAGTGTTTAATCCATTTTGAGTTTTTGCTTGTTTGTTTGTATATTGTCTAAGAAATGGGTTTAATTTTGTTCTTTACATGTGGGTATCCAGAATCTAGTTACCTCAACAACATTTGGTAATGAGACTATCTTTCTTCACTGTGTATTGTCATTAATTCGGATTCTTTGTGGTTCTATGTGAATTTTAGAATAGTTTTTGATATTTCTGTAAAAATGCCATTGGTATTTAGATATGGATTTCACTGAATCTGTAGATCACTTTGGATAATATGGACGTTCTAACAATATTGTCTTCCTGTTTATGATCATGGGATGTCTTTCCATTTATTTACATCTTCTTTAATTTTTTCCTCAATGCTTGAGTCTTATAATGCATCAATTCCAATAGTGCTTACTTGGTTATAATTTAATAATATATTAGTAAAATTTATTGAACAGAGGTCTTTAGATGTGTATGCAAAGCCATGAGTTCTGCTCTTAATCATTCTCATTTGGAAGAACAGTTGCTACCTTGTACTGGAAAAAAAAAAAAAAAAGAATGTTTGATTATAGGACGCCAAAAATATGTAACCTTACCCTAGTTGCACATCATGAACCAAATATTACCTGAGAAAGATATATGTTGATAGATCAAGGAAATCTGGGACTTATATTTCCCAAGTTCATCAATCAAAATTCTTTATTCCACATTTTAGGATTTTACTTTTTCTCTTAGGACTTGGCTTTTACAAAGAGAACCTGTTAAGGCTAAACATGCCCTCTCCTTTGCCATTCTGCTGCCTTCAAACTCACATCATAGTCCTGATTTTCAGCAGAGTTTTCAATATGACTCTATCAAATATGCCTCAAAAGACCTCTGTCTGTGCCAGCATGCCTCAAGTTGTCAGTTAGATTCCCTGAGTAACCTTTAATTTTCTTACTATAAGGATTCCAGTGTCATTAATCCAACTAGCTTACATGATGACCCTTATTATCATCATTGACTATTTACCAAATAGGCATCATATCCTTCATGGATCCTAATACTCCATCTTCAATTTGTAACTCAAACCAATTAACCACTGATGAAAACTTTAATGATTGTGATGCTACTGCCTGCAAGAAATTATGCCTTAAACCCCCACACTTTCCATGCATACATTGACCATGAATAATAATGCCCCTATTATTTAATTAAATTTATTGGGTTGACAGTGGTTAATATGAACATATAGATTTAAGGTGTGGGTTTCTATGTTACAAATATCTGTCTATTGCTCTGTGTGCCCACCCTCCAAAGTCACATCTTCTCCCGTCACCATATTTTCCTTATAATAGTGAGACATCCAAATCCACAATCAATTCTGTGTTCTGATTTCTCAAGCTACTCCTGGTGCCACTAATTTTTTTGGTTCAGAAATCCTACACTATGGTAAACATGAAAATATTTTCTCTGAAAGTCCACAAATGGAAATGTCTATATTATATTATGGGTCTGATAAATGCAGTTAAGTCTAACATACAATTTATAATTGTGCACATACATATGTAATATTATAGGGTATATTTTATTTTATAATATAAATGGAAGAGAAGGAAATTTTACAGTATACACTAAAACATGAGTGTTTGATTTTTTTCTCCTGTTTTTGGTATCATTGCCAAGATCCATGTCATGGAACTTCCCTCTATCTTTTGATTCTAGTTTTATTGTTTCAGGACTTAGATATCTAAATCTTTAGTCCATTTTGACTTTTCCTTTTTATATTAACTAAAGCGTTTTTTCTTTTAACTTATGAAAGTATATATAAAGGCATATATCAGAAAAAAATACTAACTAAAAATCATTTTGGGAAAAATGTTACTCATATAATTTTCTTCTATACCAAACATGAAAGCTGAAAAAATATATATTAGACCTGTTTTTTAAATATAGAAACAATAATGCTGAATTTCTTTATTTGTCAGCATTTGACTTCATTAGCCATACACGTTATTGCTCTGTTTCAGAGTTTACTACTAAATATGGGCTAGTGACAAAGACTGTGCATCTCTATTGAGTAATCTCAGAAAACATTTCTTTACTAATTTTATTTACTCAGATGTTTTATGTACTTTAGTAATTAAAATATTTTATGATAAAACTGAAGACAGTTAAAGTTCCTTAAATCACAGGACTAAAAAGTAAACATAAAGGCAGATTTATGAAAGGATCTTGTTGTCAGATTTACACTTGTCTAATACCTTATTTAAATTTTTCTTCCTTTTTGTAAGAAAATAAATTACCTCAATGTTATTGTGAAAATATTTTATAGATAAACTCTAAAAGTTTAATGCTATCATCTCTTATGCATTGTAGCCATTAATTTTAAAACAGTTCTAATTGTCCTATAAAATCCTTTCCAAACTTCTCTTATAAATATGTCATTTATATGTTTCTAAATTTCTTCATTTGCTAAAGTGCTATTTCATTCATTTCTCTGTGTCTTCTTTTAGGTTGAGTGCTATTAATAAAATTACTTACTCTAGCTGATTATTTGTCTTAAATTAGTGTTAAAGAGCTATGTTTTCTATATTAAATGGTGGCAAAATCATCCTAATCTTATGACTGTATACACTGTTGGCACATATTTTATTTATTCAGCTCCTCTGCAGAAACCAAAGTCACTGAGTGTTTCCATACAAAAATTATCAAACTAAGGAAACAGTGGAATTAAGAGTTTTGGTAGAACTTGACTGAGTTTTGAGACCTACTGCATGGAAGATACCTCTTGTATATGTGCTTAGTCCCTTGCTCAGGTTGAGGCAGTCCAAGTAGCTAGGACCCCTAGAGCTCCAGGTGCAGATGGTGGTCATTTCGATTGTGTGGTGGTTTGTGGTCATGCTGCAGTGACTCGGTCTTTCCTGTCACCAGCAAGTCCATTTGTCATCATCCTCCAGCATCTTCTCTCTCTCTCCGCTATAATCTTTAAATGAAGTAATAGCAGGAATACTCAGTGATTTTTTTTTTTTTTAATGATCATTATGTCATTCTGTGTCAATATAATCAGTTATGCCCAATTTCATTTACATGAGCAAAAATAATATGAATTTTGCCATCATCTAGTTATTCAAGCATGTTGGAAGGAAGGACGGTTAGAGATAGAACAAATAAGGTACAAGGAGGAGTGAATCATATGCACTGAGTGGCTAAACTGATTGAATTCATTATGTATTTATCCTAGTCATGTCATTATTTTTTTCTTGGCATCCCAAACTTAATTATACTGTTAATAAAGCTAAATGGATCACAGCCAGCACTGTTTTCCCCAGAGTTTTGAAAACTCTCTGTATTGCTTTTTGAGAATGCTTAAGAACAAGAATTGCTGATACTAATAATGATAACAAAGAATATAAAGGCATTCTCTGCAGGATTTATTCATTTTCATTGTTCACTGTATTTTAATGACAGATTTTAATATAGTTTTAATCAGTTGAATTTCCTTGAAAATGACAATGATGAGGTAAGTTTGATCACAGAGAAAAAAATAAAGGCTTAATCAGAAAGCTAAAAACAATAGATATAGGTGATCTTATCAATAATCTTTTTTATTTTACCTGAAAAGAGAGCCTATTTATAAAAGAAAACTAAATGATTATAGTATTTTTTCTATTGAAAGGTTAAATTATAAATAATAAAAATTTGTAAAAAGCCATCTTCAATTTTATTGGTTAATTCATATTTGATTAAATGACTATAAAAAAGTCATTTTTGTTAACAAATGCTAATGAACTTTTGAACTGCACCTTGAAAAAATCTTGAAAAAACACACATTTATTATTATTGATGCTGTTTTTCATGTTTCCAAAGTAAGAGGGAGTCATTGGTAAACTCATGGTAATTGGATTACTTTTTAATACATTTTCAGAAAATAATTTCAGTGGTAGAAAGGGCATGATGAATACATACAGAAGAAATGGAGGTGTTTAATGGATAAAATAAAAATAACATTAAAATAAATAATAACATTATTATTTATTAATAATAAAATAATAAAATAAAAATAACATTAGAAGGACTGTTTCTTATGTCTCTAAAGTTTGGATAAGAGGCTACATCCTCGTAACAGTAGGTTTAAAATTACCTGCTCCTTACTCCAAAGGGCATTTGAACTGCTGGAATAATATACCTGCCTGTTTATACATTTTTCTTCCTAAGTGATTGGTGATATAATGTAGGGGTAAATATAAACACCTACAGTCAATTGAAAAATTCGTCAAACTCCTGGAGGCAAAAGTCACAGCATTGTGGAGGCCCCTTTTTAACTTGGTCCCCATGAAGTTTTTAACTCAGGGTTGTCCACACTGTGCCTCTATCTGTCCCTCACTCCCAGTTCAGGTTGTCCTACCCCAGCTCGCATTCTCTTGGTGGCTTCAGCTCCGAGTCTGTGCCCAGCAGCCCCTGCTCTCTGTATTTGCCTGCCTGTCTCTCTGATCTTGGGGGCAGCAGTCTTCCCTCTTTCTTTTACCTCTCTTAGTGATCCAAAGTTTTATTTCTGTTTTATTATATTACAGTGACCTCTAAAGATTAGTTAATTACATTCTTCTCTATGTACTATAAATTCTCTGGTCTGAAGAAAATAATCCCTTGCATGATTGGGTTTCATCTATCCACAAAAGATAGTTTTCAGTATTTTCAAGATTAATAATAATAGAAAAATACATTAGCCTCTCAAAAGAATCTTTAAATATGTATTTTGATTTATGTCCAAATTAAGTAAAGTGTTTTTTTTACATATCCTATATCACCCATACTGCAAAATAGTCAAATTACTAACATCTTTCTCTTAGAGACATCTTACCAGTCCTGTTTTTATTTTTTACTTTATGATCAGAGCAGCAATAGCGAAGGTAAACCAAGTAACAAAATACAAGTAAAAAATTATGTCTTGAATTTTATTTTTATACTTGTATTTTCTAAGAAAATGTGAATAAAACTCTCTAAGACTCTTATTTGTGATGAAATGAATTAATTTTATGAGCTTGAAGTTTGGAAACCATGTTGTGTCAGGTAAATGTAAGGTATAGTTATTACTATTCTTTTTGTTAATAACCAAATATTACTGTTATGTTATTTTATGTCTTTTTAGCTTGATAAATAAGTATAGGAGAGTTTTTAAAGAAAATGATAACATTCAAAACTGTTGTAGTTTTACTTAACAACATCTACAACTAACCGTGCGTTGAATAGCATATTATCTTAAATATATTTTAGTTACAAAGCTATTTCATTAGTAAATATACAACAAGAATAAGCAGATTAATTTGGTGACTTTTAAGCACTGACTAGGAGCTGGCTCTCTCTTTTTTTAAAACATGTTCAAGGTATCTATTTGCTTTTAATTATTAGAACCATCCAAGTAACAATTAAAACCTTTGTATCATTCTCCTTCCAAATAGATAGTCATAGTGATATTATTGCCAGGAAGGGGAATTCAAATTCCATTACCTCCCATTATCTTACTAGGCATTTTACTTCTGCTTGCTTTAATTAAGTTAAAATCTGTTTCACTTGCATTACTGATTAAAACTAATCGAGTTTGTTGTTTAATCCTATCTAGAAAGTCTTCTATTGCTTAAACAGGTTTACTTCCATATGGAACTGTTTTGGAGAGGAAGTCTCTATAATATGAGGACTTCATTTTATTTCATTTAAATTATTAATACATTCTCTGGATTTATTTCAGTTGGAAAACTTTCTCAGATTCAAATCCTAGAGAATACTTTTTTGCATGTTTTGGAAATGTGGATTGTTTGATACTGATAAAACTTAATCTTTGCTACTTAATGAAAAAAAATTAGCAAAATGAAAAAAGCTCCAGGTTTTTATTATTTTATTATGTCATTTCAGAGCCTAAAGGTTGGTCTGGTTTATCTTTAATTAATTTATTATTTAAGAGTGTATTACTGTGATGAATAACAAATTTTTAACAAGTGTTTAAGAATTTTAAGCTGTAGAATATTACTATACAGTTTGTCATAAATGTTTCTATGATTCAACTCTGTATGAAGAAAGAAATAAACTATTATTTTTCTTATTCTAAATTATAAAAAATAAAACTTCAAAACCAACAAATGCTCTTGCAAATTTATAGTGCTGTTCTACAAATTTTCCAGCACATGTAGCTCAACCATTTTACTGTAGTCAAATCTCACAGGAGCTCTTTTAATCTTCTGTATACACTGAGAAGATGACAAGAATATAATCCTCAAAGCAGAGTAGAGCTAGGATAAAACAAAACTCTCAAACTCACTAGTCTACAGTTCACAGTAGGCTGAAATCAACAGTCACTCTTGGACTTCCTTTGCCTTCAGTTCTGCCCAAGAGCCCTTACCCCTCTAGCAGACAGTATAATTTGAAAATAGTCAAGAAGAAATAAGAAGATCTAATTCAGATCTTTGTAAAATAACACTGGTTTTCCTTTCACAGCTATGGTGATATGAATTTTTAAAAGATATAGTGGTATCTTGGCGCTTTGAAATTGAACACTCAGTTTTTATATCCCTGAATGACCGTGGCTTGTTTTCATTTGGAATTTTACTGAGAAATGAATGTGAATCTTGCACAGGTTTGTTAGTTAGGTTTATGTAGCTAATTATATAGCTTACATAATGCAATGCAGTGTTACAGCTTGCATTATGCAATTTCTGCATTCACCTTTATTTTGATCCAAGCTAATTTTTTGGTCTGAGCTCAATTTATTTAAATATATTTTCCCAAAGAAAGCATCTTTAATAATGTTGGTCATGAACATGAAGAATATGTGATAAAAAATTTAAGAATGGATCTCAAACTTGGTAGAGTGTGGCAGTGTATGATTATGCCTACCTTGTGCCCTATAGGGAAACAAGAAAAACTGGCTCATAAAAATGTTTTAGAAAAAGTTGTATAGCAATACATTCAAGTGTGGCTGTTTATAAAGATAGTTTTATCTCTTGAGAATGTAAGAGACTTCCTCTAATACTTGGACAATGAAAAATCAGTAGACTAATGAGTTGGTACATTGCTCTCACTTTTCATTTCCAAATCATATTTGATATAAATGGAATATATTCTAGTATACATTACTATAATTATAGGGATTAGCAATGATATTTCAAGACATAATAGCGATATTATCAGGAAAAAAGTAACATTACTATTTTGAAAAGTCATCTAAGGCAAAATAAAACAGTGATAGTGACTTTCTAGTTATTACTGTTATCATTATTATTTATATAAGTCAACATTTTATTTTTTTCTTATTAAATTTGTTGAGGTGGCATTGGTTATTAAGATCACATAGGTTTCATGTGTCCCTTTCTATGATACATGATCTATATTTTTTTAATGAGAGAAATTCAGTGCACTGAGAGGAGAAAAAACTTTTGATGGGAGGTAGCATTTGCCATCTCAAGAAGTTAAGAAAAATAATGATAGATGAGAAGAACTTGCCCATATATAACACTTTCACCAAGTGACAAAAGCTTCACCTTGAAAACTGTCAGTGAGCAAGGAGTTTTCCTATTTTAATTATTTTGAAAAGGCATGCTTCTTATATAATTATTTAAGAGGTACTTTTACATACCATGATTGCTAACAATAAAAACTAAACGATCACATATATAATCTGTTATTTAAACACATAAAAATATATGAGTTAACATGACCATTAAGCCAAATTTTTGTTTTCTTTTAAAATGTTTATCAGTCTTCCTGAATATTTTTAAATACATATTTTCAAGCTTTAAAGGAAATATTAAATATATAAAAAATTAAAATTGGATAATTAAAATAATTTTCAGCAAGTCAACAATATAAATAAATCTTTGCAAACAAATGTTCAAATGTTATTTCTTGTATTAAATCTATTTTTTCTGATTTCCCATGTTGCATTCTAAACTGAAGTTCAATTAAAAATATTTACTTTATCTTTTAGTGATACAAACATTTTCGATATAAGTACATCTCTAAAATCAGTTTAAGAAATATTATTAATAAGTACATATTGAAAAATACAGTCTCTATTTGTCTGTAGAATCTCATTTTCTTCATTTCTCATCAAATTCTTTCTTAAGATATGTAGTGTTCTAGTGTTCACACTATATTTCTCAGAGCCATCTCAGCTGGATAATTTCGTATGTGTCAGTGAATAACGGTAATCGTGTGTTGAATTTCAGTATTTCCAGTTCTGAGTAATTTAGTGGGGGGGGAAAGATCTATCCTAGAGGTATTTTCCTTCAAGCAATACCACACACTACAGTCATTCAAAAACCTCAGAGTCCAATGACTCAGCAGTGTATGGCTCAAACTGGCAATACGCCTGTAGCAGCATTCACTTTTGATTTTTGCTAGTGCTTGTTTTTTGTTGTTGTTTTTTTCCAACATTGCCCATGAATTTGAGAATTTAAACTGTCTTATAATAATAATCCCCAAAGGCAATGAAATCTATGACTCTACTACAACCTGTCCTTATATCACTTGCCCCTCCTTAAGCACATAACTTACCTCTAAGAAGTATACCATTGACAGATCATCACTGAATAATTCTTAGACAATTTGAAGGGATGGTGAAAGTAAAGGCAAAGAGGACAATTTGCCTTGAGCCTGTGTTTTTTGTCTACATGTGCATGCCAAGTGAAGCCCAGTTCTAATACCCCTGAAGATTTTGTTGTGCATCCAAAAGTGAATCAGAATATTGAGAGCACTCATAATGGATCCTTGATAATTTCACTAATGAAAGACTGAGGATATATTAGTATCCTGCAAAACTATTTACTTTTTTATGCATGTTAAACTAAAGATCAACCAATAATTCCATATACCGGCAAGGTAAGCAAAGAATTATATCAATAGATGTATTTGAATGTATAGAGGTACATGAGAAATGAAATACAGAAACATCATTCACATGAACTCAGCTTAACAAAAATTCTGACCAATCAAAATAATTTTTTTAATACTCATTTCCTAAAATATTAACAATTTTACCATACTCTCATCCCTCAATCTTTCACTTGAAGCCTATTTACTTTTAATTTAAAAGATAATTTGAATTAGCTTAGTAATTTGGTTTCCAATCACATAAACATGATTCCTCAGAAAAATAGCCAGGGAAAAGAAGAAATTCTAAGATAAGACAGACTATACATTTAGGAAGTGATCATTGACAACAAAAAAGGGGAACACAAAAGGCAACAATCTGAGATAATTTAATCCAAGGTTAAATGGCCCCGTGCCACATAGTAGATCTCAAGGCTCTAACTGTAGAATTCTTGCATGGCTACATAATTGTTTCTCAGAATAACAATCTTGAATATAATATATAAAATGAAAATAGTTTTTTTGTTTATATTTTCTCAATATGAGCTTAAGTATTAAAGTGCAGAGCAGAATTATGAATATTAAATTTAAAAAATTATTCAAGCCTTGGTCTGTGTGTCTCGGTTGGCTTGGCATTGTCCTGTGCACTGAAAAGTTGCTGGTTCGATTACTGGTCAGGGCACAGACACGGGCTGCAGGCTCAGTCCGCTGTAGAGGGTATGCAGGAGGCAGCCTTTTGATGTTTTGCTCTCCCATAGATGTTTCTCTCTCTCTCTCCCTCTCCCTCCCCCTTCCTTCTTTAAGAATCAATAAAAAAAAGATGCTTCTGCTCTCCCAGTTATGTCTCCGAATATATATGTATGTATTTATATATATTCCCCCCCCCGAAGTAAAGTAAAAGGGAGATCAGTGAAAAACTCTCTTAAAATTGATTTGCAAAATATTATAAATTTGGAAATTTGGAAAAGAACTTTTCAATTTTATATGTGATAATCTATAAATAACTCCAATATTTTGTAATGAACATTTCTACTTTTATTAACTTACCCAAGTACATAACCAATTAATAATCAAGATTCATCATCAAATTTGATTCCAAGTATTAAGTTCTTAAATAACTAGCCCATTACATTTTTATTTCCTCAAGGCAGGAACTGTTTTTTAAAATCTGTGTGCTCAGTGCCTGTGACTTCATCTGGAACACTGTATGTGGAAATGTGCTTAGTCAATGACTATTCAGTGTTGATGCATCTCTCAGCTGGAAGCCTCTTATGAACTATTCACAGCATGAATCTTCCTAGGAAGTAAAGCAGTGTTCCCATCCTACTTACTTATAAACCCACAGAAGTAGAGCAGAGTAGATATGTTTCCTTAAGGTACTGCTGGTTTCATTGGTCCTTCATTCTAGGCTATAAACAAGGGTCTTCAAAGTGATGCTACTGTTTTGTCCCTTAGGACCAAAGAAAGGTCTCTGACTGAGGAATTTACATTCTAGTGTGAATGAGGAGACAGATAATATACAATGAAAATAATACAGAAATAAGTTACACACTATATTAGAAAATAAGTGCTATGGGGGAAAAATAATTGGGTAAGGGGCATGAAGCATGCAGGGAGTTAGAGTAGGGAAGGAAGCTGGTGATATTAACTAGGATGTGCCATGAAAGGGTCAATTCTTATGAAAATAAATAAAAATTTTCTTAATTTTGCCTTTTAAAAATCCTTTTAGTAGTCCTGTTTTACTTTCTATTTGAATATTTAACTCATTTTATAATATTAATGCAAACATAATAACATGTCTGGAAAATCTGAACTGGAAAATAATTACTATGAATTTAGATTGTTAGGACACATATAAATATAAGATTCACACTTAACATTTACATAGTAGTGTCTGAGATTTGAACTTTTGAATAAATTCAGTTTAAATGTTAGCACACTGGATGGGGGGAAAAAGGGAAATGTGACTTCTACTCATTTTTTCACTGTTGGATTTCTACTGACCTAATATTTTTTAAAAGTATTATTTTTGTTTCCATCTAAAACAGAAAAACAGGTGTTTTTGTTTTGTTTTTCTCATCCTGCAGAACTATGTAATTAAGGAAGGTATTAATATTTTGACTTTTTTGGGGAATATAACATGTAACATTATTTTTTAAAGAAAACATAATTGTTCCAGGAAAACATAATTTGATTTCATGAAAAAATCTGTATTATTGGAATGCTCTTTTGTTACTTCCTCAAAGGCTGGTAACTGAGAAACCTCCTTATTGGATTACGGTTTAGAAGCTACGTAGAATAAATTTGTAATGAACACATAATGATTTTATAAATATAGATACAGTCTAAATGTTTGAGGTGCTTGGTAAATATAGTTCTCTTAAATATTTAAGTCTTTACTTATAAACGTATTTACATTATTTAGTAAAACCACAGAAAATCTTTTTAGCTTACAAAAGAAACTACAGTCAGATGATCTGTGACTTATGAGTTAGTGAAACTTGAATGCTTTCTTGGTGTTTTATTATCATGATCATCATTTTAAATGTACTTATCAAGTTTTTTTGCACATGTGTGTGTTTTAATAGTCTTCATATTTGAATATGTGCTCAATATTTATCCCATCACAATGTAATGAAATTTATGTGATGATTTCAGTTCATATAATTGGTATCTCATCACAATCTCAATGCCTTGATTATTATGAGCTCTTGATAAAATCTCTAAAGAACACCTGAATGAGTAAATTTTATACTTAAGATACGTATATTTCTCAAAAATAAGTGTGGGTAGAAAAGCATTAAATTTGGGAACTCTGAATTCAAGGGCCATCTCCATCAGTTACTGACAATTTGTACCTCACTGAACTTCATTTTCTTGGCCTAGAAAAGAGCAAAATAATACCTCACAAGGGTACCCAGAGAATTAAATAGACAGTGTATCTGACATTGCTTTGTAAATTTCCAGATATATTATGACTTCATGGAACTATTATTTTCCCAAACAGGAAAATAATGTTTGTTTGTTTGTTTGTTTCTTCCCAAACTAGTTGCTGGTGTATAGATGGTATTGAATAAAATTATGTTTAATGTTGAATAAAAGTCCTCTGGCAGAATAAATTCTAAACAAAGCTCTACAATAAATGTTTAACACACACACACACACACATATACACATACGGTTTTTTAACAATTCATGTATGACTGAGAAATATAGAATCTATATGGCAAAATAGCAGTTAACCTTAAAGACTGAAGGGAAAAAAATTGGGGGAAAAAAGAAAAGGTTACTGCAGAACAGTTGATTCATTCTGTCAAAATGCCAGATGTCTCTTACTCTTTGATTCTGGATATTATTTAAACTGGCTTCGGGATTTCTCTGTCTGTCTTTCTTTCATTTTCTTTCTCTCCTCTCATCCCAATCAACATATTGGCTGCAGTGTTCAATTACTGGGCACATGTAACTTTCTGTTCTCCTCTGCTCAGCCACTTTTACAGCCTCACTAACAGAAGCCATCAGAAGACACTCAATGGAAAATCATGAACTAAGTATATTCTTTGCCATTATTGCTTTTTAATTTTATTTAAAAGATAAGTCATCTGCTTTAACCCTCTTAAAGTTGTAAGTTTTCTTTATAACATCAATTCTGCATTCATCTTCATAACATGAGTAAAATATTTAAACCCCAATTTCAGAAGTTTAATTCATAAAAAGTTATATGTTGGCACTGATATCATTAAATTTGAGCATCATAGGCTTGATCTCATTTTCTGGTAATAATTTTATTTTTTAATCATACACATGTAAATAATAAGGTTCATGCTTACCCTATTTTACCATACATAATTTTAGCAAAAAATACAGTTTCATTAAAATATATTGTAAAATTGTCTGGTAAACACTAAATAAATATTGCATTTATGAAAACTTCAGGGCAGTTGCATTTATGAAAACATTACATGGGCAGTTGGAAATACTAGCTCTATTTATATTCATATATAAAAACGATTAGTGTTAGCTAGTCTATTAAAATACCAAAGTGAACTAAAATTAGGGGTATAGAATTAAATATACATAGTAGATTATTAAAGTAAAGGAAAACATTAATTTGGAATTTATGTTATGCATTAACACATGTATTTTGTATTCCATTAATAATACATTTAAGATAAAAGATATTACTTTTTTACATTAATGCTGTGGGTCATGCAAAAATACTATTTTTCTAAAAAAAAACACTAAGGGTTTTAAAGGTTGATATAGAAGGAGGAGAAATTATCAATTATTCCTGTATTTTTTAGTACTGTAACCAACCATGCGAAAACTCCATCAAAATAAGAAATGATTATATTTTTCTCAGCAGTAATACACAGCAGTTTTACTTGTATTATCCACTCTTACTTTGGCAAAGCCTTGGTTTCCCTTCTGCCTCTTCTTTAACTTCCTTTTCTTTGTCAGTTCTTGGTTTTCTTCTGAAAATAATCTGAGAGGGCCCTAAGGTTCCTTTCTCCCTAAAAATGACCCAGAGCTGTGGAGCTACCTAAGCCTTTGGCTTTCAACACACAGATGACTCAAAAATGTGTATCTCAAGTGAAGACTTCTCTCTTAACTAATGGACATTAACATTTTAATAAGTCTCTAATTAAAAATTCTTTACCCCAAAAAACACTCTTCTAGCTTACATATCTCAATAGAATATAACTTGATTCACTCTTCCGTCATTTTGTTTTATTTTTAAGAGCTATTATCACCTAAAGTATAATGTATTTGTATGTTGGTTTGTTCATTTCCACTGTACTGCAGAATCTCCAAGGGAGCTTAATGCACATTTCTAGAAATAATAGGAATGAGAATGAGAAGGAATAAGAATGATGACTAGACTTTAACATCGCATTTAACAATAAAATACAATACTATTATCAATTTTCTATGCTGCTGTAACAAATTACCACAGATTTAGCAATTAAAGAACACTCTTTTTTTTTTTTTTTTAAGTCTTGTAATTCTATAAGATAGAATTTTCACATAGGCCATATTTAGGCTAAAATCAGATGTTGGATGGCCAGCATTTTATTTATTTATTTATTCTGGAGGCCTTAAGGAGAACTGTTTTCTTGTCCTTCCCAGCTTCTAGAGAACTCCCACATTTCTATTTCTCCACCTTCAAATCCAGCAACCTTACATTTATTTATTTATTTCCAGTCTTTTCTAGTCATATTTCCTTCTGGTTCTCTTGTTCGACTTCCTTGTTGCACTGTTAGGGTCCTTGGGATCACATTAGGTGCACCACCTGGATATTAAGATATAATCAGCCTACATGCAAATTTAAATCAATCTACAGCCTTAATTCTCTTTCCACATAAAACTTAACATATTCACATATTCTGGGAATTAGAATGTGGACATCTTTCAAGGAAACATTTCTGCCTACTACAAATACTCAAGAACCTGATCATGGTGTAAACAAAAGTTCCAGAAATCCTTCTGAGAAATTAAAAGAGAGTTAATTCAGATATGGTTTGAAAATCAGGGAATGTAGCCTTTGATATGAACTGAAGATGCTCTCCAAAGTGGGGAAGATAGACCAGGGTTTTTACTTTTATTTTATTTTTTTAAGATTTCTAGATTAGAGGAAGTGGGAGGAAGAGAGAGAGAGAAACATCGATCTGTTGCCCCTCCCACGCACCACAACTGGGGATCGAACCCACAACTGGGGTATGTGCCCTGACTGGGAATTGAACCCACCAACTTTTGGTGTACATACAACATTCCAACCAACTGAGCCACACTGGCCAGGACAGGGCACGGTTTTTAAAGATGCAATTTGCAAGGGGGTGACTAACAAAGAAATGGATCACCAGGGAAGTAAGGTCATACATTTGGGTCATTCATTTCCTCATTGGAGGGGCAACTGGACCTTCAGTGTTCAGCTGACTCAGTGGTCAGCAAGTGGGGCTCTGAGATAAGAACAATGAATAACATATGATTAAGCCTCTATCAGTGTCCTGTTTTCAATTCATTAGTCATCAGTCCAGTAGTCTTCTTATTTTTTAAAACAGTTTATTTTGGGAGATAAGGCACAATCCAAAGGTTATTTTACCTTGTTTTAACAGTCCAAAAGTTTGAGAAAAGCAATGTGCAAGGCAGTTTCTCGAGCATGGCACCTGCGACTCCATTTTAAAATGGCTTAAAGTTTACATATTGTTTACAGTGGTTTGGTATAGAAAACTTAGTGTATAAGAGAATTGGATTTTTAAAATGGCAGAAAAAACATAGGGTTTTAAAATAAAATGTGGAGTAAGTTGTCCTCCTTTAGAGGAAAATAATTTAAATGAGATCATTACTTCACCCCAGATCTAAAAAACAAAACAAACAAAAAGCCTAAATGGGGGAAAAATTGGAAAAATAAAACAAGAATATATTTATTTATAATACTGAGAAGGGAACAGAATATTCAAAGCATACAAATTAATCGATAAATTATATAGAGAAATTTTAGAATGGATAAGATAGAAATGTAAACAATCACTTGTATATCGACAATTCAAAGGCATAATCACAATGGGAAGTATAGACAAGGTCCTGAAACCTTTACTTTGTAAAGAATTCTTGAAATCTGTGATAAAAATACTAAAAATATAAAACCGGGACCAAAATGAAAAAGGTCAATTACAGAAAAAAACATTTTAAGAACATTAAACTAATGAAGAAGTTTAATACTGTGGTAGTCATTTTAATGATTAAAAAGAAAAAAAAAACTTCTTTATGATTCTTAATTCATAAAAATTTTAACTGTGATAATACTATGTACTCATTAGGTTGTAGTAAAGGAAAAACTAAGAATATTCTTAAACATGCAATGGGGAGTTTTAAGTGGAATTTCATGATACAGTTGAAGTACGAAAACATCGTAAGACACAGTTTTTCAAACCAGCTGTATTTCCGTTATGCCACCTGGTAAACTCCTGTCATTATGGTAATTGTGGTCACCACTCATTTAATCCAAATATATTAGATGGTGCTGGGGTGGGGAAGCTTCCAGATTAGTAATTACACTTTTCTCTATTCTGGGAAATTCAGAAAACCTTCATAAAATTCATTACAATGATAATTTTCAATATACTAAGGAAAAAGGGGGTAGAAGCAGTGTGGAGATTAGGGGGTTATAGCAGGAACCCTGGGCTTCAGGGCTGACTTGGTTTGCTTCCAAAAATGCCCTACCAAAGCTACCAGCTTGAGCAGAATAACAGGCTTATGTTACTTACTGCTAAACACCAAAATAAATAGAATTAATTTTTAATTAAAATATATCTAAAATGCATAACTACTGAATTCATAACAATGTTTCCTAAAATTTTTAAGATTCTTTTATACTTAAAAAAGAATTCAACTGATTTTTCTCACTTCTATTGAACATACTACAGAGTCTAAATAGTATGATGTTGTTTGTTGTTAACATTGTTGTTGTTTTGACAAAAAAACTAGCTTACTTTAACTCTATAAAAATAATGAGATGTTGATAAAAAGTAATTTCCTGAATCAAATCCATTCTAAGGAGCTTCCTAAAATGTCACTGATTATGGAAAGGAATGGCTGCTTCTATTCAAGTTAGACATGACCTGAAGAAATAGCTGATAAACTTCAATTACCTTAATAACATCTGTCCACGGCCTCTTGCTTTTTTTCTTCCAGCTCTGTCTGGTACCCTATATTCTAATTGTGAAATCTATCCTTTCAGGATCACATTTTTTCCTTGCCATCTGTGAAGAATTGAAATTCATTTTGAGAGCTCAGAATGCCTAGAAGTCATAGGCAGGCTTAGATAAGTTAGGTGTTTTGTCATTTTCCCTTGTTATTTATTATTTTGCCCTTATCTGTCTGAGTAAAATAAAGTGCATTGCTTCTAGCCTTTTCAGCCATGATAGGAATGAGCAAAGCTTTTTAAATAATATGTTCCCTAAAATCATGTTAGAATAGATCTTTTTTTTGTTTATATGAGGGGTTATTATTGTTGCTATTTTGTGTTTGTTAAGAAAAATATAAATTAGATGAAAATGGCAAGAAATCACAAATTGACCTTAGGACTTTAAGATGAGCAGCCAGCCAAAATAATTACAGTTACAGAACACCTGGATTTATCCAAGCATAAGCAGTTGTCTGTGCATGCCTAGATGTGATATATATTCAGCCGATATATTTCATATGTAGCACTTTATAAATTCTTAATAATTAGGTAGATAAATATTTATATTTACCACTAATTTACTTATACTCTGTCTTTTCACTATCTATAATAGTTAATCAGAATGTGTAGGTTTGTCTTATATTAGTCCTAATTGATTTGCTTAATCTTTCCCTTTTCTGGGACTTTCAAATTCAAGATTACAAATAAGATCAAGAAAAATTCAGATCACTAGTTATGTCCTTGGAGAAAAATGTCTTATGGGGCCCAGAGAAATACTGTCATTGCCTATCTCACAAGGGACTTTTGTTTGTATTTATAACCAAGAAAGGTGACAATGAACTTCTACTTTTTCTTAAAAATACAACAGAATTTTTCAGTTTTATTTCCTTTTTATTCCAAAAAGAAACTTGGATTTTCTTTTTATATATTACACACACATATAAAAGCAACATTTAAATAAAAGCCACCCATGAGTGTTTTCATGTAATGTCCTTTGTCTGAAAGTGCTTATAGGTACTAAACATAATGATCAGATAGGAGGATTTCTGCACACTCTCTGTGTGACTGGTTCCTGCTGTTCAAAGGGTTGTGACACTCCCAACCAATTGATTGTGTGGTGCTTGACTTATGGACCAGCAACTTTCCCCTCATTAGCCTTCTACCCTGCAGACATTTCACTCCCATCAAGAGGGCTAAAATAATCATTATTACACATCACATTGACTTTGTTACACGTCTTTAAATCGGTTTGTATTCTCAAGAACTTCCAATCCTATTTGAATTGGTAACCAGAGTGCTAAGACCTCCTGAGTAGTTATTTCTGCCTACCTCATCTCCCCCCATGAGTCTCTTTCTTACCTTTCAATTTGAAACAGTATAATGATTATGATACCTAGACTTCTCTGTTCTTTACTTTTGTCCTCTTGACAGTCATTTTTTATCTTCTATTATACAAAGAACAAGAGAAGTCTTACAGTTACTAATAGCCTTGTCCTCCAAATTATTTTATTATCTTTGCTATTTTCAAGGAATTACATTCACTCTTCAGAGAAGAGCTGATAATACTCTCTTCATTCTTTCTCTTAATATAATTATTAAATTTGTCTTAATAAAAATTATTAAAACTCTTTTCTCTAAAGTACTTAATTTAATAAGTTTCTTTATATGATGCACATAGGTTAACATAATGTTCCTAGGGTGCACACATAGGTACTCTAAGCATAGGTCAAGAGATGACTTTACTTTGAAAAGTAAAATTCACTCTGCCCTAGTATTGAAACTCTTTTTGAGTCACCTAGAAACAGTTAAAATGTCAATTTTCCTTTTTATAAATAATGTTTCAGTAATGCAAGGGTCAAGTTACCTCTGCATTTAAACAAAATAAATAAAACATCATACCCATTATGTTTATACTGATTAAACAACCAGCCTCTGAAAGTGTTCAGATGAGAACAGAAAAAGGCAGAGAAGATCTTGATGAAATAATACCTATTCATTAGGGATTTTTTTTTAACTAAAGTACAAAATATATAAAGCTGAGTTCTGTAGATACAGATGATATAAATATCATGAGTTATTAAACAATGATACAGATATAGGTATATAAATACAGGAGAAAATTGCATACATATATGTATAGGCATAGATGTATATTGATTGAGTTTTGGGGGAGCAAAAAACTTTCCTCTACCCTTCAAGGTCCTTTTGGCTGATCTAACAATTAAATTGACATGAGACAAATTAACAAGAGGAAACAAACACATTTAATTACATATGTACATGTGGGAATTACACATATTTGAGAGTTAGAGATCCCACATACATGAGAGGTTCAAAGACAGAAAGGGAAAATGAGATATATATCTATATATATCTCTATATATGGCATTTTGATCTAAGGATAAGGTAAAGTGTTTTTGAGCTTCAGAAGGTCAGAGGGGAAAAAGATCATTGCAGGAAAATAAGAGCAGGTATTCAGTAATTAGAAGCTTGCCTTGCCATACAGATAGGTTAAAAAATGTTATCTATGATTACTTCTTATTATGGTCAAGGTCCCCAATTTAAATTCTTCTGGGTAGCTTAGGCAAGGTAGTAAGGTTGGGGTGAACTGTTTCTTGAATCCTCAGGATCTCTGTTGCTGAACCCTCTACAGAATAATTAGGTTATTTCACTGGGATTATTTAGAGACAGAGGGGGGGAAAAGAACAAGAAAGAGCAAAAAAGATGGGAAAATAATTTTATTTTATAAAGTATGTATGTTAATCTAGACTTAGTTGGGGAGGGAAAATAATTTTCCCTGGACCCTTCTAGGTTCTGTGGCTGAGAACCCCTTGTAATCAAAGAGTAATAAGAGGAAAACAAATAGAATTTGATTCACATATATTCCTTCTGCAACATGAGAAATACCCAGAAAAACTGAGTAAAACTTGACTTGGGGTGGTAAACACACAATACAATGTACAGATGATGTATTGTAGAATTATATACCTGAAACCTGTATAATTTGACTAGCCCATGTCACCCCAATTAATTCAACTAAAAAAATAAATAACCTTGGTTAAATGGCTCAAGCCACCATCTTAAATATCATCTGCAACTAAAGACATAAAGATGTTGGAGACCAGTTAAGGGAGGTTATCAGGAAAAACAGAGTGAAAGGTGGTTGTGCAGATTTAAGTCTGCTGTCTCCATTGATGAGAGTTTCTTTCAATTGCATCATCCCTCTCTACCTGATATAGTGGGGAAACACCCTTACAAATGGAGTTTTTACTTATAAATGGTAACCTCTACTGTTTTCAGAGATTTTTTATCTGCAATTTTGCAAAAATAATCAGCTTAAAATAATTCTTATGCTAAAGAGACATTTTGGGGTAGTATATTCTGCAACCTTTCAATCCTATAATTTTATATATGAAGAAGTATAAGCAAAAAATGTTGAGATTTGCTGAAGGCAGTATGGCTACTTAAAGGCCAACAGGAGTACATTTCTGCAGTGCACTGACTATAAGAACAGCAGTTCTGGAAGCAAGATGCTGGAGGTATAATTGAGACTCCACTTACAGCATGCAGTATTTGCTAATATAATTTTGGGCCTGTTACTTAACCTCTTTGTGTTTCAGTTTCTTTATAAAATAGACATTAGAGGAGCACATTTCCTGCATGGGAATGTGAGGAGAATTAAAGGTATGTAATGCTGAATCTGTTCTTGGTTTTCCGGGCACACCTTCAGCACTTTTTGCATTAGCTCTCCTCTCACCTGAGTCTCATCTACTCTATGCTCCTTTAAAGCTTTCAACATGTCTACATGGTTATACATTTGCAAGCTATTTGTCTAGAACCCACAGAGGATCAAAATGTTGACTTAATAAAAATTCACTAAAGGTTTCATTTAACATTTAGTAATATTAATCTTAAAGTATGTAAAATAAACCCTTTTTAAGTCACATTAACAGAGAGACAAACACCATATGGTTTTGCTTATATATGGAATTTAAAGAACAAAATGAATTAACAAACAAAATTGAAACAATTTATAGACACAAAGAGAGGACTGGTGATTGCTTCAGAGGTGGGGGTTTAAAGGATTGGGTTAAAGAGCTGAAGGGACTAAGAAGTACAAATTGGTAGTTACAAGATAGTCACGTGGATGTAAAGTACAGCATAAGGAACACAGGTAATAATATTGAGATACTTATGTATAGTGCCAGGTGGGTACTGAACACTTTGTAAATATATGATTGTTTAACCATTATGCTGAACACCTGAATCCAATACAAAATAATATTGAAAGTTAATTGTAGGATTTTTCCAAGATGGTGGCAGATTGAATGGAAGCTACACTGATGCTCTCCCAGGACCAACCTGGAATTACAACTAAAATATGGTAAAACCATCCTGAATAATCGACTGCAACTGAAGATGAGCTAGAGAGCACCCTCATAATCAGGGATGAAGAGTGGAAACCACATAGACACTGGTAGGAAGTGTGGAGGAAGGAGAGATTCTGACTGGGCTCCCACAGGCAGCATCTGAAGGTTCAGAGGGATATCTCAGTTGTGGGGGCTTCCCACTCATAACTCTGGGGCCTAAACCCTAAGCTGGGCTTCCCAGCCCAGAGCAACAGAACTGAGAAAGGTGCCCACATAATATCTGGCTGCAAAAAAACAGCAGGGTTTTTGTCTGCCAGGGAGAGGTGGCTAGAAATGCAGGCATCCTCTTAAAGAGCCAATGCACAAAGTTTTGTGTGCAGCCACTCACCTTGGGCTCCAACAGAGGGAAGGTAGAATGGACTAGAGCAGTTTGAGAAGAATCTGGGGTTTCGGGCTCTGGAGATGTAGTTCAGAGGGTGGCAATCTGGAATCCCATGCTAGTCATTCCCCCATACTGCAGATGACATCTTTCTCAGGCAGACCTCTGCCAGTCAGGCAGCTTCTGCCTGGGGGGGGGACACAATTGCCCCACCTTCTGAAAACCTCTCACCCCCACCCTACAGAGTTTCTACAGCCTGAGGCTCATTAAAAGACTACTATCAATTAATCTGCAGGCAGAGGCAGACCTCTAGGAGCTTTGAGTCTTAGCTTGATCTACTTCTGGGCCTGGGCCTTGGAAAAGTAGACTTTGGTGTGCATCTTGGTCCTGTCCAAACATACCTAGCTCCAGCAGAGGGAACAACAAACCAGCCCAGCAGAGGGAACCACAGCAGAGGGTTGTCGATAGCTCCAAACAGGACACAAAAGGCTAGTCACAAACAGCGTCTGACATTGACCTGCATCAGAGACCTTCCAAAAGCACTGAGAATCCTAGCAGATCTACCTAATACATAGAAACAACCCAAATAGGCAGCCAAAATGGAGAGACAAAAAACAAGACCCAAATAAAAGAACAAGAGAAGTCTCCAGAAAAAGAGCTAAATGAAATGGAGGTAAGTAATCTATCAGATACAGAGTTCATAATACTGATTGTAAGGGTGCTCAACAGCATTAGGAAAGATATAGAAGTTACAAAAAATGACTAGACAGAAATGAAGAATGATAGCAGAAATAAAGAATACATTAGAAGGAATAAACAAAAGATTAGAGGAAGCTGAGGATTGGATCAGCAAATCAGAAGACAGGGTAGAAAAAATCAATCAGAGATTCCAAAAAAAAAACCAAAAAACAAAACAATTAAAAAACAAGATAGTTAAAGGGAGCTGTGGGACAATATGAAACATAACAATATTCACATTATAGGAGTAGCAGAGGGGAAGAGAATAACCAAGAAATAGAGAATTTGTTTGAAGAAATAATGGCAGAAAACTTCCCTAACATGGCCAAGGAGAAAGCCACACAAGTTCAGGAGGCACAGAGAGTCCCAAGCAAGAACACAAAGAGTCCCATGACCAGACACATCATAATTAAAATGCCAAAAATTCAAGACAAAGAGAAAATCTTAAAGGCAGCAAGAGAAAAGTAATCTGTTACCTACAAAGGAGCTCCCATTGGCTGTTATCTGACTTCTCATCAAAAACTCTACAGGCCAGAAGGGAATGGCATGAAGTATTCAAGGTAAGGCAAAACAACAATCTGAAACCAAGACTACTGTATCCAGCAAGGCCATCATTCAAAATAAATGGTGCAGTAAAGGGCTTCCCAAACAAACAAAAAAAAGGTTAAAGGAGTTTATCACCAACAAACCAGCATTGCAAGAAACATTAAAGGGACTGTAATAATAATAATAAGATATATAGAGAAAAACATAGGCATAAAGAATTAAAATGGCAATAATAAAGGACCTATAAATAATAACCTTAAGGACTTTAAGGGAGAGATTAACAGCAATACAGTCATAATCAGGGACTTTAACCCTCCCACTGACTTCACTGGATAGATCTTCCAGACAAAAAGTTAACACAGAAACACTGACTCTAATTGGCACACTACGTCAGATGGATTTAATTAACATCTACAGAACATTTCACCCTAAAGCTGCAGAATGTACATTCTCTCAAGTGCACACGGGTCATTCTCAAAGACAGATCAAATGTTAGGACACAAAACAAGTCTCTACAAGTTCAAGAAGATTGAAATCATATTAAGCATCTCAGATCACAAGGGCATGAAATTAGAAATCAACTACAGAAATCAAAAACATTCAAACACATGGAAGCTAAATAGAATATTATTACACAATGAGTGAGTTACCAATAAGATGAAGAAAAAAATAAAAAATTTCCTGGAAACAACAACCCAAAATCTATGGGACACAATGAAAGCAGTCCTAAGAGGGAAATTCAAAGCACTCCAGGCCTACCTCAAAAAGCAAGAAAAAATTTTAATAAACTATCTAACCCTACAACTTAAAGAATTAGAAAGCTCCTCTTTGAAGCCGTCCAGACCAGGGCTTTTGTTTGCTGGGAGTTTTTTTTATTACTGTTTCAATTTTGTCAGTTATTATTAGCCTATTCAGGTATTCTGATTCTTTCTGATTCAGTTTTACATGATCTCACTCATATGTGGAATCTAATAAACAAGTCAGACTGGGGAACAAAATAGATCCAGAGACACAGAAGCATGGGACAGACTGGTGGATCTCAGTGGGAAGGCAGAGGTGGGAAGTGAATTGGGGGAAGATTAGTCAAAGAACTTATATGCATATGTGCATAACCCATGGACACAGACAATAGTGTGGTGAAGGCCTGGGGGGTGAATTTGGGGTGGAGGGGATCAATAAGGAAAAAAAACCAAAACGGGATATCTGTGATACCTTCAACAATAAAGATAAAAATAAAGTAAAATAAAAGTTCTATATGAGAGACATTCAGTTCAAGATGGGAGATATTTGAGAAAGTTCGAGATGGGAAGAGGTTGAGAAAGCCTGTTCTCTACTGTCTCCCATCTCAAACAATTCAGTTGTCTAACAAATTGTTCACCGAAAAATGTTTTATTGTCAAACAAAACTTCCTTTCTCCACCCAACAACCCTTTTATGCTGATACCTTTATGACAGTCACGAGTCTCTCAGGAGATAAAGGAAAAAATGTTCAAATATAATTCAGTTTACCACTAAACCTCAAATTGTTAACATTTCAAGAAATCATGCTGTGAATGTTTTCTAATGGGAAAAAATGATTCGGTTTTTGAGCAAATAGCTTCTTGAACAGCCTTCCAGAATTAATTAAGTTTGCGAACCACATGAAAACAGACTCAGAGATAAATCTAACCAAATGATACTTCATTCATCTACATATGTTTAAAATTGGAATTTAATATATTATAAAGGAGACATTTCAAGACATTGGAGGAAAAAAGGATTATTCAATAAAAGGTGTTCAGAAAATTGGGGGGGAAAGTTTAATTGTAATTGAAAAATAAAAAGAGAAATTACTATTTTCCATAAAAAAAAATTATTTTAACAGGAAACAATTTTTGATATGTTGTTGGTTTTATGTTATTACATCTCAAATTGATAGTTTAATTTTACATATTTTTAAAACTTTGTTGGAAGAGGCTTAAAATGGTCAAAATCAGCATGAACTGCTGTTATATAGAGTGATAATTTCTGGGTTCAAACCTGATTTTCTAAGTGTATTTTTCCCATTCTCTTTGCCAGCCTCCTTTAAGATGAATAATGCTTTCTCTAAGGCAACAGGTCTACAATCTAAAGCCTAATAGACCTTTCTCTTTACTTTGTATTCTTGTTAAAGCCTTTATAATGGAGAATGCCTTTTTTGTGTCCTGCATTTTCCCTTATCAGTAGAGAAGGCTGCCTCCTGGCAGTCCCTTTAAATTCTAGGAGGTTGCTGTAACCTTGTTTGTGATTAGGTTACTGGTAATCTGCTGCTTTCCTGCATAATGCATTTATAAAACACTAATGAAAGAAAAATGAACCAAACAGTGACTTTTCCTAGGTTTGGATGGGGTGACAAGTGGACCTTTTGGTTCTTAGAGGAAAAAACAAGTATACTATCTCACTTTCAGTTCATATTATTTTTGAATATTATATGTGCTTTTGAGTTTTGTCTTTTTTCCTCTTACTTTAGGACACACAGTGGCCTAGCTTAAAAGAAATGCCAAATTAAAGCAACAAGGGGGCCAAAGTTTTTAAAGCTATTGATTTTTATCTTTGACAGAATTTTTTAGCTTGTGGATTTACTTTAGTATTTGTATCATCACTGCTTAACCTTTCAAAATGTTTTTCCACTATTTGGTAAGAGTTAAAGAACAAAGTGCAATAAAATACACAAAGAATTTAACAGATCACTGCTCTACCAAAAATGTCAAAACACACACGTGACTGGTTTACAGGGAAGTGGATCAGAATGTACCACCTCAAAAAATGCTTCTTTGAAATAAGGTTTATTTTTAGCTGGTTGTTTTTAAGAAACAACAGACACAGGGCAACCTATGAAAACCAAGAAGTTACCCTGCTGTAGGAGACAATTACATGTAAAGGGTGTCTCCCTCTCTGTACCAGGAAGAGAATTACCAAATTCTAGAAACCCTTATCAAGGAGAAGGCAGCTACTTAAATCTGCAGAACGACCATACCTTAGTTTACTGTGCTCTGCCTGATAACCTCTCATAATGGACAACTCCCCTCCCCCAATGTCTTTTTATGTCTTTAACTGGAGATGGTACTTAAGGTGGTGGCTTTGGCCATTGTGAGGGGTTAATCAATTATGCAGGATATATTTCATGTATATAGGAGGTATGCATGTTGTTAAACTTGTATTTGTGTTTTTTTTTGTTAATCTGTAATTTTATTATTGAGTCAAGTACCCAAAATGATAAAGGGAAAATTATTTTACTCTCTTACAGATGTCCCAGCAAGCTATTGCACAAAATGTTAGTTTTTCAGTTGATACATTAATAATAATCAGAGTATGCATATGAAATTTTGATAAGTGAACGCTCATATTCTGCATTTGGAATACAGTTTCAGAAATTATAACAGTGCCATCTGTCAGTTGTAGGGGGGAAAACAAAGTAAATTTTCTTGGGACAGATAATGCAAATTCCTTCAGGGTACAAAAGTGAGCTTGAATTTTATGGAACAGAAGATGTAATTGAAGGAGTTTACAAATTGTTTTCAGAGAAAAATCTCCTTTTCCAACTATATTAGGTAGAATGTATGTAATTTAATTTTGTTTCTTGTTGTCATTATTTTATAAACATACAAGAACTTGGGTGAAGATGGCAATGGAATAGATAAGTATGGAATTAAAGTTGCATACAATGTATCAAGAGAGCAAAAACATTCAGATATCTCTGGTGTGATATATGGTTAATTACTAGTGCTATAGTTCACCAGTGATCCACAGAAAGGATGCTGAGTGATAATTGTAGATAGGAATTTAAAATATTTTTTCCTCACATTAAAGATTACTTGTTGTTCTCGTGCTCCAGGTTCATAACTGAGAAAAAATGGAGAATTGGGAGGAGAAACAAATGCAAAAATATACTAGCATAAAAAGTGGCCTATATATAGACACACCTTGGAGGTATTGCAAGTATGGTTATAGATCACTGCAATAAAGTATCACAATAAAGGGATTTTCACATTAAAAAAAATATATATCTTTATTGATTTCAGAGAGAGGAAGGGAGAGGGAGAGAGAGACAGAAACATCAATGATGAGAGAGTCATTGGTCAGCTGCCTCCTGCATGCCCCCTGCTGGGGATCGAGCCCACAACCCAGGCATGTGCCCTGACCGGGAATTGAACCGCGATCTCCTGGATCCTAGGCTGACGCTCAACTGCTGAGCCATGCCCGGCCGGGCAGCACAAATTTTTTTGGTTTCCCAGTGCATACAAAAGTTATGTTTTGCAATATACTGTAATCTATTACTTGTGCAATAGCATTATATTTAAAAATGTACATACCTTAATTTAAAATATTTTATTGCTAAAAAATGCTAACCATCATATGAATATTCAGTGAGTCATAACATTTTGATTTTGCTGATGCAGGGTCTTGACTTCATTTTAATTGCTGCTGTCTGATCATTTGGTGGTTATGACACTTGCTTAAAATAAAACAATAGTGTAGTTTGTCACATAATTTAAAATATGAGGAACAGAGTGCTTATTGTCTGGTCCTTTGGTGCTTGATCCAGAATTTCAGAGAAGTCATTAATGCAGAGAATATCAGTACAAAGTTATTGAAAGAAAAGAGAAGCTGATAGTAAGAGCTACATTTTTTTTAAGTAGAAGGATTTTTGAGTTAACATATTGTACTATGTTGAACTGTAATGATTAGATACAAACATTAAATATAGAAAACATGGTTTATAATTTTGACCTGGCTAAAGGTGGGTTCTTCGACAAGTTAATTCCATCAGGAGTTGTATTACACATTTTTCATTAATTATTTCCAATTTTGTAATCCCATGATTCTTTGATAAAGTACTTAAATTCCAGTAGTTTTAGTTTTTTAGTGCTATATTTATTGCGATGAAGAGTGAGATAATGTTCACAGAAATGTGATTTGCATATCGAAGGGATTCAGAACAAGCTTCCCCCAAATATGCTACTTTAGCATGTGGATTATTTTGAGCTGAAGGCACTCAAGGCCCAACAGAGTCACAAAAAAACTTTTACTTCTCCCTTAATTTCCTCAAAGAACTTAGATAGATGGACTGCACCAGAAGAAGAGCTTTTCCAGAGACAACTTTTAATCTGAAAGACCTATCAGAATGGCAGGGCAAACATCTAATTACCAAACAACTGCCTTCCCTATCTCCTGTGCATTACTCTTCTCCCTTTTGAAGCCTAGGCCCCTATCCCATTCCTTAGCTGAGGATGGCATACAAGCCTCATGTCTCTATAGAGTTCCAGTATGTACAAAATTAAATTTGTTTTTTCTCTGTTCATCTGTTTTGTTATTTTATTGTTAGACCAGCCAAAGATCCTAGAAGTGTAAAAGGAAAAATTATTCCTCCCTGACAATATAAATAAACTTTTATCTATCTATATCTATCTATATCTATCTATCTATCTATCTATCTATCTATCTATCTATCTATCTATCTATCATCATCTATCTATCTATCTATCATCTATCATCTATCTATCTATCATCTATCTATCTATCATCTATCTATCTATCTATCTATCTATCTATCTATCTATCATCTATCTATCTATCTATCTATCATCTATCATCTATCTATCTATCATCTATCTATCATCTATCTATCTATCTATCATCTATCTATCATCTATCTATCTATCTATCTATCTATCTATCTATCTATCTATCTATCTATCATCTATCTATCTATTATCTATCTATCTATCTATCTATCTATCTATCTATCATCTATCTATCTATCTATCTATCTATCTATCTATCTATCATCTATCTATCTATCTATCTATCATCTATCATCTATCTATCTATCTATCATCTATCTATCTATCTATCTATCTATCTATCTATCTATCTATCTATCATCTATATATCTATCTATCATCTATCATCTATCTATCTATCATCTATCATCTATCTATCATCTATCTATCTATCTATCTATCTATCATCTATCATCTATCTATCTATCATCTATCATCTATCTATCATCTATCTATCTATCTATCTATCTATCTATCATCTATCATCTATCTATCTATCATCTATCTATCTATCATCTATCTATCATCTATCATCTATCTATCATCTATCTATCTATCTATATCTATCTATCTATCTATCATCTATCTATCTATCTATCTATCTATCTATCTATCTATCTATCTATCTATCTATCATCTATCTATCTATCTATCTATCTATCTATCTATCATCTATCTATCTATCTATCATCTATCTATCTATCATCTATCTATCTATCTATCTATCTATCATCTATCTATCTATCTATCTATCTATCTATCTATCTATCTATCTATCATCTATATCTATCATCTATCTATCTATCTATCTATCTATCTATCATCTATCTATCATCTATCTATCATCTATCTATCATCTATCTATCTATCTATCATCATCTATCTATCTATCATCTATCATCTATCTATCATCTATCTATCTATCTATATCTATCTATCTACCTATCTATCATCTATCTATCTATCTATCTATCTATCTATCTATCTATCTATCTATCTATCTATATCTATCTATCTATATCTATCACCTATCTATCTATCATCTATATATCTATCTATCATCTATCATCTATCATCTATCTATCTATCATCTATCTATCTATCTATCTATCATCTATCTATCTATCTATCTATCTATCTATCTATATCTATCTATCTATCTATCTATCTCTATCTATCTATCATCTATCTATCATCTATCTATCTATCATCTATCTATCTATCTATCTATCTATCTATCTATCTATCATCTATCTATCTATCTATCTATCTATCTATCTATCTATCATCTATCATCTATCTATCTATCTATCTATCTATCATCTATCTAATCTATCATCTATCTATCATCTATCTATCTATCTATCTATCTATCTATCTCTATCTATCTATCTATCTATCTAGCTAGCTAGCTAGCTAGCTAGCTAGCTATCATCTATCTATCATCTATCTATCATCTATCTATCATCTATCTATCATCTATCTAAATCTCTCTATCATCATCTATCATCTACCTATCTATATCTATCTATCATCTATCATCATCTATCTGCCATCTATTTATATATAATTAGTTTAGTTTTAATTGCTTAAGGAATAATTTATAAATTCAAGCAAAAGTGTTATTATAATAGGAACTGCATAGAAGCACTGTGTTGACACAGGGGTTACAATACCAGGTAAGAAAAGTAAGTTTATGCTCTTAGGGAGCTTAATGCCTGCAAGTATATATATATAAAGATTTAAAAGTGAATATATGATTTAAACAAGTTAATATTTGGGCTTTGTAAAAAGTAAAACAAATAATGTGAACTAGTGGAGTATCATCTCATTTAGTCTTCCCAATAACAATGTAAAATTTTAAATCATTGTTTAAAAAATGAATGTAGGGTTGGAGAACATTATGCTAAATGAAATAAGCCAGTCAGAGAAAGACAAGTACCATATGATTTCACTCATAAATGGAATCTAATTAACAAAATAAACTAATGAACAAAGTAGGAACAGACTTATAGATAGAGCACAGACATATCTGTCAAAGGAGAAGGGAATTGGGGAGCTGGGTGAAAAGGTTAAGGGATTAAACAAAAAAAACAAAAAAAAAGAAAGAAAACTCATAGACACACACAACACTATGGTGATTACCAGAAGGAAAGGGTAATGGAAGGAGATAAAAGAGGGAATGGGGATAAAAGGTGATGGAAGGAGACTTGACTTGGGATGTTGAACACACAATACAATATACAGATGATATATTATAGAATTGTACACTTGAAACTTATATAATTTTATTAACCAATGTTACCAACAATAAGTTCAATAAAAAAAGTAAAAAAAGTTTACATACCAGAAACTAGAAAGTTTACTTAATTTGAATATGGAATGGATGTTCAGCTAATTAGGAATCAATAATCAATATATAATAATCCAGATATATATATATATATGTGTAAATAAATATATATAAAATCTTTCTATGGAGAAACAGACTTTATTGCAATTTTATATATCTATTTAAATATCTGTTCATTATTCTAGCTTTTAACTCATTGGTTAAATAAATAATAATCAAACATAAATTTATCAAAAGGAAGCTATGTATATTATTAATATGAGTTATGCCACATGCATTTCTTATACTCTTTGACATTGCTAAAATTAAATAATTGCAAACCACATTTTTGAAGTTAATCTGAGATTCAGAGAAATTAACTATATGCATATGTGCTGTGGAATGGCTGAAGTATAAAATTCCTCTGTAAATATGAGTGATTCTGTGCAGTGTAATGTTTTTGTGCAATATTTCTACAAAACATTTTACATACTAGGTGATTTCTTTACTATATTACAAAGAAATATAAACGTATCAGAAATTTTTTGTGTGTGTGTGACTCTAATTAGAATTCCAAAAGTACTCAGGTGATTGTGGGAGAATCATTGAAACTTGATAAGGAAGAATCAGCTTTGCGAAAATATTGTCTTGACTTATATGTATTTATTGTTTTCCACATTATTATTCTCTCTTGGTAATTGTTGGTAATATTTAACATCTAAATATTTACTTTTATTTCTACTGGGGTTAGGTTGTTAAAACACACCAATCAAAATTGTTTTTATTGCTTCCAATTAGCCTGTAATAGTTTAACTTCAATAAACCCAATAACATGTTTTATTGCTACAGGAACAGCATGACTCCTGTGTATTGAAAATTAACCTATACAAAGGAAAGTCTGGCCTTTGCCCTTGAGTACGGTGGGGTAATCTCTAGACTCCTGGAAAGTTTTGCCTGATAGGATTGTCATTTGCCTGGTGATTGTGACCACCAGATTGTCTAATAATGATTTATGATTAATATAAAAATATCAGTTCTGACCTCCAGAGAAACTGATGACTAAAGGTATTTGGCCTTCCACTGTAAGGGCGTGGAAACTAAAGTTAGCATGTGGACAGTACGTGATTGATCCTTTATAAAATCCCTTTACATCAAATCTTTGGATGATGTGCTCAAGGATTTCCTAGTGGGCAGTGCTCTGTGGGTATTATCACGCATCATGGACACGAATAGGTAACACAGTCTATCGCTATATAGAGAGTATGTCAGAAGCTCTGCATTTGGACCCTTCCCAGATTCCCATGATGCATCTTTTCTTTTGGCTGGGTGTAATTTGTATTTTCCCCCATAATAAACTATTACTATGAGTATAACAGCTTTCAGTGAGTTCTGTGAGACTTTCTAGTAAATAATTGAAACTGAGGGGTTTTTAGAAGCTCTTTGAAATTGCAAATGATGTCATAAGTGTCACTCCAGGGTAGTCTTATGGGAACTGTGACCTCAAGCTTTATAGTTTGGCTAATTTTGGTTGACTCTCAATATAGGGTATGGAAGTATAATAATTTCTCTTCTGATGAACTGGAAGCTTAAGTTCAATAACCTTGTATAGTAAAATGGGCCCTTAAACTCACTGATTACAAAGAAATATATATTTTATCAGTAAAATTCATAAGGCTTGGTATTCATATGAATTCAAAGAATTTAAGGTATTTATGAATTCAGTGAGTAGAACCTAGATTCTTTTAAGACTACAACATCCATTTTGAGGAGTTCAGTTTAAAATATCATTGATGAAAAATTAAGGGATAGCTTAAAATATTGAAGTGATTTGGATGCTATACAATAACTTGGTTTTCTGTGCTCAAAATTAAATTTTGTCAAATTATGTGACTTTTTACAAATCTTTTGCATATTATGTTGTGCTAAATTATCAAAAATATTATATTTACTGTGTGCCTTATAGGCCTCTTCTCAAATAATTATTGATCAACACTATGAGAGATAATAAGACTTTCTTTAGAGAATATTTAGAACTCAGAATAAATTTAGAGAGTTATAGAATTTCACTAAATCCATATAACTTGTAAGTGGCAGACCCAGGATTTATATCAAGTCATGGTAACATCAGAACACTTAAAGAAATTTTTATACCATTCTGATAATCCAATTTAATTATATATTTTTAATAAAAAATTAAAATATGTTTTTATTGATTTTAGAGAGAGATGAAGGGAGAAAGAGAGAGAGATAGAAACATCAATGAGAAAGAAGCATCAATCGGCTGCCTCCTGCATACCCACTACTGAGGATGGAACCCACAACCTGGGCATGTGCCCTGACAGGGAATTGAAGGGCAACCTCCTGGTGCAGGGGTTGATGCTCAACCAATGAGCCACACTGGTCCAGCTAATTATATATTTCTTAGATACTGCCTGTTTGTACTCAACTACATCTCTACCATTTTAATCTTCCCTCTGTTATCTGGGCTAGACACCCAGAAACAACATTTCCTAAATTTTCTTAATATCAATATTTAAGATTATATTCTTAAAGGAAAGATGCTGCATGAAATTGGAAGACAGAAAAAGAAGCAAAAGTCATAATTTTCTCCTTCAAACAACATGGGTTGGTCCACAGGCAAGTGGCATACAGGAGGTCATGCAATGACTAATGGGAAATTATCTGCAAATCATTTGTTTTTGTGATGCAGTTAGCTGAGATCACTGTGGCAAATTTCTGACTTCCTAAGAGTGAATAATGTTTTTCCCAAATCGTTGCTTCCTCTTGCCCATCTAGTAGTTCATTTACCCGATTCCTATACAAAATTCCTTCTTAATAAAAAAATCTGCACTGATTTATTTTGCCCTAATCAAACTGAGACAGAGTTATGAGGAAAATCTAATACTCTATTTTTTAAAATCATCTCTCTTTTAAATAACTCTATATAGCAGGAAATAGATTGTGACCAGTTGGTCTTGGAAAACTTTGCCAATTCAATTACACCATAATTTGAAATAAGTCTGGCTTCATAACATTACAGTAATAGAAGTTTTCAAAGAATGAACTAATTTTGGAGTTGTTAGACACCTAAACTATAAAAATCTGAACCTAATGAATAATTGTTTTTTACATTATCACTGACAGATATTCATACAAATTCTGCTTTAACATTTGTAATAATCTGTTCATTTTGAATCTAAATTGGATAGCTTGATACAAAATGCCTTAAATGATTAGTCTAGAAATCTTTAATTTTATCCTTAAATATCCTTAAATATCTACTTGACTATTTGAGAACTCATTATTTACTGTGAGGAGTGAACATAAATAATCAGAGATCATTAAATAAAATCCAGGGTAGACATAGGTTTTTCACACACTCTTTAATTTTCTAAGAATGTTGTTAGCTCTGATTATCCTACTTAGTTTCTTTTAAGTAGCATTATATGGATTAGTAATAGCAATACAGAGGCAAACAAACAAACAAAAAAGGCTAGAAGAGAATTTGAAGATGCTTCTGCCAAAAAACATCCCCACAGGAAATTATCATTTAGATCATCCAAATCTACTTCATATGAAGTCAGTCTGATGCACTCCATTGCTAGCAGCCTAACATTTATCGACAGAATTGATAATTTAATAGCAGTAGCAGTATCTACCATTCACAGATATTTTTGTCATTAAATAAGCAGTTATATTTCTACTTCTAGCAAAAATGGAGAGTAGATGAAAATTTGTCTGAATATTTTTATCATGACCAATACAGACATTTTTAAAATGTTTTTATTTTTAAAGAGAGAGGAAGGGAGAATGATAGAGATATAGATACATCGATGAGAGATAAACATCAAACGGCTGCCTCCTGCACTTCCCCTCCTGGGGACTGAGCCCGAAACCTGGGCATGTGCCCTGACTGGGAATCAAACCAGTGGCCTCTTGTTTCATGCGTTGGCGCTCAAGCCCTGAGCCACCCGGCTGGGCTGATACAGGCATCTTTAATTGAGGTATATCTGGGAAGTTTTTGGCCTCTTCAACATTTTATTTTTTTGTCAAAAATGAGAGAGAGAATACCAAATGCCATTATTAAGAAAACCAAAGAGCCATTATTAAGAAGCATCTGTGATACTACATTATTATTTTCTTCTATTGGGATCTAGCCAGTATTTATTATAACTCTGGTACTGTACAAATCCTTGGGGATACTAAAACTAACAAAACAGACAAGACAAAACTAGTATGATAACAATGTGAACAATGTGTCACATGTAACAACTGTAACTAAGAATCATAGCAAGGAAAGAATCACCTACTTGCTCTGACTTTAAGACATTAAAGTTATATTCATTATTTTTATTTCTTCATGTCGTGTTCCCTTTTTACACTCCAATCCTAATTCCAATCCTAGCCTTGTAACTTGCTACATTCTTATTTTAAATTGCTTCCCCCTCAATCATTTATTTTTTATTAAATTTATGGGGGGTGACATTGGTTAATAAGATTATATAGGTTTCAAGTGTACATTTCTATCATGATCTGTATAGTACATTGTGTGCCCGCCACTCAAAGTCATAGCATCTTCTGTCATCATATATTTGATCCCCTTTCCTATTGCCCACCCCCTTTCCCTCTGGTAACCACCATACTGTTGTTTGTATATATGCAATTTTGCTTTTTTGTTTTTCTTATTTATTTATTTATTTGTTGCTTTAGGCTTTATATCCCACATATGAGTGAAATCATAGTTCTTAACTTTTTCTGACTGAAGGATTTCACTTAGCATGATATTCTCAAGGTCCGTCCATGTTGGTGCAAATGGCAGTATTTCATCTTTTCTTATGGCTGAGTAGGATTCCATGGTATACAGGTACCACATCTTTATCCACTCATCTATCGTGAATAATACTGCACTGAACATAGAAGTGCATATATCTTTGCAAATAAGTGCCTTGGAATTTTCAGAGAGATGCCCAAAAGAGGGGTTGCTGGGTCTTATAGTAACTCTATTCTTAGTTTTTTGAGGAACGACGATACTGTTTTTCATAGTGACTGTACCAGTTTACACCCCCACCAGCGTGAATGAGGCATAGCTAAGGTTGACAATTCACCAATGGCCTTCCAAATGCAGCATTGATTTGACTTTTTGTCAAAGGTATATTGAACTCTTTCTCCTACTATTCTTTATTTTCATTACATCATTTATCCTGATTGATTTTTTATCCCTTTGGCATATTTTTCATATGTACATAATATGTACTGCTTGTATGAACTATTTATATTTTGTAGACTTTTTCAACATTTTTGTTGTTTAGCCTCTCCAAACATCATATTACTAAAAAATATTATTAATAATTTTATTTGTCATTCAAGCTATTTTCCAAATATTGCTGCTACTCTCCCTGTCTGTGGACATGGTTGAATAGTATTTTATGGCTTCCTTTTGACTGTTTGAGTATCCTTTTTATAATTTGTATAGATTTTATTGGGGTGACATTGGTTAATAAAATTATATAGTTTTCAGCTTTACAATTCTATAATACATCATCTGTATAATGTATTGTGTGTTCAACACCCAAAGTCAAGTCTCCTTCTGTCACCATTTATCTCCTTCCCCGTCTTGTGCCTCCTGCCAACCCCCTTTTTCTCTGATAATCACCATACTCTTGTCTGTGTCTATGACTTGTCTTTGTTGTTTTTTGGTGTGTTTTTTTTAGCTTAGTCTTTTTATCCCATCCTCCAAACGTCCCTCCCTTCTGACAGCTGTACAGATTCCCTGTACCTATGAATCTGTTTCCATTTTGTTTCTTAGCTTATTTTGTCCATTGGATTCCACATAGAAGTGGAATCATGTGGTGTTTGTTTTTCTCGTACTGGCTTATTTCACTTAGCATGATGTTCTGCAGGTCCGCCTGTGCTGTCACAAAAGGTAAGATTTCCTTCTTGTTTGCAGTCCAGAAATACTCCGCTGTGTAAATATATCACAGTTTTTTTATCCACCCATCTATCTACCGATGGGCACTTGGGCTGCTGCCAAATCTGTTTGACAGTCTTAATAGTTGTGATAAGAAGAAACATGATTCTCTGGAATACTGAGGCATTTAATCGCTGCTCTGATACCCCGCAGAGCTCTTTTCTCTAATATAATAGCAAGTAATATTCAAGATAGCACATACTCTATTGGCACAGGTCTCTGAGAAAAAAAGATGAACATAGCCCTAAAAGACACATGATGGACATGTAGTGTGAGGGAATAAGCACACACACACACACACACACACACATATAAAAAATATATAAATATAATTATATGTATATAATACATATAGTACATATAATTATATATATAATGTTTTACATATATGTACATAATATGTACTGCTTGTATGAACTATTTGTATATATGATTTTGCATATAAGTATAAAATCTGCTATTTTATGCTTTTATTAACACTCTCCTCAAAATTACAGCTTTTTCAAATTCTGATTACTGCATCATTTCAAAGTTTGTCCCACATTTTAGTTTTTTGTGTTTTTTTGCACTATTCAGCATTAAGGTGGCAATTCAGTATTATTTATCCATTTCTGTGTAATAAGTTACATCAAAACTTAACAGCTTAAAAAACACTCACTTTTTTCACAATTAATATTAATCACCTTCCTGGTTCAGTGCATATGATTGTTTCTGGCTCAAGAATTCTGTCAGGCTGGGCTTTGGTTTCCTCTGAAGGCTCTACTGTAAGGATGGGAATCCTCTTCCAAGTTGATCTGTGTGGTTATTTTCAGGTGACAGTACTTCGTTACAGGAGTCTCTGCAAATCTGCCTTACAACACAGCAGCTGGCTTCCGTCAGGGTGAGTGACTCAGACAGAGCTAGAGAGGATTGCAAGATGGAAGCCACAGTCTTTATTTTTTTTAATTGATCTTTACTGTTGAAAGTACTACAAATTTCTCCTTTTTCCCCCCATTGATCCCCTCCACCCTGCACCCCTCCCCTAAAGCCTTCACCTCCCTATTGTCTGTGCCCATGCGTTATGCATATATGCATATAAATTCTTATATTAACCTCTCCCTATCCACCCCCCACTCCTGCTTTCTCTCTGAGATTCATCAGTCTGTTCCATGCTTCTATGTCTCTGAATCTATTTTGTTCATCAGTTTATTTTGTTCACTAAATTCCACATATGAGTAAGACTTTGTGACACTTGTCTTTCCCTGACTGGCTTATTTCATTAGCATAATGCTCTCCAGGTCCCACCATACTGTCTCAAAGGGTAAAGGATCCTTCTTTTTTACAGCTACATCATATTCCAAGGTGTAAATATCTGAGAAGATGTTTGATATGATTTCAATCTTCTTGAACTTGTAGAGACTTGTTTTGTGTCCTAACATGTGGTCTATGTTTGAGAATGTCCCATGTGCACTTGAGGAAAATGCATATTCTTCATCTTTGGGGTGAAGTGTTCTGTGAATGTCAATTAAATCTATCTGCTCTAGTGTGTCATTTAGAGTCACTCCTTCTTAATTTTTTTTGTCTGGAAGTTCTACCCAGTAAAGTCAGTGGGGTGTTCAAGTCCCCTACTATGACAGTATCGCTGTCTCTCTCTCTTTTGGAGTCCTACAGAAGTCTGTTTTTTTGTGGAGGGTTTTCCAGCCTGTGTGAATCTTTTGTTCTGAGGTGGGTCTCTTGTAGACAGCATATATTTGGGTCTTGTTTTCTTATCCATTCAGCTACTCTATGTCTTTTGATTGGAGCATTTAATCCATTTATGTTGAAGTTTATTATTGATAGGTACTTATCTATTGCCATTTTATTTCTTTATGCCTATGTTTCTCATTCTCTTTCTTCCAACTTGTTATTAAAACAGTCCCTTTAACATTTCTTGCAATGCTGGTTTGTTGGTGATAAACTCCTTTAGCCTTTTTTGTCTGGAAAGCTCTTTAGTTCACCATTTATTTTGAATGGTAGCCTTGATGGATAGAGTAGTCTTGGTTTCAGATCCTTGCTTTTCATTACCTTAAATACTTCATACCATTCCCTTCTGGCCTGTAGAGTTTCTGATGAGAAATCAGCTGACAGCCTTATGGGAACTTCTTTGTAGGTAACAGATTGCATTTCTCTGGCTGCCTTTAATATTCTCTCTTTGTCTTGAATTTTTGGCATTTTAATTGTGATGTGTCTGAGCATAGTGGAAGCCACAGTCTTATGGCAACCTAATATTAGAAGGAACACACAACCTGATATCAGGTCTGTCATATTCTACTAGTCAAAAGTGTATCAGTCAGTCCAGTTCATATCAGTGTGAGAGGATTGCACAAATGTGTAAAAGATTAGGGGTTGGGGATCATTGGAGGGCATCTCAAAGCCTGCCTACTAGCCCTATCCAGTTTGGCTCAGTAGTCAGAGCACTGGCCCTCAGACTGAATGGTCCTGGATTTGATTCTGGCCAAGGGCACATACCTTGGTTGCAGGCTCTATCCCCGGCCCTTGTCATGCATGCAGGAAGCAATCGATATCTCTTTCACATTGATGTCTTTTTCTTTCTCTCTCCCTTCCACTCTCTCTGAAAAGCAATGGAAAAAATATCCTTAGGTGAGGATTAAATATATATATATTGTCTACCACAATCTTATTATAATTTTTTAAAATTTATATTTATTTTTATTTTTGAAAGTATTACAGATTCCCTCTATCCCCCCAGTAGATCCCCTGATCTTATTATAATTTTTATTATAAACTTAATTGATAAACCATTTATGGGAGCATTGACATTTTAAAACTATTTTTACTTTAATCTAAAGACAAGGATTAATAAATCAGGGAACAGCTTCTTAATTTTCTATAATTTCCTAATTCATTTAAAACAAAAAACAAAAAACAACACTCTGGAACTCTTCTTAAGGCTATAAAATTCTAAAATGCCTCATTTTCCAATCTTCCTCATTACACTGTTGATCTAGATCATAAGCACTTATTTTATGGTACTCTCCAGTTTCATTTTTCCCTATAGCTATTGATTTTCTAACTTTTATTCTAGTCCTGTGTGACAGATCTAGAAAGTAGACTGCCCATGAGCTTCTTTCAATGGTGTGGAAAAGGTGCAATGTGAGCAAAGGAAAACATCTCTTAAACATTCAGAGTGAGCCATAGTTGCTATGTTTCTTACCAGTAAAGGCCTATCTGTATTATTATAGCTTCCAACTCACTAAAGAATAAGGAATATCTTTATATGATAGAAAGAAAATTGATTTTAAATCAGTGATCATATAAAACCATGATTTGGTAAGACTCATTAATGAATTAGCTTTTGTGACAGCCTGGGTGAACCTCTATGATTATCCTAAGTAAATTAAGCCCATTGGAGAAAGACAAATACAATATGATTTCACTTATATGTAGAATCTAATTAACAAAATAAACTGATGAACAAAAAGAAATAGAGACATGGATACATGGAATAGACTGACAGCTGCCAGAGGGGAAGGGTGTTGGGGGACTGCATGAAAGAAGTTGAAGGGATTAGCTAAAAACCAGGTATACATAACCCCTAGACATAGACAACAATGAGGTTATAGCCGGAGGGAAAGGGGGAAGGAAGTAAGTGGAGGTGAGCAAAGGGGGGAGAAATGGGGATGGAAAGGGACTTTGTTTGAGGCAATGGATCCACTATACAGTGTGAAGATGATGTTTTATTGAGTTGTACTCTTGAAACTTATATTGTTTTGCAAAGCAACGTCACTCCAATAAATTCAATTAAAAGATAAATGATTTCAACTAAAACAATAAAAAAAAAAGTTATAACACTGTGAAGATACCCACTAAGCAGTAAGTATAATGTTTATTTACTGACCCATCAAAATGTCATTATCATTAAGTGATCCTTTATAAAATATAGTATATATAATTTATATACTTTATTAATTAAAAAGGCATATCCAAAATGGCAGGCTATTTTGTTATTCAACTCCCTAAAAAACTACTGAGGTTGAACTCAACAAATTCTCCTTTTTAATTTTAGTGTTGTAGTATTAAGTACAAATCAGTTACAAATGAAATTTGTTACTTAGAATACATTTGCAATTTGATTATGCCACATTTTTCTATTTTTAAAAAGTGATTTTTAAATTGTGCCTTTCCTAAAAGGTTTAAAATCAATTTTCCAAAAGAAGTTTAGTTCAGTAAAAATTTTGGAAGGAACATTTGTTTCTATTACAGCAGTATGTTTTCTTTAAATATGAAAGATCCCTTAAATCTTGTTATACAACTGAGTCCCAAGGAATTCCATGACTTTGACAAGGTCACATACAGAATTATTTGCATAACTAATACTAAAACCATAACTTTTTATTTATATAGTTCTTCCTAATATACACTGTTGTATATTGTGTGTAATTATTATTAGGAAATAATAAAAAAGTAAATGGTTCACAAATTATTTTATACCATCAGCTGGCAAAATATTAATTTACCTGTGAATAATAGATTAATACCCTGTCATCTTAGTGGGTAACATCATTTAATACAGAAAAACATGAAGTGTCTGAAAGACCCTACTGTTGTTTGTAATGTAGGCCATTATCAGCCAATCTGGAGACCAATTAATGATGGATTCATGGATATTAGAAATTTCAGAGATTTTCTTTTATCTGAAAGTATGGATTGCATTATATTAGTCTATGTACAATATCCAAAATATATTAACATATGAAACTGTAACCTAAACACTATAAACTGTAGACTTTAGGAAGCAAATAAGCAGTGCAAATACTATATTTATTATGGTGTTAAAGCTGTAGGTAGTATTTAAAAAAAAAAGTCAGACCGCATCAATCCTGTGTGTTTATTGTACATGGTTCAAGACATGCCTTAAGTTCTGATAATTAATAAATTAAAGAATTAAGTTATGAGTTTCAATACTTTCATTTTCATATATATATATTTAATCCTCACCTGAGGATATATTTTTAATTGATTCTAGAGAGAGAGGAAGGGAGAAGGAGAGAGAGAAAGATCTCAACATGAGAGAGAAACATCGATCGGTTGCCTCGTGTACAAGCCCTGACTGGGGATCTAACCCACAACCCAGGTATGTGCCTTGACTGGGAATAGAATTCATGACTCTTCTGTTCACAGCTCATGCTCTAACCAACTGAACCACTCTGGCCAGTACTTCACTTTTATATTTTATGTCTCCTAATATCTTTAAATACTTAATGATTTATGGAGATGTGGTAACCTTTGCTAACTTAGTAAAACTTCCCACTGTAAAAATAAATCTGAATTTTGCTTCATAATACATAAATAAAAAGGAAAAGATATGTTGCTATTTAGAACACTTAAGTCATAGTTTCCCTTAGCTGAGAGCGTAATAAATAATTTCTATATATTTAACATCAACTTAATACAGAGTATAAAGATTTAAATTTTTCCTTAGGAAAATTAAAAATATTTGTTACTCATTCACATTGTAAAGTTGCTTTGTCCTATCTAATGAACTCTTTAAAATCCTTCTCACAAAACAGATTCAAAAGTGTCTAGCTTTAATATACACAAATCAGTGAGTCAATGAGGGGAAGTGTGATTCAGTTTCAAGAAAGTATCTCACTTGTCCCCATGTCAGACATTCTTTCTTTAGCATCTTAAATTTTTAAAATTGTACTCATTGATTGAACAAAATGAAATATTTTCTGTTAAGTTGATTCAATACACTGAAGATAAAATTTTATTACATTGAAATAATGTGCTCACTTGATATACTTAAAGTTCAGCTGGTATATTTAGAGGTATTTAAAACAAAGCTTTTTGAATAAAGAAAACTCCAGGTAACATTTGAGCAAGGGATTTGTTACTGGAGCGGCTCTGCCTCAAGCCCGCCTGTAGTGTATGGGCCCTTGATTTCCCAACATGAATCCAGACGGGTTTGAGAGTATGTTTATTAAAGCCGGGGACAATGAAACAAAGAAAGAAATTAGGGTAGAAGAAACAGCAGGGAAGAGCCTAAGCGGTGCTCTGCTTTGGCTCTCTAGAAATGCAGGAAAGAAATGAGCCAAGGAGGGGCTGCTTTAGCTCACTGGGAATTCAGAGAAAAAGGGGGCCTTGGAGACAGGATCGGGGAGTGAGCCTGGGTCCAGCTGCTGCTGCCTCCCCCTTCCCTGGCTGCAAGTCTCACAGGACCTTTAGAAATTAGGAAGAAATATAAAGTTCACGGCGAGGAAGAGGCATGAGCATGCTCTAGAATGAGCCCACCTTGAGTCTTTGTCCTCAAGGCTTTTAATCCATTTTTCTCTCTGCAGACAAGAATCTTAGGGGAGGGTTTCAGTAGACTATTCATCAGCTTTTCCAGGCACATTTTAAAATATGCCGATGCATTAAAATGAATGTATGGGGGAATTTTGGATAATTCCTTGGTTTGTTTTGCTGTTTTACTTTTATCTTAGGTCTGTCTGGCTTTAATGGGGTTTTTGTTATTTGTTCCCCAACTTCATCTGTCTTTGGGGTTAGCTGGCACAAGTGGCATTAATTGGGCCTTTGTTCTCTGTTTTCCCAGGCCAGGGTGATCTAAGCTGTGTATTCTCTGGTCAGGGAGGAGGGTATGAGCCATTTGCTCTCAAGTGTCCTTGGTTGGGGAAGATAAAGTCTTGCAGTTCACAAACTGGCTGCAAGCTGCCCAAACTGTTTGGCCTTGTTTGATTTTCTTGTCTCAGTTTCCCCATTCCACTTGTCCAGGGATTTTCCTAACTTCTTATTATCCTGCTACAGAATAACATACCACTTGAAATAAATTAACTGAATAAGATAGGCATATACTAAATATCATTACCTTTTAGAAACTTTCCCTACCTCTTGCAAACTTTCCATAAGTTAATGTCGGCACTAGTCCTTAAAATAAAATTAACTGTAGGATTTGGCACTACTTTTGATTTGATCCTGCTTATGACATGCTTACAGTTGAGGTATAAAGAGTTTTTTAAAGCTCAATTACAAGTTATAACACAAGCTATGTCCGCCATGGAAATCAGCCTCAGGAATAGAAAATAAATGGAGAATGAGAGAGGGTTCAAGATCCAAAGGAAAACTGAAATGAAGATTAGAGATAAATAAAAACTAAATCAAGGAAGAAAATATGGTGAAACAGTTTTAATGAGGTTAAAGACTGAAGGTGAGAAGGTTTCATGGAAAGGAGATATAAGATAAAAAGAGGTTAAGAGGAGCTGAAAATTCCTTTAGGAGAATGATCGAAGGACATTAGTGCAGCTAGTTCTCACTAAAGCTGCATCAATCTTTGTTTAGGAATTTGTTCAATGGAAATTCAGATTAATTGCAACAAATGATAAGAAGGAGAGTTAGCAAGATTCAGATGATAAAGGCTGGGTACTTCTATTAAGTTTTGATGATAAATTGAGACTGCTAAAGGATTTTAATGTTTGTATGTGTTTTGAAATATAATATTTATATTTACATTTTAAAATTTATGGATTTCATTTTTATGAAATTGATACACAAATGATATTAAAAACAAGATTTAATAAATAGCTTTATAATGAAAAGCAATAGTATCTTACCCCATACATCTCACCTCTGCTTTGTTTAGGAGTGTATTTTTAATTATTTTATGGTCCTTTTCCCCATTGCCTCTATTTAGGAAATAATATGTTTTACCATTATATCTTTACTGTGTGTGATAATAATTAAAAATTTAGCTCATTTTAACAAATTTTGGCACATCCAGCCAACACATTTTTCAGGATAGATAAATGATTAACTTTGCATCTTATACTGTCTCCTTTGTACGTTGTTAGAATATTCACTCTTTCATCAATTATAGTATGCATTCTTTTACTATTGATTGTGGATCATATTTTAGCTTCTAGTGTTTGTCTCTGTGGTACATGAAATAAAGGTGTATATTACAAAATATTGATCCTTGGATACAATGATAATTTAATGGATGAATCTTAGAATCAATTGACTCTTAGATTTTATGAAAGATTTTTATTGATGTTATTAAACCTAAATATTGAATCAAATTTGAAAACAAATGATATTAATGTCACAATATAAATATGATTTACTTATTATACAAACATAATTTATGCAGTTATTTAAAATATTCTGATTTTCTTCATTTTTTATTGTATTTTAAAATCTAAGTTATTTAAATTTTTCAATCTTTAGAATGCCCATTTCTTTTGGAAACCTTTGTCCTGGAATTCCTCCATCATTCTGATATAATATTAACTGAGTTCTCATTAGGAGAGCAACAGAGAGATATTCATGGGACATCATTTCATTGCTCTCCAGATTTGATCATTTGTTATAATGAAATTCTTATTTTGTTGAGGCATATCAGTCATAACATGCCAAGAAATAGATTGTTAAACATTTTTGAGGACTTTATAAAATGTATGAAATGTATTTATTTTCCCTTATTATTATTTAGTAATTTAGATGAATTTTATAATTCTATAGCAAATAATCTTTTTTTAGATTATTTTTTACTGATTTTTATCATTAGTCTAACAAATGAGATGTGATTTTAGTCTGATTAGCATATACTTTCATAGTAATTTTTTTTTAATTAAAAAAAAAATTTTTTTAGATGCTCCAGAAAATAAGAGTTTTGCGTTTCTTTTATGCATTTGAGATTATGTGCTCTGATGAAGGAGGTTAAGGCTTATTTCAAAGGTGTGTTAACCTAGATGCACAGAAACAATGGACAAAGCTTGCTTAAAACCATTTCACTAGCTATAGGTCTGGGGGTGACTACCCACCATGACCTTCCCAGTTAGGAGTTTGTGATTATGACAGCACCTCATTTCACCCACACTTGCTTTTTATTGACTGTATTCTACCTGCTTATTTCTCGGAGGTTGCTGTTGTTTCTGTTGTTTCCTCATTATTGAATTTAAAATAAAGAAAAATGACATAATAGTGAGTTTTTGACTGGTCTGAAAGAGCTTCCTAAAAAAGCACATTTTTTAATCTTTTGTCTTTCTTTTTTTCCTTTCTTTTGTTTTTGTGTGTGTGTGATTTTTTTTAGTTAGGTTTTTTTTTTTTTTTTTTTTAATGTATTCTTCCAGGAAACTTTTATAATCATCCCTCATTTGTGTTCTGAAATGCTACAATGTATGTGTAGTGTTTTGTGTGTGTCACTCAACCCAGATTAGGCTGCCTGTCATAACAAAAGCCTAACTCATGAGAAAGGTGCTGGTTAAAAGGAAAGAGGTTTATTGGAGTGCAGCATCTCGAGAAGATGGGGGAATCCTATCCTCAAAAACCCATCTCCACAATTCAGTACAGACAGAGGGCTTTCTTAGGAGGGAGAAGGAAAGCAGAGATCAGGGGGAGGGTCTGTGGACACACAGGCAGTGTCCTTGGAGGTCCCAGTATGGATTTTCATGGTCGGCATCCTTGAGTTGGCCATCTGGATTTTTGTAAGTGAATTCCTGTGTCTGAGTGGCCAACATTAGCCGGAGCCTTGAAGTTCACACAGGAACTGAGACTGCTGGATTGTGAAGTATACTAAAAAATCTTTCAACATGCAGCCTCTAGTTTGGAGAGAAAAATTGGGTTAAAGTAACAGGCTGGGTTTAACATTTACTAAGATTAATATGGGTGGCTTTATATAAGTATAGCATATTCATTCTCCATTACATGTGTGTGTGTTCTGTAAACTGATTGATTCTTTTTAATTCATAGAATTTTATATCTTGGTTCTGTGACTACCTTGCATTATTTCTTTGGTATTTTCCTCTCCTATTTTTTTCTTGTTCTTTCTTTCTAAAAGCATATCTATTTTAGACTGTTGGACCAGATTTATTTTGTTATACATATATTATTTTTGGTATATTTTTATTTTATTTGTTCCATTTCATGGTTATTAATTAACTGGTGGGTTTTACTTAGGGATAAAAATGATCAAACCTATGCTTTAAAAATATAACTCACCCCAGTGTAGGAAACTGTTATTACCCCTTTCTCTAAAGAGCTTAGCAAGATAACTGCAAATGTCCAAAGACTATGCTGAGATTATATTCATTTTTCATAGATTTCTTTTTTCCTTTCTTTAAAAAATTAATTATTGCCCCTTTGATGAAAATTTTCTTAAAATTCAATTTATATAAAATGCTTCTGATAGACCTAAAATTAGTATATATATCTTAAGCTATAAATGATCTGTTATACTATTAAAGATCTATATCTATAAATAAGCTTGTAGAAATTGTGTGGCTGATAATTATCTCATTTTAAAATAATATTTTTTATCTATCTAGATGTTTAAGCAATACAGGGAAATGCATTTTATTGGAAATCTGCAATATGCAATATTATATTAACCTGGGAATAAAAAAAGAATAAATCTCAAGGAGTTCATGCTGTATCCATGCATTGGATATGTGAACAAATAAGTTTAATGTAATATTTAAGTGCTGTAAAAGTAACATGTAAAAACAATACTAAAATTCAGGGAATTAATTCAGTTGATTCACAGGTTCAGTTTGTGGGGGTTACTAAGGAGGTAAAGTTATTGTAAGATTCTTAGAAAAAGTAACTTATGAAGTAATTAGTCCTTTATGGATTGGTAACATTGTACATAAAGCTAGAGATCAGATGCATTGAATCACACATATAACTCCTATGATAATCATAACCCCTATTATTTGAAAAAGTATAGCAAGCTCAGTATTTTTTAAAAATATTCCCAAATTCTTTCACTGATGAATTTATGGAAAATGATGTTGAAAATTGTGTTTGAAGAGTAAAGGTGAGATGAAATGGTAATCAACCTTGAATGTCAGGCTGAAGAATGTGAATTTATAAAGTTGGAAATATTCAGGTGAGTTGTAGTATGCATTTTTTTTAACAAGAGAGAAGTATGGCATTCTATTCTAGAGATAGGAATTAAGAAATTCTTAAAATAACTATTATACCCTAAATATTAGTACTATATTATTTCAGCATACCACAGAAACTATATAATTAAAATTCCTGTTAAAATATGATCTGCCATTCATTCTTTTTCTACTACTAAATCTAGGGAGACTAATAAACACAATACTGGAGATGTGCACATTCTTGCTTTTAATTTTGATCCTCAGCTGGAATTATAAAAGTGGTTTTAACTGTTAGACATCTTTGAATAATTAGAGTTGGTTATGAACCATTGCAAGGATGCCTAAGATTATGTAGTTTCATTACTATATCTATAACCCCATGGGATTTTCACTCTTTACTCTCTGTAGAGTTGATTTATGCCAACACATTAACATTATTTTCCTAAGTATATTTTTAACAAAGGGTTGCCATGTAAGGTATTTTGCATTGCTGGACTTAATCTCTGGAGAAGAGAAGTTAATATGGACCAATATGCTATAGTATTGATGGAATCAGAAAGAAAACATCATTGATCAGTATGTTATTGACTTACTTTATCAAGAGATTTCATATTGAGATATCAAGAAAATATAATTTACTACAAATCATAGCTGTATGCAGGCGGCATTAATTGGGCTAATCAAATAGGATTTTCAATTTCTGTCTGCCTACTGTTTTTATTATCTGCCTACTCTTTCCTTGTTTCTTGCCATATATTGTAGCACATGAAAGCCACTTACATTATTTTTTACTTGTAAGCTATAACATTTATTTTTATAAGTGCTTTGCAATTGTAAACTTTAAGGACGGTAACTGAAATCCAGTAAGTTGGTTCTCAGTGAATAATATTTAACAAATCAATATTTTATAACAAATTTAAAGGGTAATTCAATATTTTCACCTTCTGGATGATATCATTCTCTAGATGTCCTCTGGCCATGAAGAGTCCTATTTTCTTCAGCTCCAGCTCCAGCCATTTATAGTGGCATCTGACAGAAAAAAACTTTCACCTTTTTACGGATGTGCTTGGGATCTCCAGGGCTTGTAGGATGCAGGAGTGACACAGAGGAGATTTGTCAGTATTGACTTTAACACACTCTAGAGAAATACTGATTATGGCTGTTGAACAGTTTCTTAGCTGCTGTCCCTGCTCAGTGTTTGGAATCAACTCAATATTTCTGACTAGAAAATCCTAGAGGAGTATTTGTAGGGGCCTATCATCTACTGGCAGGCAGTCGATAAAGCTCATCCAACTTTAAAGTGTATGCAATTTTTAATATTTATAGTCAGTATTAACTACCAGTACTATTTTTATACTTGGTTATTTTATATGACTGTATACTCCTATGACAATTTATCATGCTCCAGTTTCATGTCTTATATTCAAAAATATGTTTTTCAATTTTTCAATTACAGTTGACATTCAATATATATTTTAAAAAAAATTTTTTTTGCTTAAAATATTACAGTTGTCCCTTTTTCTCCCCAGTGACCTGTTCCACCCTGTCCCAACCCCCTCCCCAGTCCCTCTCCCCACCATTGTCCATGTCCTTGGGTTGTGCATATAAATTCTTTGGTTAATCTCTCCCCCTCCACCCACCCGCCCTTCTCCATCCCTCTGACATTCGTCAGTCTGATCTATGCTTTCATGTCATTGAATCAGTTTATTAAGTTCTTTAGATTACACGTATAAGTAAGATCATGTGATGTTTGTCTTTCTCTGCCTGGCTTATTTCACTTAGCATAATTTTCTCCAGGTCTGTCCATACTGTCCCAAAGGGTATGAGATCCTTCTTCTTTACAGCTGTATTGTATTAGTTTCAGTGTACATAGTGATTAAACATTTATGAAGTGATCATCCCAATAAATCTAGTACCCATCTGACACCATACATAATTATTACAATATTGCCTAACTTTCCTATGCTATACTTTACATTCATATAACTACTGTGTAATTATAAATTTGTACTTCTTAATCCTTTTATCTTTGGACTCATTCTCTTCATCACCCTCCCATCTGGCAACCATCAAAGTGTTCTCAGAATCCATGAGTTTGTTTCTGTTTTGTTTGTTCATTTATTCTGATTTTTAGATTCCACATATAAATGAAATCATATGTACTTGACTTCTTCTGCCTGACTTATTTCACTTAGCACATAACCTGTGGGTCCATCCATGTTGCTATATATGGCAAGATTTCATTCTTTTTTATGGCTGGGTAATATGTCATTGTGTATATTAATCACTGATTCTTTATCCATTCATCAATCAATGGACACTTAGGTTACTTCCACATGTTAGCTATTGTAAATAATGCTGCAATAAGCATATGAATGCAGATGACTTTTCAAATTACTGTTTTGAGTTTCTTTGGATAATTACCCAGAAGTAAAATTGCTTGTTATATATTCTTTGCTTTAAAGTCTGTAATATTTTTTTTAAATATATCTTTATTGATTTCAGAGAGAGAAAGGGAGAGGGAGAAAGGGAGATAGAAACATCAATGATGAGAATCATCATTGATTGGCTGCCTCCTGCACCCCACAACTGGGGATCAAGCCTGCAACCTGGAAATGTGCCCTGACTGGGAATCGAACAGCAATCTTCTGGATCCTAGCCGGTGCTCAACTGCTGAGCCATGCCCAGCTGGGCTGTAATAAATTTGTTTTTAAAGCCTATTTTATCTAGTAAAAGTATTGCTACCCCAGTTTTTTTTTTTTTTTTTAATAACTTTTTCATCCCTTTACTTATAGTTAGTATTTGTCTTTCAATCTGAAGTGAATCTCTTTTAGACAGTATATATAAGGGTCTAATTTACTTCCCATTAATCTCACCCTGCTCTTCCTCACACCTTCCATCTGAGATCTGTCAGTCTGTTCTGTGCTTCCATGTCTATGGTTCTATTTTGTTTGCCAGTTCATTTTATTCATTGGATTCCACATATAAGTGAGATCATGTGATACTTGTTTTTCTCTGACTGGCTTATTTCACTTAGCATAATAATCTCCAGGTCCATCCATGCTGTCCCAATGGGTATGAGATCCTTCTTTTTTACACTTGGATAGAATTCCATTTTGTAAAGGTACCACAGTTTTTTATTCACTCATCTGATAGGCACTTGGGCTGTTTCTAGATCTTAACTATTGTAAATTGTGCTGCTATGAACATAGGGGTGCATATATTCTTTCTGATTGGTGTTTAGGGTTTCTTAGGATATGTTCTTAGAAGTGGGATCACTGGGTCAAACTGCAGCTCCATTTTTAATTTTTGAGGAACCTCCATACTGTTTCCATAGTGGTTGCACCAGTCTGCATTCCCACCAGCCGTGTACTAGGGCTCCCCTTTCTCCACACCCTTGCCAGCACTTGTAGTTCCTTGACTTGTTAATGGAGCCATTCTGACAGTTGTGAAGTGATACCTCATTGTGGTTTTAATTTGCATCTCTCTGATGATTAGGGACATTGAGCATTTTCTCATGTGCCTCTTGGCCATCTGTATGTCCTTGTTTGAGAAGTGTCTATTCAGGTCCATTGTCCATTTTTTAATTGGATTGTCTCTCTCTTGTTGAGTTGTATGAGTTCCTTATATATTTTGAAAATTAACACCTTATCAGATATATCCCCAGCTAGGCCTAGAGATACTTTCTGAGGTTCTAAGAAATTGCTCATGATATTAAGCCTATTTTCCTATTCTTTACTACTGATTCTTAATGCTTGGCTACTCTGATCAACTGTAATGAAAACACTTTACACAAAAGTCACACTTTCTGATTTTTTCCTTTGTTTTTATTTGTATAAATCGATTCAGCAAGCCTTTCATAAATATGTGAGGAAAGAGATGACATAGAGCAAGAAGGTCAGAAGTCAAAAAGGAGGCTTTGAGACAATTTAGTTGTCTATTAAATTGTGAATAGATAGCAGACGTTTTACCTTCTAAAATAGATAAATATCTTTATTTGCTGAGAATATCAAAACAATTGCCCAGTGTAGCAAGATAGCTGCTTGCTTTCAAATTAAATACCATCCTAGACTCAGTTGGGAGAGTGGAGGCCTGTACAAGTAGTTCACCATCTCCATTCCAGCACAGGTAAATGTGTTATTTGGTCAAAAATAGCTTACTCTTAAACAAGCTACTAAGTGATAATTTAGTAGATATCTTGTTATTTTCAAATGTATTATAAAGAGTGGAAGTGCAAAGAATATTTTCATATTGAAATATTAACACCAAATATTCCACATTTTCTGGATTTGTTAGCATAGCAGTTGCTACTTATTTAGTGTAATTAACATTTGTTAGCTTGTCATATAGCCAGGTATTCAGTCATTTATGTTTATTTTTTTTCTCTTTTCGGTTTTGTTTACTTTGTTTATATAGTTGCTACTGAAATATAACCTTAATTTAATTATTCTTTAAATGTATACATTTATCTATATTATAGTTCATTTATATTCACTATGTGAACTGTCTTTTATTTAATTATAAGGTGTTTAATATATTTTATTTATTTTAATTAATGTTTAACTTCTAAGTGTCTATCTTTATTTCTCTTCCCATATTTCAATTTTCTTAGCCTGAAAAGGCAATGTAGCAGGTTTACAAAAAGCATTCCTGTTGAAAATCTCAGGTAGTGATAAACAAGCAGTCCCCTTTCAAATCCATGTCAGTATGAATCACAACAAACTAAAATTAAAAAAGTACCAGAGAATATTTCAAACTCTTACCTAAATGCTTTATTAGAGCAAAGACTATAGAGTGCCTGAAGAAGGATTCAGCCAGAGGAAATGTATAATATCTGTATGCAACCAACTGTAATCACGCACTTCACATGATTGCATGTAGTTGGCACTGTTTTTAGTGCTAGTAGCACCAAAAATATGAATTCAGTATATCCCTCTTATATTTTAATAATGAGTAACTATTTCTTCAAACATTTAGAGACACTACTGAGTCAGACACCTTCTTTCTTTGCTGGGGCAACACATAGAAAAAACAGACAAACAAAAAAACCCTTTAAGTTTATAAAGGTAGCATTTATTCATTGATTGATACATCCAAATATATATATATATATATATATAAAATGAGCAACTGTACCACACCAGCTACAGTATAGATACTGTATATACAAATGGATGTGTAAACACATCTTGATCTCCTGTAATTCATAGATCAATTGTCAGTACACAAAATTATACTAAAATATATGTCAGCAAAATGACAATATATTTATTCACCAGATGTATAGTTGAACAAATGGATAATTACTCCAGGCTGAGAAGATTATAAACAATTACACAACATAGTAAAAAAAAAGAATAATAAAGTCTCTTGAGGAAGAAATAAAATGGTCCAAATAGTATAGCACCATAGAACAGTGCTATGATGTTAAAAATATATACAATAATGACAATGAAATTAAAATTATTAAAATTCAATGAAGACAAACTAGTAAGAAAAATTGGCAATATTGCAATGAAGATGGAATTTAAAAACCTATGCATCAAATTGTCTTTCAAGTCAGTTACAAACTCTAATAAAAAAGAAAAAAGAAAGAAGTTACTTATATATGTGTACATTATCTAGTTTTACAAAGGTTTTTTGTAAATCTTTATTGAAAAACCGGGTATTCTTCTTAAATTATTCTCTTAATAAATTATTTCATATAAAGTTCATAAAATTCAGTTATTTACTATAGCAATATTTTGATTGCCACAGTGTGCAAATGATAGTCCTAGATATTTTGACCACAAATATAAAAATATATAAAGCTTTTTCTTACCCCACCAAAAATTGAGATAAAAAAATAGTAATATATTTAATGATAGAGTTATTTTCATTTACAACTTTTAATTTTATGTTTATTTAGATTATGTCTTAATAAATAGTGACTCTTCCTAGTTTAAATAGCATTTTAAAAAATGTAGTTATTTCTATTCAACATAACTCAATGACATAGCAACCTTTTTGTGAGCTTTGGGAGTAAAATTACCAATACAAAGATCATATTTAAGCCAAGTGCTTGTGAACTATTTAGAATACTATATCATTTGAAGGCATATCTTTATCATTTTGTGTGTATGAGTGTTCTGTAGATATAGTTATTCTTATATAATAAGAAAATGATACCTCCGGGCTATCAGATTTTTTATGGCTAAATATAATGCCAATACTGCAAGGTAAAGAAATGCTGGTATAATGCCCATGCTTGCTTTCTTCACTGCATTGCTAGAGATCAATCCTTGCTTGGTACTCTGTAAAACACCTGTATTTTTTCATGGAATATGCCAATGAGTGTCTGTTTATTCCACAACAGAGAGTTGAGTGTTTAGTTATTTTTAATAGAAAACTGTTATGATTTCACTATGCTCAATCAGACTTATAATTCTTACTTTTAGATGGAGTATGCATATGATGGATTGCATATTTTGTCTGAGGTAAATACAGTCATATTGATGTAGGAAAAATGTAAAAGACATTAAAATTTTTTAATACACATTTACTTTCTTGATCTTCCATGCAGAATGTACTTAAGAGGTGTTTGTAAATATACATTTGTAAGACAGGCTCCTCAGTTGCATGAAATAGATATTGATTCTGACTAACTTAAGCATTAGGAGAATTTACTGAATAGTTATTTACCATCAAAACAGGAGGACCAGGCTTAGAAAATAGGGAAGAAAAATAGGAATCTAGAGAACAAGGCTACTTTCTACATGGAACCACAGAAGCAACCTATGAGTACCTTCTTGCTATAAGTGGAGACAGATAGGCTCAGTTTGTATCAGCACCATCACCACCAGTGTCACCAATCAATTGCTTATGCTGGCACTTTAGCTACAGATGCCCCTCAGAACTTATATCACTGCCACAACAGTCACTGTTTAATTTAATTTCTTTATTGTCTCTGCTTATTTTAATCAGTACATCAGATTCAAAGCTAGAAATAAGCATGTCTAATTGGCAGAAATTCATACAATGGGAAATTTCCCATGCATCAGAGTGGGGTTAAATTGCTTCACACTTAAACAAGTAGAAACATCTCCCGCTTTCCATATTAAAAGATGCCACAACCAATATACATCATTCTTCCAGTTTGTACTTTCAATGAAAAAAATCAAACAAATTGTGTTCCTCATAAAATGCAATGATACCTTTTCAACTATCCCTCACGTAATTAAAAATGAATTCCCTCTCCAAAGAGGAGGAAAGAATGAAAGAGTAGAGGCTGCAGGAGTGAGGGAATGTGGGGTAAAGAAGAAAGGAAAAAAAGAAAGAAGAAAGAGTGGGAAGGAGGGAGGAAGGAAAGAAGGAAAGAGAAGAAAGACAGGTAACAACCAACCAATCAAACTGTGTGTACATTTGTATCTCTTACTGCATTCAGGTCCATGTTTAGCTCTCTAGGTGACATATTTCTCCTACCTTGTTCATGGATCTATCACACAATTTTGGAGTTGAGGGTGTTTGACATCACCTTTAATTTGATCAGTGAAATATCTATAGTGGGGAATCTATGGAAAGAATTCATGTGGGGCAAGAATAGTCATACAAATCAAGCCTGTTTTTAGTAGCTCGCCCTCAAAACATTGTGTAAGTCTCCTTCTCATTAGGCTTCCAATTCTATTTCCTCCAAGTCCCTGTTCAAAGCCAGCAAGTAGCTCCTTACCGTGCATTAGGATAGATCCTTGTCTCAATTTCTCTTTATTTCCAGAAAAATTAACAATAACATACTCCGCTCAGATTTATTCCCTCTCCATTTATAGATCACCTTTGCATTGAATTGAACCATAATAACAACCCTGTTCCAGCGGATTTCAGCATGTCAAAAAGATTAATGTGTGAACCAGATACTAGTCTTTTGCTTTGTTTTGTTTTTTGTTGTTCCAGTCAACTGGTCATAGGCAATTGCCCTTGAAATCCTGTTTCAGAGACTGAGAATGCAAATTAGTGTGCATCGACCTGATGGTGGGATGCTGGTATGTACTCCTATGCCACTTACAAGTTAGAGACATCAAATAGCATCCAAGGGGGTCAGATACCATGGCCCTTAGCATTCCATGACTAGATCATTCAATCTTTAAGCTCAATTCCTAGACCAAAAGCTGTTTTTCAAAATGAACACAGTTATTGTAATTCTGTCATCGGGGATTTCTACAGCCTCCTTACTGCATCCTTATTAGTTGCAGACATTTTGATATTCAGAACCTTAAGTACTGAGTGGCAATACTGCTTGAAGTTTTGCCCAAACCTGCTGGAATGCATTGTCTTGTGCTGAAATGGCTTACCAAACTTTTAAGCCACTGAGGGGATAAATGAGAGCACTGGAACACTTTATTTTCAAAATCCTAGGAAACTCACCTATTTTACAACTCGCTTAGCAATAGAAGGTGTAAGCTGTGGTATGCTTCTTTACTTTGGAGGGGATATCAAATATTTCACAGACATGTAAACAACAGGAAAAGTCATTAAGGGGGCAGCTTGTAAATGTTATCTCTGACCTCTAGCATGCATATATTTTGTCAAAGCATTTAGGAACAGTTCTACAGGATCACATAACATTATTTAATATAAACAGTCAATTGTAGTGTAATGCTTTGTGTAATTATGATATTACAAATGTACCTTGAATTTATAATGCTTTAGGGCCAGGAAAACATCAGGACAAGGCAGGGAATATATATTGCTACCTATTTCAGATAAAAGCCAGCTGATTATGATATTTCATGTTCCTTGGGCTAGAGAGAAAAGTATTTTCTATTCTAAAAATTACACACTGATTGCCAGGGACTGATTTGCTCAAGGAATACATTCTCATCACAAACAATAGCTGTGATTGCATTTGCAGGTGATTGATTTTAAAACAATCCAACTGCCATTTTCAAATATAATCTATACATGTACTGGAGAGTGAAAATGTGGGTGGTATAAGCATCGATATCTTTGAATCTTGCATTCTTTAAAGATGACACTAATTCTTGTAATCCCCTTCAAGTTATGGCATTGGAATTGATTTGTTCTTTAGTTCTTTGGTAGTGTGTGGGAGTTCCAAATCCTTTCACTTGACTTTTTCTACCATCATAATCATTATCTCAGTATCAAGATGACAATGTGGTTTTTCTTCCAGTTGGTAAAAATGTTTTTTAGAATAATATACCCATAATAAGAGAAATAAACATTTTATGGATGATAGATATGAGTTAACCTATCATGAGGTACACTTAGAACAACATAACAGGTATCTCTTGATTCCATTAAGCCCAGTTTGACCCATGGAACACAAATTCATTCTGAAATCTACAGGAATTAGTATTATTTTAAAATCAATGTCCAGTGATTCTTCAAAGAGATGGATGTCATTTTATCTAGTGTAAGTAGTAGGTCTGAAAGAGCTGAGAAAAGTAGCAGCATTACTTGTGGATGGTCAGAGAATTCCTATCTTTTATTGCTTTATGTTAGGGCGAGAAAAGTTTCATGTGTGGATATATATATATTTTTTACCTGTATTATACTTTCTATAGGAATAAAGCGATCAGAATATTATATTAAAAACTGTTCACATAGCCTTGGCTGGGTAGCTCAGTTGTTTAGAGCATTGTCCCAATATGCCAAGGTTTCAGGTTTGATCCCCAGTCAGGGCACATAGGAGGAGCAACCAATGAATGTGTAAATAAGTGGAACACCAAATCCATGCTTCTCTCTCTCTCTCTCAAATCAATAAATTTTTTAAAAAGCTCACATTATAATTCAAGTGAATATGTCTATTTCAAATGAATAGGGCTTAACTAAAGTAAATAATTTAATAATTTTCAATGAATAAGAAGATTTATCAAAATTTTATGTAAAAATATAGATCTTGGTTAGAGGACATGTGATCTACTACTACAAAACCTAAATTTAGAAAACACACTACTCTACATCTCATAGAAATGAACATAATCTTTCTTTTAAAAGTGAATAAATGACATGAGTATTTCCATTTTATTTAAAAATAATCAAGTGAGGCATTCTAGTTGCTACAAAATTCCGAAACAATCTTGATAAATATAGATGGGACTAAAACTTCTTATTCGAAAGGCTCAGGATAATTTTTTTCAGAGATATTTGGCTCACTGAATACATTTTACAGTTCTAATGCTATAATTTTAAAGACTTGTTTTATCCATGTATAGTTGCTCTACGAGAACAGTAGTATGAATATGTTAATGACACAGGTTTTTATTACTAGCTTATCTAAATTAATTATGAGCATTATGGTAATAATAAATATATATTTTTCAAAACATAACTGAACTTACAACATGGGTGGGAGGAAAGTATCACGTTTCACTTTATCTTAAAATTTGAAATTAAAATTTATGAAGTACAGTCCTTAAAGCTAAATTATATTAATGTTAACAGTAAATCTTTCAATTCATTATTTTTTATTTCTTCTTATTTACAGCCTGGCCTATTATATTTGTCAAATAGCTTTATCATTAAAGAGGCCTTTTGTGATATAAAACACCAATACATTTTATCTTCTGAAACAGATAATCAGTGATTGGCTTAGGAAAAGAGCTATTTATTTCTTAAAGAAGACCAGGATTTAGAGTCCCAGAGCTTCTCAGCTTATTAAAGAATGATAGTAAACACTATAGGACTTAGAGAAACTTTTCTTTCTCTGGTTCCTTTAGTTAATGATATTTATTGTAGCCCTAGTTTACCAGTCTTTGTGATAGATATTAGGTACACAAACTATTGTTTAAAATACATACAATTTCTGCTCTCATGGAATTGACATCAATACTTCTTTGACTCCTTTAATTAAACCATTTATTATTTAATTGCCTTTTTGGAATCTTGTCTTTTTGTCCCCACCATTTATTTAAAATTGATATTACAGTATTTGCTGATGGCACCTTACTTGGTAAAATGTGTAAAATATATTTATGCCCTCATCGTATTTTACAGCTGTGAATTTGACATAGAAGCTCTCTTGTGTTTTCTCAGAAAGATATTTAATCATTTTTATTTTATTCTTAAACAATAGTCAATGTGTGTGTGTTTCTTTGCTTCTCATGCTCCACTTGCCTCTTAAATCATTATGCTGTTTTTCAGTATTTTTCTGAACTCTCCATTCCTCCCCTGAAGTATATATGCAGTTTTCTACTTCAAAATCTGTAAATGGGAAGAAACTTCAGGAAAACAGGTAAGCACACACCCACGGCTCACACTACTTTGATGTCCAGTGATAGACCTTTCAGGGATGTTTCAGCATCCGATGTTTTGGTTTCTGGTCCTTGAAGGAAATGATTTCAATGGGTAACTGAAGCTCAGGAAAGACGGTGAGAACAACTAAGGAAATGTATGAATACTTCACTTGAGTGCTTCTGGAACCCAGTGAAAGGGTTTATCTTAAGAAATGGCTTGTATGAAAGGGAATAGAAGTGATTTATGTGCAGTATAGGTGAAGAAACAAAATATATTTAAAAAATATGTTTCTGTTCATATTTTAGAGAGAGAGGAAGGGTGAGGGCAGGAAAGAGAAACATGGATATGAGAGAAACATTAATTGATTTCCTCTCTCAATGTCCTGAATGGGGATCAAACCGGCAACCTGGGCATGTGCCTTGGCTAGGAATCGAATTGAACCCTCCACCTTTCCGTGTATGGGACCATGCACCAAACAACCGTGCCACACCAGCCAGGGCTGTATACTATGTTTATGTCATACTACTCTTCAACATATGTATGCATATGTGTGTATCATACATACACACAGATCTTTCCATCCTGTATTTTAACTATGTTATCTATTAGTACTGGAAGGGGAAAAATGCATGATTAAGTTCAACCGATGAAAAAGAAAACAAAAGAGAAGGTTATGCCTGAAGAGAGGTATTTCTTATACCTTTAAAAATATTTGCCTATGAAAAATGAAAAATTTTATACCATGAAATATAATATGAGGCAGTCATAGATTCAGTGCTCATATTTTAACAAAAGTTAACTTTTTTTGCCAATGTTGAAGAATGAATGAGTTCACTATGTAGACAAGGAAAGGAAAACCACCTAAAAGTATAATGCTGATAATTTACTGACTTGTATAATGTTCTCTTGTCTTAAGTGAAGATGGAAACTGTGACTAGTTTAACATCAACAGAACATAGTGAGGTGATAGAATGTGACTGTGCGGAGTATTTTTGCGTTGTCTAAGGCTCCCTCACAGTGATACTCTTCTGTTGGTCTTGAAGAGCAAACTGCTATGACTACTCTTTCACCTTGAGTGTCTGACAAAAAAATTAACTTAGAAGGCAGTGAGCCATCCATTCAGGAGGCTGTTATTATTTTTCTAAATTTTTGGTGGATTCTTTAAGATGTTCTATATACAGTATCATGTCATCTGTGTGTAGGGACAGTTTCACTTCCTCCTTTCCACTGTGGATGCCTTTTATTACTTCTACCTGTCTGATTGCTGTGGCTAGAAATTCCAACACTCTACTGAGTAATAATGGTGAAAACTTCCGTCCTTGTCTTGTTTCTGATCTTAGAGGAAAAGCTTTCAGCTTTTTACCATTGAGTATGATGTTAGCTGTGGCCTTGTCACATATAGCCCTTATCAAATTGAGGTAAGTTCCTTCAATACCTACTTTATTGACAGCTCCTCTTATGAAGGGATATTGAAATTTGTCAGACTTTTTTCTACCTCTTATGAGATAATATGATTTTTATTTCTCAGTTTTATTAATGTGATGGATCACATCGTTTTGCAGATGTTGAAGCACCAATTGTGCCCCTGATATAATTCCCACTTGATCATGGTGTATAATCCTTTTAATGTACTGTTGCGTTTGGTTTGCTAGTATTTTGTTCAGAATATTGAAATCGATACTCCTCAGTTGGCCTGTAATTCTTTTATTCTTTTTTTGTAGTGCCTTTTTCAGGTTTGGTATCAGGATAATACTGGCCTTATAGAATAAATTTGGAATCATTCATTTTTCTTTAATTTTTTAAAATAGTTTTAGAAGGATAGGTACTAATCCTTTTTGAAATGTTTGGTTGAATTCACTTGTGAAACCATCTGGGTCTGGGCTTTTGTTTGTTGGGAGAATTTTTATTACTGCTTCAATTTCATTACTAGTAATTGATTTGTTCAGATTCTCTGTTTCTTCATGGCTAAGTCCTGGAAGGTTGTATGACTACTCAAGTTAATTTTGCATCATTTCCTATTTGTTGATATAGAATATTATATATGTATATATTACAATAATATTATACATATTTGTATTGTATTATTACTGCTATAACTGCAAAGTATGTATGTTCCATTAGCTGTATTTATGGCTATTAAATATCACTGAGCATTTTACTCAATAAGTACATTAAGAGGAAAAATAATACTTCTTGACTGAGAATAAGAGATTCAGTGATTACTCTGAAATATTATTAGACATGGAAAGTAGTCCATATAAAGGGCCATTGTACTAAACAAAATTGTCCTGAAATGACTAAATATTTGGTTATATTTTATTTTTCTGTGAACAAACAAGTATAATAATTAAAATGTTTTTTTCTTACAAACTTTCAATTATATACCTAATTTTCCTGAATATTTTCTAATGTGGAATTCTCCTCAGAGTCAACAAAATATGTTTGTAATTTTAAAAGTATTGAGTTATATGAAAGCAGTACATGGTGTTCTCAGAGAATAAATATTGTGTATATTCTTATGTTTAAACAATTGGCAAATAAAATATAATAACATTTCATTTAATTTAGTTTGTAATGACTCAGTCTTTCTGGATTCTATAATCACCAGGAAATTAAGATTGAAATTTAATATATAGGGAGAAAAAAATACTACATTATATAATAACCTATTAACTTTAGTATGCAGTCCAATGTCTATATTTACTGATTATGTACCTGCATAGTTATTAGAAATTTTAGATTCAATAAAGTTAGCTTGACAAATTATATAGCCAAAAGTTAATAATTTACCTCTTTCTTTGTTTTCTAATATTAAACATTATACAAGATGTTAGGTAATATATACCACTAATATACAATATTATAATAAATTGGGGAAGTAAATGACAGGCAGTTTTAATATGTAATTCTTTACAATAATATATGTTGTTACAGTCATAAAATTAAATACAAAATATTTTTATAATATAGACAGTAAAATTGTTAATACCTTCATTCTTTGTTGAGTATTTTGATTGTCTTACCTTCTAATAACTGAAACATATTTTTAAACTTGGTAGTTAAATTATAAGTCAATATTCTTCACATGACGAATTGACTTCTTTGTTTTAGTTATTTCAAAATATGGCTTACAGTTCCAAATGCACTCACACATTCATGAAAAAGTTTTCATTTGTTCAGATATAACTTTCAACTATTTTTCTGTCCATGCCATGTTGAGCATAATTCCCCAGCAATGCAGATCATAAACAAATGATGGCTAACAAGTTAAATGTGTCTTATAATTTTCAACGAAGGGTAAAAGATATGAGTATCTATCTGGATCCCTACTGTTGAACCAGTAGGATAGCAGGATGGGAATTGGCTTATAGGATTGTAGGATCTGGCTGGGCAGATCTATAGGGCATATTGATAGGCTGAAATTCTAGGGCAAGTTATAGCCAACGGACAGATTTTCTTCCTCTTCAGAGAAACATCAGTTTTTATTCTTAGGTATTTCAACTGATTGGATAAAGCCCACCAAGATTATGAGGATAATTTATTTTATTCAAAATCAACTAGTTTAGATGGTAACCATATCTACAGAATACCTAAACACCAGCACCTAGATTAGTGTTTAACTGAACCTAGGCAAATTGATTAAAACTAGCATAACAACATGTGAAAATAAAACAGAAAAAGAAAATGTTTTTCTCAGTGCATATAAGATAAATAATTGGCTACTAATTTAGCTTGTATTGGAAATAAATACCAATGTGATCACCACATTTATTGTTTTAAAACACAAATTAATTTATGTAAAGATAATTTTATATTTTATCATTAATAATGGAAATTGATTTTTTAAACTTCAACTCAGGCATATGAAAATGTAAGTAGAAATGATCTACTTTCACTGTTATGTTTTAGCTCTATATTTTTCAAAATAAATTCAACGTTTACAGTGAAATAAAGATGAAACACCATGATGTGTTATTTTATGTTTGTGAAGAAACCACATGGTATTTCAGGGCTGCTCATAATTATACATCCTTTGTGAAATACACTGCTGTTATTCAAGACATGACAAAAACATTTATCTACATTGGTTGCAATAATAAAAGCATTATTAATTTAATTTTAGATGAATTCTTGTTAACCTACATAAACAGATTAAAGGTATTTAAAAAACAATTTTTTGAATAGGCTTACACAATCAAATCACTACAGTGATCACCAAAAAGCACCAAAAGCCCTGTAGGAGTGGCTCAGTTGGCTGAGCATCCTCCTGGCATCCAAAGATCGCTGGTCTGATTCCTGGCCAGGGCACATACCTGGGTTGCTGGTTAGACCTTAAAGAAGGCAACGGATGGAAGTTTCTCTCTCTCTCTCTCCTTCCCTCTCTCTAAGCATGTCCTTGGGTGAGGGTTAAAAAAAAAGCACTGATAATTTTCACTTTTTAGCAGGCAGATAATTTATGAAATGTGTTAGAAAATAAGATCAATTTTAACTTTAAATTACTCAATAAAATTATTGAAAATATTTATAAGTTACCTACTGATCACATTTTGAACATTCAGTTATAAGAAAACATTTCAAGTAGAGAAAAATAGTCACAGTCCCACCAGAAACAAACAAAAAATAAAATAAAAACAAGTGTTCAATTTTACTTATGACACACGAATCAGATTGGGTAAGACAAGAAGTATATATTTTAAGTACATTTTTATTAATTTGAGAGAGAGGAAGGAGAAGGAGAGGGAGAGAGAAAGAAACATCAATGTGAGAAAGAAACATCTAATGGCTGTTTCCTGCATGTCCTCTACTGGGGACTGAGCTGGCAACCCTGGCATGTGCCCTGACCAGGAATTGACCTGGGAACCTTTTGGTACATGGACAACACTCAAGCAACTGAGCCACACTGGCCAGGGCAAGAAATTTATTTATTTATTTATTTATTTATTTATTTATTTATTTATTTATTTATTAATTTATTTATTTATATTTATTTTTCCACCTAAGTATTTTTTACTATATTGATGAGTCATTTTTAAAATTATATATATATATAATAGTACTTTGGCATGAGTATAATTTAAAACTTTGAAATGCTTAATAAAAGTAAAAATAATATATTCCTGGTGAGCAATCAAACATGTAAATTAAAAATGAAAGAAACAGAAATGAACTGATAGAGACAAATGGATGATTGTAGGACTAGCATTAATATAAGAAAATACTAATTTTTACTAACAAAATTTAAAACGTAATGTTTTATAAAGCTTACTTAATTTTATTATGATTAACATTTTTGCATATATTAAAAAATACATAAAATTTTATGTCAAATTACACATCTATCTGGAAAACACTGGCTTCCAGCTCTCTGGGAGTGCTGAGGTGGAAAGGTCTAGGAATCAATGAGTCATATGACTAAAACCACTGAGAGTTTGAAGTAGCAGTCAGGGCACAATAAACCCATAGTTTGTTGATCATATTAAACCATCTTACCTCTGTGGTATTGTTCTATTAAAAATTGAATATTTACTTGGTTAGAGTACTTAAAATGTGGAATAAACTTCTTAGACACTGAGATAATTTTATTCAATGACCAAAATAGAATATTCATGATCCCAGGCTTTTATGCCTAAAATAAACAATACACTTTACGTAGCATTTTGTGCCCATTCCTTTACAATTGCTTGGTCAGGAAAATAGGTTTCATTTTTGACAATCTAGAATTAAAATATATTAGGTAACCATTTACTAATGGTGAAGGAATTGTAGTCTGTGATGTGTTTCTGAGAAGTTCTTTCAAGGGAGGTAGTTTTTCCCCATTTCTGCACTGTGGGCATAAATACACACTCTTTGTAAAAAAATTCATGACTGCAGTTCATCATTTAACCTAAAAGATTTTCTTGAAATTTTATTTTAAAGGAAGATTTGTTTTGCTATTCATGAAACAAATAAAGTTATACAATCTATTTACTTACCCCAAGGAACAAATAACATGGAATAAATCTAATATTCATGGAAGGTGACTTGGAATTTTAAGGAAATAAAAAAAAGTAGTGAAAACTACACAGTGTAATTATAAATGACAATCCACTCACTTCTTCATTATGTAAGTAAAAAGGCATGAGAATGTTCATTCAGCTGGGAAATCAAATTGACTTCATAACACCGTAGTGAAATAGTGGAAAATGCTACATACTTGATGCTTTGAAAATATATTTAAATTTATGTATGTATATTGGGAAATATTCATTTCATCTCTCTATATGTTTAGTAAAAGCAATTTATTCCAAAATAAGTCATTTTGCTCTCATTCTGATATCCCAAGGAAACTGTTCAGATTTAATTGATGTTCTAATATGGGAAACTGAGGTATGATGAAAATAACAGGAGTTCAATTTTGCTTCTGCCATTTTTTTGCATATTTTTTATTTTTTATTTTTAGGATAAGAAATTACTTTTTGTTACACTGTTTTATCTAGTCCTATTCAAATACACCATGCAGATATCTATTTGGGGGAAGTCTAGGTGTCATTGAATGTGTGGTTTTACATGTTAAGTATCTAGGACATAACATCACTCATATATAGTTTAAGCAGTTATAGTTAACATATTTGAAAATAATCTTCTGACACTTTTCTTTAAAATCTATGCCACATAGAATTATCTAAGTATGTCAAGAGCTGCTCTATCATCCCATTTTTTGGGGGGAGGAAATCTATATCTATATGTATATCTATCAATTTAACAATATACCTACTGAAATATCTATCTATTTATCTATATATCTATCTATATCTATCTATCTATCATCATCTATCTATCTATCATCATATATCTATCATCTATTGATCTATCTATGTATCTATCTATAATCATCCTTGACTCCTCTTACACTCCACATGCTATTAATGAGGAAATCATGTTGAATGTACCTTCTAGATATATCCAGGATCCAACCTCTTATCATCACTTTATGGATTATCACATATATTCATTACTACAAACCTGTTAGTATCCTAAACAGGAAGTCTGACCAGTTTAGGATATGAAAGTAAAGTAACATTTCTAAGATTATTCAGAAAATAAAGATCAGACTCAGACATAAAATTTATTATATTTTTTGTTTTATACTTTAAGTAAAATGACAGGTGAAATCCAGAAATAACTCTTTCCACATTTATGTAAGCACCTGACTGATTTGCATACAATATGTTCTCAGTGCATATTAGTGGATACACTTTTAGCTTAATTTTTTGGTAAACATCTATTGAACATTTAAACATGCCCTAATATTGGCACTAGGGTATTTTTTGTATAATGGCTTTTCTGATTTTCACAACAGCTCCACTATTCTCTCTTTATTGTTCATAAAGATGCTATCTTTTCTGCATATATACATAATCTTCCATATGAGGGTTAGGCTATTTTTTTTTTTTTTTTGGCAAGGAACCAGATAATAAACATTTTTTATTGTGCTGGCTATTTGGTCTCTATTGCAAATATTCAACCCTGACATTGTAGAAAGAACTCATGGAAAATAAATGAACGGGTGGGTGGGTCTGTGTTCCAATAAACTTTATTTACAAAAGCAGGTGGCAGATCAGCTTTGGTAGGCTGTTGGCAGACTGTTCTATACTATAAAGATTATGACAATTCCAAGTATGTAGGCTGTGCTCAGAAAAACCTGTTGAATTAATTTTATATTAGGTTAGGGAATTTATATAGTTTTACAAATGTGGAAGGAATTATTTTTTTTTTAAAAAAAGCATTTTATAATTAGTGTCTTATTATATCAATAAGAAAGTAAGTAAATGCACCAAATGTTTACTTCAGCCTCCTGAAGAATTATTCTCAATGATATATACCATAACTGTCTCTCTATAAAAGATTAGTTGAAAACTTAATTTATAGCACTTTAAATTTATTTTAATATATATAAACATATGCAGTGAGCTTATGGAAGATTCTGTAAATTAACCTATTGGCTATAACTCAGAAAAACAAAATGGTATGCTGAAAGATCAAATGAGTTTATTTATGGTTTACGTAAATATAACTCATTTTCATATGCTATGTTCAGGCCACACTATTGTTTTATTTTTAGCTACAAAATAGAAAAGTAGTTCTAGAATTTTCTTGGACATAAAACATGATAGAGCTCTGGCCAGTGTTGTGCAGTTGATTGGGTATCACCCCATGCACCAAAAGGTTGCTGGTTTGATTCTTGATTAGGGCACATGCCCGGGTCATCCATGCTTCACTCTTGCATCGATGTTTCTCTCTCTCTTCCTCTCTCTCTAAAAATCAATAAAAAATTTAAAAATAACACATGACAGATATTTTAAAATATTTTTTAGTATATAATATTATTTACAGAACATTCTATGCTGTTTAATAGCTGAGTGTATTCAGTATGATTATTTCTCTGCTTAATATGAGGTAACCTAGAGGCATGTATTTATGACAGCTATCTAGTTTTGATTACTGAGGATGTTATATGCACCACTTTTTAAAATGCGGAAAACAGAACAGCTAAATTCAAAGGCTTATAAGCAGTGAAAAATAAGCCAGCTGCTCATATACCCCTGAGGTATAGATTCGTTACTCTGTATTTCAGACCTTTAATTTTGGTGTACTTTGGAAATGTATTGTATATGATTTATATTAAAAATCTTGGGTGTTACATTGATTTTATTCAAGAATTACATTTCATCCAATTTGAAAGTTCTTATCTTGGGTATCTAACAATTCTAACATTGATTGCCAAGTTCTGGGAACAAGCTGTATAATTCCAGATCAGACTGTGCCTTCTGTTTATTATTCAACAACAAAATTGGATAGAATAGAATATTGGTAGTCTCAGAATAAGCAATTCTGTGTACAATAGTGATTTATAAATATTGTTAAAAATTCTTCTCTTTAATAATTGTTTTCTAATTTCATCTTTAACACATTTAAGCTCAATAAATATCATGTCATTTAAAATTCTTATCGATTTCATAGCAAGTATTCATTAACATGATGTTACATCACTAATTTAGATTCCAAATTTGATTCACATCTGAATGTGGTTTAAAAAGATGAGATTTGATACATTTCTTAGTGTAGTTTTATTTTTTAGAAACCAACGGGGAATTTATTCTAAAAAGGAGCCAGCAATAATTATATTTTCATGTTTTGCCTGAAGTTTTCAGGATAAATATTCCCAACTCATTCCATCAAAAACATGAACAATGAGGCTAGGTCTGCTGGCTAAAGGCTGACGCACAGTACAGTTGATGTAGACTTAGAGGGGTGGAAGGGAGAGGAGTGCTCAAGTTTGTTATGTCTGGCTGTATCGGGAAATACAGGAGTAGCAGATGACAGGAGTGAGGGAAGATGATTGCCATGTATGCTTTTCAAATTGGAGATGTTATGTATATTTTTTTCTCTTTGTGACATTACCATCATTATTTGCCCACCCCCACTTCCAAACTCATATATTTAAGACCTAACCCCTAATAAGATTGTATATGGAATTAGGACCTTTAAGGTGATAATTATGCTTAAATAAGATCACAAGGGTGGGGCCCTGCTCCAGGGACTGCTGTCCTTAAAGAAGAGGAAGAGACTCTGGGGATGTGTGCACCAAAGAAAGGTTATGTGAGGACCCAGGGAGAAGCTTGCTGTCTACAAGTCATGGAGAGATGCCTTAGGAGAAACCAAACCTGACATCTTGATCTTGGAATTCTAGTCTCCAGAACTGTGAGAAAATTAATTTCTCCTGTTTAAGCCACCCAGTCTGTGATGTGATGATTTGTTATGACAGCCCTAGTGGATTAATACAATTGATGTATAACATATATATGGAAAAGTGCATATATTATAAATATTGTTTGATGAATTTCCGTAACTTATTAAACTACTCCACACGTTATGATATGTGAGTTTACCAGCACTTAGGAGACTCCATTAGGCATCTTTCCTTCTACTACATCACCAATGGTAACCATTTGTTTGCCTTGTTCTTGAAATGTATATATATTTCTTGAAATACATACACACTCTGGCTGTGTATATATATGGAATCAGTATACAATAATTACTCTTATCTTTAACTTATTTAGCTCAACATTAAGCCTCTGAAATTCATTTAATTTGTGGTTCATATGTACAGATCACTCATTCTCATTGCTTTTTATCATCTGTTGGATGAATATAACACATACATCTATTTATTCTGCTGTTGATGACATTTGGGTAGCTTCCACTTTGGAACTATCACAAATAGTAATCCTATGAACATTCTTATGCATATACTTAGCTGAACATATGCACACATTGAGATTAAGCATATAACTAGAATTTATATATTCACTGTTAGGAGATGCTTCCTTGTCTTCCACATTGGTTGTACCAATTTGCACTTCCTCTAGCTTTATATAAGATTTTCCATGTTCTACATACTTACCTGAACTTAACATTCTCAGGACTTTTAGTTGTTGCTGTTCTGTGACTTTAATTTTAATTTTTGATAACCACTGAAGTTGATAGTCTTTCTTATGTTTATTGTGGTAGCATTGCTACCACATTAGTTACTATGACCAAAGCTGGAAGAAGGGACAGAAGAGGGAGGAGTCTGGTCATGTTCTTCTATGAGAATTTTACTCTAATATTAATGTATTTCTTCCTAGGTCTTCTGTCCCATGGGTTTACAGGTGTTAGAGACCTAATGAAGTTTGCATTTTGTGAAAGTATACCCATATACATATAACAACTTTTGCAGTGTAGGAATGAGCCATGTATAAATTAATCTCTTCTATATTACATTCATTTCTATATTGGTCCTCACCTATTTTATTTTAGAAACTTTATTGTCCCATTGACAAAAGTATATTTCTAAGTCTCCCAGGTCATTATGCTCATGTCATGAATAACCACCACCAATGTTGGAGAATATGGTGGGAGACAAGAACCCTGTCTCTTAATTTAAAATTATGAGAGATTATTTAGCAAAAGAAAGAACTAAATTTCCCATTCAGGTACCTGAAGTACTTCATAAAATCCAGCTTTTCGTCTTTACATTTATTATTTTTTCATAAAATCATTTTTCATCTTAATGATTAGATCCATTTCCTTTCATATAGATATGACCCAAGCCTCTCTTCACCAGTATTTCCATCGCATTTGCTACCTGAGATATTTTCTACAAACAAAACCTTTTCTCATATATTCCCTTGTCTCTGTTGCTCTGTTGCCTAAAAGAATCCCTTCTTGGCTCCATAGTCTCTCTTTAGATCAGCTTAAGAACTTCATATCCTGCCTGGCATCAGTTCCAGTCATGTCTTTGACATTTTAGAATTAATGCATCTTTAATTTCCCTTAATTTGGCTCTATGACACCTCGTTTTCTCCCTTGGTTTTCCTTATAACTTACATATTTACAACTCTGAGTCGCTTATCTTTAATATTGAACATTTCCTAAGGTCATCTCTTATGTTCCTTTCTTCCTTGTACTTACAAAGCTGTCTCTTGGCTATCCCATTTGTTCTTAGAATGTAAATATTGCATCAGTGTAGAGAATATAAAATTGGCTCCCATTTCAAGTTCTAAAACACAAATACTCAGATCCTTTGTTCATATGAAATGAAACACTTTGCCAGATTCACATATGATGGAAATAGTTTGTTCCACTATGGTCATATCTTGTCATGGCATATTAAGCACTCTCATTTGTTGGTCAGTTCTATGTGTAACAGTTTATATGCAAGAGTTTCATGGCCAAATATGCTTGTGCCATTTGCCACCTAGGCCATCCTAATATAGTTAGATTCCCAAATAAGCTCTGTGTTTCCTGCTTCTGAAAATGGGGAAAATAAAACCAGCAGGTGTGATGGTATACATATAAGTAAGTATGTGTTATTAGTAACATCACAGAGAAGGCTCAGCAAATTCCTGAAAGTCAGACTACCAGCAACATAAAAAATATATATTTATTTTCTTTCTCTCCACCAACTTTAAAAATGTGAAAATCACACCTTAAGGCTGCTTTTAGTTCAGTGAGAAATTGAAAATACACTGCTTTCACTTTCCCTAGGTCTTATGTAATTTATTGCTTAATTTCTATGGAATTAAAAACTGCAAGGACTAGGAGCCAGGCCGTTAGGTATATTGTATAATGAGTGCAGAACTTACCTTACATGCTGTGGCTGTGATTTGAAACATGACGCTAAGAAGTGCAGTGCCGTGTTTTTTAATAAGAATCGTCCCTGAGTTGTGGTTTTAATACATTTCTGAGTTCCTAGTTGAAGAATTATGTTTGTCATCATTTAATTTAAACTGATGTGATCTTACAGCTTTTACATTTGAGTGGACCATCTTTATACTGTTGTTATAATATGACAAATGGTCTTTAAAAAGTAAAACTTTCTTCTCTTTTTAAAGGAAAAATTTCTGTAACTGACACATTACATGATTGCCTCTCTAAATCTCTTTGTACGTTTAGATACTACGAGTGTTGTTTCTAAATGCAAAATGCTTAAATCAAAATGGATACAAAACTACACTGTACTTTTTATATATTTAGTTCATTGCTTTATTCATTTTAATAAGCTATCATCCTGACTAGGGACACATGCTAAGCGTTTGAAATTCTGCTTATTTAGCTTTAATTTTGAAAGCTCCTCACATATTTATATCGGCTCGCATTCTCTGAAGTTACCCAGGGACCTGAATGATCCTTTATTGAAGCAAGATGGACATTTGCACGGCTTGGGATGCACTTACCGTAGCAGCAGCCCCACCAGTCTAAATGACCTCTCTCTGGGTGGAAGGCTCAAGTGTATACCTAGGTTAATGTACTTCTTCAGAGAGTGAGCATTGGGAAGATTCTTATTAGTCAATTTATTCACTTGATTAAAGATGACTAATCATATTGTTTTTTGAAGAACTCTCGTAGTTATTAATTTGAGCCAAAAGAGAGAGGAGGGCAAATTCACCTTAGCTACTGAAATTGTGTGCAGAGAATTGAACACTTCACATAGCCACACACTTACGCTGCTTGAGTGTGAAGAGGGAATAGAGAGTTTCAGCGGCTGTGTTCTGTCGAGATGCAAGTGCAGATAAGCCTTTGATCTTGAAGGCTTATGGAATCTGTAGTTAAATGATGGAAAACTTACCTTCTTCCAGAAGTGTATTTTACAAAGTGATTGTAAACGTGCTTGCTGAATGCAAAACAGACTTAATAGATAATCTGAATCGTGTTGACTTTAGAAACATTGTTAGTTAAACAGAAACTTAGCCTAGCAGCATTCTACATTAACATGATGTTGTCTTGTGAATATATCAGTTGATATTGGTATAGAAGTATTTATTTTTAAAAGAAATGTCCGATGAATATAACATGCTTAATTTGAAGTGTAGTTCTTTTTGTTGATAAGCTATTTGAGCAAAAAAGGAATGATGTATATAAGATAAAGAATTTTAAAATAGGAAACTCTTTAAAATAATGTTTAATTCTGTCAGATTTCTAATATAGTATTTGTTAAACTATTATATCTCTAGAATATCTTGTAGGTGTGGAGTTAGGACCATGACCTGCAGGGAATTTGTCTTAAATCTGTTTTTGGAAGGTACACACTGTTTTACTTCTTAAGAGATTCAGGGGGGAAAAAAGATTCTATTTTAAATCATAAAATTATTTAAAGAATTAAGAAAATGTAGTAGACTAACAAACTAATATTTAAAAATAAACCCTAACTCTAACTCTCAAAAAATAACAGATTGCATTAAGTTAAGCATGTATATTTTTAATATATTTACTCATACAGATTAACAGAAATATTTTATGAACACAGAACCAAGTTATATATGTTATATTTACTTTTAAACTTAATGAACAGAAAAGATGGTTCATGAAGACAGTATCAGTATCTTGAATGCATGCCTGCTGCCCTTCTCTCTGCTGCTAACCTGAGTCCCAGCATCTCTTCTCTTCAGATGTATCATCACGATGTGAGCAAAGTCATGGGCTCTGCCCTAGACTAGGAGATAGTGGCCACTAGAGGACCAAAGCTAGTACCAACTGTGTAAAGCCCTGAAGCATGAATAAGAGCATTTCCTGCAGATATTTTGGCCCTTGGAGATAACTAAGAACAAGAACAACTCTGGTCTGAGTGAAGGGCCTGCTGATGTCTCTCATCCCAGTGGTCACAGGGCTGAAAACCAGGATTTGTTCTCTCTACCCCTGCAGCTGCTACTGATGGGAATTTGCAGGTGAGAAGACACAGGAACTAAGGCAACCATTTTCATCACTGTTAAGTATTCCTCAAATATTTATTCTTTCCGATGTGTGAACATTTTCACACATGGTGCATAATTATGACAGTTTATATAGGATTTATATTTAGAAGTGAATTTAAAAGATTTCTAGTTTTCCTGTAATATTGATCATCCCTTTTTAAACGCTAAAATGATAATTCCTAATATTTATCTGGCACATGGTCTCTCAGAATAAAAGTATAAGTTAGTCTAATTTATATTTATATATGACTAAGTACTGGCCAAGGAGAATGAGATATTATAATGTATTTTCTTGTCAAAGTAGTCTCAGAAAAATTGGAGATCTAACCCAGTATTAACCTTCACTAGTAAAATCAAGTCCTCAAGTAATAAATTACAAAGTATTGTGAAAAGTGGTTCAGGATTTATAATATCGTTTCCTTGGATGTTTCTCACTGCATCAGACTCACTCTATCTTGATTTAAATGTGAGCTATTAAATGAAGTATGCATCTACAGTTCTTACACAGAAGAGAGTCATCTCAGTTATGAAATATTTTTATTTTATATTCAGATAGTGATAGAACTTCTGTGATATTTTCCAGAGAGCCATTTCTCATAAATCCATAGATTTTTGTGTATCTTATAAACAATCCAAGACAATTTGTTAAGTCTCTCCCACTGTGTCCCATATATACAGACTTTTGCTAGCAAATATCATTAGTTTGCTTGCCAGGAAGTCTGATTAACCTGCCTAATAGGACAATAAACCAGGTCACCTGCTTTCTTTCTTTCATTGTAGATTGGACACTTAACTCTTTCCTTCCAAGATATATAAGCAGAAGCAATCTCTCTAAATTCTTGTCAGTATCTTTAACATTAGAGATCATTCTTCTTCCTTCCTCCTTCCAAGTAGAGTCTGGATGTGGTGTATGGAAATCCACCAACAATTTTGGCCATTGATATGAACCTGAGAATGAAAACTTTGCCAAGTAGAGAAATAAGAACAAATGTCTGTGTTCCTGTGCTTTCAGAGTGATATAGCAGTACCTGAATGACTACTTTGAACTTTTCTCAGTATCAGGGGAAAGTCTATCTTGTTTAAACTTATGCTATTTTTTAAGTTTTTAAATTCTCAGGTGACTCTAATGATAACTAAAAAAATTTGGAATCAAGAAGTAGAGTGCCCTACATGACAGAAAGAAATTATGTGACATCAAAATGACAGGAGCAGATGGGTTGCAACTTTCAAGTGCTCACATATTGTAGGCTCGCAATCAGAAAATGCTTGTTATATAATGGAAGTTGTATCATTGCATTATCGGATAGAGTCAAAAGCATGACTAGGGAAAAGAGTGAACATTAAAAATGTTGGTCTTGGATGTCCATTTTTTGTCACTTCCATTAAAGTCCTTCAATACAGAAGTACTCAGAATCAGACAATCTTCAAGTGGGGATAGAAAGGAATGAAGATTTGTTAAAGAAAGCATACTCTATGGCTAAATATCATGTAATTTCAACCCTCGATGATTGATAAAATGGCTTCGGTTTCTAAAACAATATCATTATAAATTTTGTTGTAAATCAGAAGACTTAGCAGGTAGAAAGATTAAATATTTCTGTCTTACTTGTAGCTAGGTTTGGCCATGTTGCTAAATTTTACCATAGAAATGTAATTTGATGTACTATGTGCAGTTTCTGGGAACTGACCATAAGTGAAAAAGTCATTAAAACACATTTTCTTATTTTCTACTGGTTGAATACAAATGCAATTGCTAGAGCTCCAATGAAAGTTTTGAAACCTAACATAGCATCAGGATGGAGTCAAATATGGCAGAGCAACATGGTTAAATAAGCCTGGATCCCCATCCAAATAGAATATCTCAGCAGTTCTGATTCTACACTTTTTGGATAATTGAAAATATTAAACTCCAATACAAAGTTTTTTTAAAACTTGAATTGCTTCTGATACTCAAAATAAAACCCAACTGTGAAATATTTGTGAGAACTAAAGTGCTAAAAACATATTACATAAAGGACATCATTAAAATATTAAGGAAATGCAACACATGGAAAATAAAAATACATATTGCATTTATATACATGGAAATTTTGTGCTGGGAATATTAAGGATAAAAGAAGGTAAAATTATATACTGGTAAAGGACAGTTTTCTCTCCACAAATTTAAAAGTCATAACCAAAAATACACTAAAAAGGGCAGTTAAATGCTTAAGATCAGAATTATTTGAAATACATGTTAATTTCTACCAGTATTTTGATTAACCTAGAAAAAATTTTAAATATAAAAATATGAGGGATAACTAATGTTACAAGAGATTAAAAACAAAGTGAAATTAGACAATTAACACATGAGCTAGCTTTTACTCTTCGTGTCTGATGAACCCTAGGAATGTTGAGCTTTCATTTTTATGGCTGCACGGGGTGCAGAAGATAAGAGAAAGTATAGAGCTCACCCCAGTTTGGGAGTCTAATTAAAAACTAATCAGAATTTAGGATTCAATGATATACCCTTTGTGAGAAGTAAATAAAAAAGAAAATGAAAGGATTAACCAAAGAATATATATGCATAACCCATATATATGGGGGAAATGAAGACTTCTATAATAGTGTCAACAATAAAATGAAGTTAAGTAATAAAAATAAATCCATAATACAACAATAGAAAGAAAACTTTCCATCTCAATGGCTTTGTATTGATAGGTGCTGGAGAGTGCATCTTACAGGGCATTTACAAGTCAGTCCTCAGACGAGTTTATATCCTAAATGCATGCTACCTTGTGGTCAAAGGGCCTCATGGGTAGAATTTAACTGAAAGGATTCCTGGGTTAGAAGTTCCTATGACTCTTAGAACTGAATGCACGTTCTTTCCACAGGAAGACAACTTCGGCACAAAACCACAAAATCAACATAGAAAGAAGGAGAGTATCCCTACCATATCAGACAAAAAAATGAATTTCATAGATTTTAGTTATATCGATCATCCAATAAAGTTTATAGAATAAGCATGTTCAGGTTTTTTTCAATTTCTACTTTTAAAAATTGAACAAGAAACAAGAGCTAACAATGATAATGACAAATATATTTTAAAACAATTCGTTTAAAGCTTTTAAGAAAAACTGTTATAATAATTGAAAGATAAAACTTAATGGAAGAGTTAGAGAGCAGATAAGTCAGCAGAAAATAGAAATTTGAGCATAGAAAATAGATTCAAAGAAATTATCCACAGCACAATACAGTGAAACAAAGAGCTAAGAAACAAGAAATAGGACATTGAATTGCCAATGATGGAATGGAAACAGTATATTGATGTTCCGTTCATTCCATTCATTAGAGGTATCACAAATAATGAGAAGGAAAAAAACATCCATTTTTAAAATATGCCTTGTATCTCACTTTTAAAAGATGTTAAGATACCGCCTATTTTATTTTGATACCTGATATGTACAGCATATTTTATTAACTAATCAGGGCACCACACTGATTGAGCTCATTATTTGTGAGTTGTGGACACTTTTTATTAAAACAAGACAGGCATGGAAAAAATTAAATCTGGAGTTTTTCTGACACTCCCAGGTAATTGTTCTTAAGAAGATTGTCTAATTTAATGAGAATCACGTGTCTAGGAGTACAAAAAATGATATCAGTAACAGGAAATAAAGCAGCACATTATCTCAGTAGTTGAACCAAAGAGTAATGATGAATATGGGAGACAAAATATGTAATAACAGTGAGTTAACTTCAGAGAGTTCTAAATACCTGGATTCTACAGTTTTATTGTTCACTTCTTTGTTCTGATAGTTGATAACCTTGTTATATTTATGAATTATCTTAAATTTCTGAGACATTTCTTTTGAATGTCTTTGAATGAGACATTTCTTTATAAACTTCATATACATCTACATTTCTAGATTTGAAAGATGACTCCAAGAAGCTAATATCTGAAAATATGAACAAAAGTCTCTTGATAATGTCAATCAGAGCTAGATTGACCAGATTGTAGAATTACTTGAATTTTAAGCAATTTAGATTACACTTTATCCAGTAACTTTGGGTGGTGGTGGGATATTGATAGGGGTGATTTTATAGAAACAATGTAACAATTCCAGGGAAATAAATTAATTATGGATAGATTAATTGTTTGACAAGAAAATTATTTAAGATGAAAATAGTATAACCACAAGGTACTGACGGCCTGGACCACAACTGGAAAAAAGGAATAAATGAAAGATGTATTAAAAAGATAGCATTTTTGCCAGAAAAGACCTAAGTAAATCACTTATAAACAAGCTGTGTATGAATTAAAATATATAAAATGCAGGTGATAAGTATAATCATATCATTGTTTTGTGTTTCACAGCTACACCCCATATTTGCAAAGTTCATTTCTCATATTTCTACCTTATTTTCACTTGAGTTATCTGACATCTTTGCTCAGGTGAAGTCTCATTTCTGATTCTAATGTTTTTAAATAACTTGCTTATTTATATATTATAGTTAAATTTCTTTATCTATTATTCAGTACTTATTCATTTCAGTATATTCATAATATATTATCTTTTCAATCAGAGATAGAAATGAAAGACAGAAAAAGAAAAATATATCAGTTACAGAGTAGAAGAAAGAAAAATATATATCAAAAGTACACATTCAAACCTTGGTAGCAGTTATTTAAAGACATTAACAGAATAGGTTTTAATAAATGCTTTTGATTCATTTAAAATATCAGAATGGGAGACATGTTAACAGCCTCAATTTTTAGACATGTGCTAATGATTTCACTAATCATTTTCTCTTTGTGAAGTTGAGTTAATTTAAAATAATGAGATCACAGTCTCCATTTCCAGCTTTGCGCCTTTCTAGAATAAGTATTGAAATGGCAGATGAAATTGAAAAATGATGGCATCTCAGCTCTTTTCAAAAAAGAAATACACAAGCAGAACATGTAAGCCCACTGTCACTTCATATAGTAGCAATCTAGACTAAAATGAAGATGAAACAACTTTCTTTGCTGGAGTAAAGATATCAACTGCATTAAATTGGATTTTTTGGTACTTAAGTGAAAGGCAGCTTTTCCAGTCTCTGAATTACCTGCCTCAAATCAGTTCATAAATTGGACTAAACAGTATTGAGTTTTGAGGTTGTTTTTCTATTCTCTTTGGTTGACACTAAGTTCAGTGCTTCATTTCTTCTTTAACTATGAAAAGAGCTGTAATAACAGAGACTATCAGTAATGTAAAAATAAAAGGTTTCAAATTGCATTTGTGTCCCCAATGTCCACTTCAGACTTGTCTCAAAAAAATCACATATTTTGAAGTAGTTTTAAAGGGCTCTCCTTTTGAATGGATAATAATTTATTTCATGAGATACACATTTTATCATTTGAAAATAAGAGAAATATAATTACTCTTTGTTCACTTTTCAGTATAATTGTCCAGAGAATGTTGGTACTTACACTGGTCACTTCAGTTTCCACAGCGTTAGAATATATATTTTAACACAAATATACATACACAAATATATGTATATATATATTTGTGTATGTATATATATAAATAGTGTTCCCAAAAATGTATACACACTTTAACAGCTGATAACTCATTTAATTTTCACTCCTTTTCAGGTTTGACTGATTTGAAATAATGGGTGAAGCCAGACTAACTTTGAACAAATTTATTCTAAAGTGCCACTAGACATTTTTTTATGGGGATACATCAAGATAAAGTTTACTGTACAAAACCGGCAACAGTTGACAAATTGAGGGTGCACAAATACCAAACAAAATGATTCTTTTTTTAAATTTATTATTTATATTTATTTATTTATTTATTTATTTATTTATTTATTATTTTTAAATATATCTTTATTGATTTCAGAGAGAGGAAAGGAGAGGGAGAGAGAGAGATGCAAACATCAATGATGAGAGAGTCACTGATTGAGCCCCAACCGGGCATGTGCCCTGACCGGGAATTGAACCCCGATCACCTGGATCCTAGGTCGAAGTTCAACCCCTGAGCCACGCCTGGAGGGGCGATTCTTTTTTTTTTTTAAAGTTTATCTTTATTGTTGAAAGTATTACAAATGTCCCCTTCCCCCCCCATTGACCCCCTCCACCCAGCACCCTCCCCGCCCAGGCCTACCACAGTTGTTTGTCTCCATGGCTAATGCTTATATGCTATAAGTTCTTTGGTTAATTTTTTCCCAGCCCCCCTCCTCCATTCCCTCTGAGATTCATTGTTCTCTTCCATGTTTCCATGTTTCTGGATCTATTTAGTTTGTCTGTTTATTTTGTTTGTTACAATCCACATACAAGTGAGATCACGTGATATTTGCCTTTCTCTGACTGGCTTACTTTGCTTAGCATGATGCGCTCCAGGGCCCTCCAGGTTGTCCCAAAGGGTAAGAGGTCCTTCTTTTTAACAGCTGCATAGTGTAAATGTACCACATCTTTCTATCCACTCATGTACTGATACAATTATTGATGTTTCCGATTCCATTGCTTCTCAGTATCAGCAGTGCCAGGACCAGAACAGTCATCAGTTTGAAAATAGGCATTGACAAAAAAATTATTCATTTCTATAGATTTCTTTAAATTTTGAAAATGAACTGTATGTTCATAAACACTGACTTTATCATCACTCAAAGTGCGTGAACATTTTTTGGGACACCCTGTATATATATATGTAAATATATCTATATATACATGTATATATATACATGTATATATACATATATCTATATATATTCAAGTTTATCCATCTGTATATAAGATAGGGAAGTGAAAATAAATTTCTACTCAAAATCTCTTTATTATGAAAGCATTACATGTACACAGAGAAACAGTTATAAATATGTCTGCTATACACAGTTAAATAGTTCTATAAAAATGAGAATAGGAAAGTAGTAGAGTAGTGATTCAATATTTATATTATTCCTTTAACAATATACAAAAAATAAAATGCTTAATAATATATTTTGAATAGCAACAGGAATTTTAAAAGCATATTATTGATGTAGAATTAAATTAATTTTAATCTTTTAATAAAAATTTCAAGGGAGAGCCCGGCCGGGGTTGGGTTAAGCGGTTAAGCGTCGACCTAGGATCCAAGTGATCAGGGTTCGACTCCCGGTCAGGGCACATGCCCGGTTGGGGCTCGATCAGTGACTCTCTCATCATTGATGTTTGTATCTCTCTCTCTCCCTCTCCTTTCCTCTCTCTGAAATCAATAAAGATATATTTAAAAAAAGAAAAAAATTTCAAGGGAGATTGAGTGAGATCCTACTTTGAGCCAATTTTACATCATAGGAACTAAAATATTGTTTTATTCATATAAACTTTGTATTTTCAGAGCCTACTAATCTACTTAGAATGTACAAGTAGTAGTTTCTCAATAAATACCTACTGAGATGAATTTGCAGGAAAAAAGGCTGTTAGTGAAATTAAATAATTACTACTAAACTGTATTCTTTTTGTTTTGTTTTTTTGTCATACATGCTGATACTAATTTTACAATCCTATAAATTGTACCTTTGATTATATTTAAAAATAATCTTTGATTTTATTTAAGTTAAAATTAATTCTAGGTTGGTTGTTCACTTTTTAAAAATTATACTTAACATGCAATATTAATTTCAGGTATACTATAGTTATTCAACATTTAAGTAGCTAATGAAATAATCATCATGATAAGCATATTTGGGATTTTTAAGAATTTAATAGCTTGATTTTAAGCCAGAAATATTTTTCCCTTACATTAGAATTTTGCAAAGTAAAATCAAGATACCTGAGTATCCAACTGTATCTGTATTAGATTCAATACTTGAATCAGTAACATTCTAACTTAAAAGAAGCTACTTGACTTTCAACTCATTAAATTAAAGCTACATTCTATTAGCTAGAATAATATGAATGTGGCTTTATTTATTGAATCATTTTAATCATTTATCAGATCATTCCTCTCTGAAAATTGTCGATTTACCTGTTCCTTATAGATCACGCATTACTCACAGAATATCAAGCACTTAGTTATTACATGCAAAATTATAAAACAAATTAAAAAATTAAAATCCTTCCTGGTTTCATTACTGGGTATATGTAAATGCACACATATACACTCAGAATTTTTGTCTGCAACCATAAATATTGTTAATCCCCAGGACCCCAGCTTGAATCTTGTGTTTTTTTGTAACACAGACTGTGCCTTGATGATTTTCCAGTAATGAAAATGGCAATGGTGATATTGTAAAAATATTGCCTAAGTGTCCTGAGAAATTAAAACAAATTGTATATTAATTTAACAATTTATAACGAAATAGGTATTTATTGAATGTACTCATTTGTAAAACAGTAGATAAAACAGCAAGCATCATAGTTATGGTCCTTCCAAATATGGGGCTCACTGACTAGTGGGGGAAGTGACATTGCATATGTAGAAATGGCAACAAATACTCTAAAAGAGTAGACATAAAACCAGAAACCATATCAATATTAAGAAGATAGAACTCCAAGGTATTTGATGATTTTCTTTGTTCAATCTTATAAAGTCCTCTTCAGCAAATTTTCCACAGTGCATTTATAATTGCTGGTATATTTGTTAATAAATTTGGCCTTCCTAGTGAGGAAACAATATGTTGATATTTAATGAAACAATAAATTACACACCTGTTCCCGTTTCTCCTCACCCACCTATTCAAGTTTATATGAGAAAATAAGACAAAGGAATAAGCACACATCCCTGATATAGCAATTTGGAGAACTTGGCATAGGACTCCATGAGTTCCCTAATATTTCATTCCAGGATTAAATTGACTTCTTAGTTTCCTAGGGCTTCCATAACAAATTAACACAATCTGGATAGCTTGAAACAACAGAAATTTATTCCCTCAAGAGTCCTGGATGCTAGTAATACAAAATCAAGGTGTCAGCAGAGCTTTGCTGCCCCTGAAAACTGTAGAGAAGAATCTCTTCCTAGCTTATGGTGGTTGCCAGCAGTCCTTGGCATTCCTTGAGTATAGCTGCATCAGTCCAATTTCTGCCTTATCTTTGCACTTTAATTTCAGGATAGTATAAAGTATTTATCTTAATAAAATTAAGATGTGTAATATCTAATAGAACTCAAAATATTTAATGTGTGTGCCTTAGCATTCCCTGACAAAGTGATCACTTCATGAATGATAACTTTCATTTTCATTGTCTTCTGTACAATAACCCGTAATGAAATGAATTCAGTCAACAGCCACTTAAGTGAGCTTGGAAGCAGATGCACCTTCAATGGAGCTTTAAGGAATTTTCAGCCTTGGCAAATGCTTCCTTTGCACCTGGTGAGAGACACAGTCAGAGGATCCAGGTAAACCATGCTCACGTTCTCAACCCACAGAAACTGTGACATATGTTGTTTGCTTAAACACTAGGAATTATAACACTTTGTCATGAAGCAATTGCTAAATAATGCAAAGGATATAAGAACAGATTACTTTTGTTGGATTTAATGATTATAATATATGGTAACACAAAATACATAGTTTAATGGAAATGGCAGGAGAAAAGACCAAGTAAAAGTATGTTAAAGTGTAAATGGGTAATCTGAAGTAGATAAAAGAGCAGGAGAATATTCTTTCAGTGGCCGTGAATACTTGAAAATTGACAGCAGTAGCACAAGGGAGCATCAGAGCTTAGAAAAAATATAAGTCAACTGAGTTAATGATAAGCTATTTATAAAGTTACAATGGGCCTCTTTTATATTTCCTTCTTATTAGCTACATCTTAATGGAAAAACGTCTTAACTGTAACTGTGTCCCATCCAGTACCAAGAAATATTTTGGCAAATAAAGGTTACAAAATCCTAAGTTTTAAGACTTTTGAGAGTTTTAGCTCTAAAACTGTAAATTTTCCCCTGAACAGCTATAATTGTATGCCCCACAATCATGTTAAATTTAATACCATCCAGATAGAAAGTGCCCTCTCTTCATCCTGAATCTCTGTCTTCTCTCATATTTCTTAATTGGCGTAGTGGTGTGTCTTTCTGTTTTATAGAAGGCCACTGTGTATGTATGAACGTGTATGTGTGTCTATGACACATACCTTCAGGTAAATTAATACAAATTTTCAAATATTCAAGTCTAAATAGAATAGGTACTATTTATTTTTTATAATTTAAAATGTAATTTACTTTTGCAATAGGAAAATTGGACAATATTTTCAATATTAATACCTGAATATTAAAGGATAGACATTTAGTAGAATTATAAGAAAATTATCATCAATAAAAAATGATTTCACTCCTATGTGGGGTACTAAACTAAAAGCAACAAATAAACAAACAAACAAAAATAAACAAAAACTCAGACACAGACAATAGTATTGTGCTTACCAGAGGGAAAGAGTTTGAGGGGAGAGTAAAGGGTAGAGGGGGTCAAATATATGCTGACCAAAGATTTGAATTTGGGTGGTGGGCACACAATGCAGTATACAGATGATGTATCATAGAACTGTACACTTGAAACCTGTATAATCTTATTAACCAATGTCACCCCAATAAATTTAATTTAAAAAAGAAGGAAAAAAAACATGATTTTTATCAATGTGAAAATTTTAATCAGTATAAAAGAAATAGCTCACAGACGTGTGTGTATCCTCTATACCTCATATGTCACAGGAATCTACAATGCTTCACAAAGTGCAATGTCATTCTTATTATTGAACATATTGCCACTTCAATCTTTTCATTTCCTTCCCTGACAAATCTTTTTGGAAAATAGGAATACAGTTTTGAAAGACGGCATCAATTTATAATAATTGATAATACAATTTTTTTTTTGAAAAAATCAGCTGTTCATGAAAATTGTTTCAAAGTAGTATAAAATCAAACCTTTTTTTCTTTCTGCTTACTTGTGTTAACAGATAAATTGTGTTCAAATCAGCTGATCATACTCAAAATTAGATTGAAATGTTCTGAAAAAATTATCAGACTGTTTATGATAGAGGAAAAATAGATTCTTTAACCCTTGTAATCACTCTACAGGTAATTCAGTTACAAATAAATGAAGTTACCTGAACTAACTAACCTCAGAATCCCAAATTGGCCACTTCTGAGCCCACTGACCATGGGAAAATTATTTTATTCATGACTACCTTCTAATGTCAAGCTCTATGCATCCTAGCCTTGACTACAGCACACTCCATAGTTACATTTTTATCATTCCTTAAAGCTATGAGCCCTAAAAGTCTTAAATGTCCCATGAACAACTATAAATGCATGTTAAATTTAATACCATTAGAACTGTATGTTTCATCTTTTCAGCCTATATCTCTACTTTCTCTTATGTCTCTCAGTGTAGTGTCATGCTTTCCTATAAGGTTTAAAGAGATCAGTTTTTAATGAAGCTATCCCATCAATTTCTTGACAATATCTTTGATTATATGATTAATGATTGTGATTTTGAAATCTCTCTCACTCAATGGATACTTACTATATGTCAAAAACTATCCTAAGTAATATTATACGTATGTGTATGTATATATATGTGCTTTATATGTGAATACATGTTTATTTTATTTTATTCTTAAAACAATCTTATAAAGTAGAAACTATTACCCTTAATTTTAGAGACAAAATAATTAATGCATATTAAGTCTAAATAACCTACTCAAGATATTCATCTACTTTGTGAACAAAACAAGATTCAAATTCAGGCAAGACTTTTCTTCACAGCTGAAAAGCCAAGTAAGAATTTTTGTTGTTATATTAAGATTTATCACTCTTTAAATTTTCACTTTTTCTGAAATCCTATCAAGTGAATTACCTATAACTTTCTGTATTAAATATAGGTTTTTAATGTTTTTCCAGCTTTTCTTCACTTTTCTGATTCCATTATGTCTATATATTCATGCAAAGTGTCTCCTTTACCCATGAATTTTTTCTTTGCCGCAATCCTGCCCTTTGCTCTGAAGTTATAACTTTTCCTTTGAACTCATATCAATTTGTGTTATAATAACTAAAATGTGTAAGACGCTGTGACATATATTCTAAGTATAATGCTCAAACTTCTGCATATATTTATTTATTTTCTCACCATATTAGGTACTATAATTATTTCCACTTTATAGATGAGAGGACTAAAGTTTAAAGTTAAATAACTTGCCCAAACTACCATAGTGGTGGAGTCAGGATTTTAAAAGAAAGTCCAATGCAGTCAACTATAACAATTTGTTTTCATGGGAGATGCATGGTCCTTGTTCAGAAATGTGGATTCTTTTATAGGAGATAAAACAGATAAAATTCTAATAAGTAGAGCAAATATTAGTAAAATAAATTTGCAATAAAACCAATATATAATTTATTATTTAAACTGAGACATTTTTAAAATTTTTATTGTTGATAGTATTATAGATGTCCCTCATCTCCATCCCCTGCCTTTTCCCCCTTCCACCCAGCCCCTGCCCCACCCCAGGGCTTTACCATACTTTTGAGAGTAAATTTATTCAATTAATAATTATGCTTAGTCAACATGTTTATATACGTTCTCTGGTTAAAAGTTGCCTTATATAAATGGTTCCATGTAAATACTTAAAAGAGTGGCTGCATAGCCCAGCCGGGTGTGGCCCAGCCTAGGATCCAGGCGATCAGAGTTCGATTCCCGGTCAGGGCACATGCCCGGGTTGCTGGCTCGATCCCCAGTTGGGGGTGAGCAGGGGGCAGCCAATGAATGACTCTCTCATCATTGATGTTTCTATCTCTCTCTCTCCCTCTCCTTTCCTTTCTCCGAAATCAATAAAAAAATAAATTTAAAAAAAAATTGGCTGCATTCACATCATTCTCATCTCAATTTCTGAACCTATACAGAAAGAGGCAGAAAATATTTCCAAAAGCCTCAGATTCCCCAGACCTCTATCTGTCAAGGGTATTTTGGGACATTCGGAGTTTCTGAGCTTTCGCGTTAATGAGCCACCTTAGATAATGAGACAGTGTTTAGTCAATATAGAGAAAACATTTTTCATTTATTGGTTTTACAAATTCCAATTTCACTTTATCAATCTGTTTTATCCACATTTTGGCAAAGTTTCTGCTTTTAAGATTAAGTTTCTGCCCGGCCAGGCGTGGCTCAGCAGTTGAGTGTCAACCTCGGATCCAGGCGATCGGGGTTCGATTCCCGGTCAGGGCACATGCCCGGGTTGCAGGCTCGATCAATGACTCTCTCATCATTGACTTTTCTGTCTCTCTCTCTCCCTCTCCTTTCCTCTCTCTGAAATCAATAAAGATATATTTAAAAAAAAAAAAAAAGATTAAGTTTCTGCTTTTGCCCCTACTCCTTGCCGAGTCCTTTTATTACCCCTTGCAGTTTATAGACCCCAGTGCTGTGATCAATTCTTTATTTTTCATGACCACAGCTTGTTCTCAGATCTAAGCTCATAGACTTGGATATTGTTGATATTGACAAGTCAGTTATTATTGAATGTTCACTCAACAAGTAATATTTTAAATATGTTTTTATTGATTTTAAGGAGAGAGGAAAGGAGAGGGTGAGAGAAAGAGCATCAGTGGACTGTCTTCTGCACACCCCCTACTGGGGAGAGAGCCCAAAACCTGACCATGTGCCCTTGACTGGAAATAGAACCAGTTAGCTCTAAGTACATGGGTCGATGCTCAACCAACTGAGGCACACCAGCCAGGGCAATCATCAACAAGTAATTTTTAGCGCTCACTTCAACAATTTGAAATCTGGTGATACAAAAACAAATAAGATATAAACCCTAGTAACACAAAGCCATTGCAATCAAGTGATAAAGGCAAGTAGGTACTAAAAGTTAATCTCATTCTTGACTAAACCTCATCTGAAAAGCTGTACTTTAAGAAAAACATTTGCAGCTGGGTCACTTTTCTTTGTGCCCATATTTTTCTGCATGGCCCATGCAAGACAGTATGGTCACATGACAAAAGCTCTTTCTTTCTGCTGTCATTCTGTTACCCAAAGGAAACCAAGATGTATTCGCTGTAATATGAAAACAATCACCACGAAAAAAAAAAGTCAAGGATCTTAATGGTAGAAAGAAGAAAACAATATGTGAATATCTTCAATCCTAGATTTACAGCTTCATTATTTTCATAAATTTCAGGAAACTCATTACCCAAATAACTAAAATTGTTTTGTTTTGTTTTGTTTTAGTGTAATGAAACAATGCAAATATTCAGTGGAGCTTCAGTTATAATCACTGACATATAATCAAAGTATGTTGAATGTGGGTGGAAGTGGGGCCAGCCTCACCCAAAATGAAAACAAACCGTGGCCTCCTCTGCAGCATCCAGGTCATTGTTGGTTCCTGGCAGATTCCCTGAAGGCATGCTGGATGACTCAAAAGAGATGTCCTCAGGCATAATTGGCCCAGGGTTTTTTTTGTTTGCTTGTTTTGTTTTTTGTTTGTTTTTTCCAGAAAATACATTTTTGCAGAGCTATAAATTAAAGGCAGAGGGCAGGGTGAGGTGGGAGAAGCCCAGTGGTCACATTTGGGGCTTCTACTCTTTCTCTCTGCCCTTCCAGGCCAGGATTCAGAGCTCCTCCGCCAGGCCCTCTTTTCCTCAGACTACCTTTGACTGCAAGTAGAAGGAGCTGCCCACAGATTCATTGTTCACCTTGAATAGGTGTTTGTAGCTCTGCAGAAGAGGGTAGACAATGACAGGTGTGCAGTCTCTGGGTTACAGAGGCCAGGGAAGCTTCTGGATCTCCTCTGGGTTTGGCTTGGAAACAATGAGAATTTGCTGTGCCTCCTGGAGGCTGAGGCTAGAGAGGTCAGAGGTGGCTGCAGACTGGTGTCCAGCAGGTCCCCTGGCATCAGCTGCTGCCCAGCTGGCTGTAAACTCCTGCTACAGGGCCCAAGCAAAGGCCCTGCCCACCCTTTATTCCCCCATCACAATGATCTGGGCCAGGCACTTGGTCATGGAGTCCCCTCTGCCTCCGGCCATGTGCTCAGGATTCCAAGCCCCAAAGCGGGCTCAAGGGAGGCCAGTGGATCAACGGAGGCTGCAGAGCAGGCCCAGTTTTTAAGGGAAGACAGAATTCATCTTTGGGAACCTCCATTATACAGAAGAAAATAAAGAGGCTGGTTTAGCATTAAGGAACCTTGCTAAGTACTCTGACAAGCTAGAATGTTATGACAATGAAGTAGAAAAGATAATAGAAAAAGATAACAAGATAACATGTTGCAAAGCAATTGAGTGTGAAGCAGGAAATTAAATTATAAGACAACAGGCATTGCTATATTTAAAGTATTGTTTATATCCAAGACTAAGAATGTATAGGAAAGACTTGTTGGAGACCTGATTGCACAACACTGGCAAATAACTAAAGCCTAAAATTGCTGAAATCTTTGTATTTCAAGAAAATTATTTCAAAATTGTCAAAAACTCAAGTAGAGAAAACACTTGAAGAGCAATGTAAAAGCTATGGTGCTCCAACTGAAACAGCCAGAAAAAGATGTGAAAACAACTGCCAGGTTGAAGAAGAGCAAAATGGGGCCTAAGTAAAAGAAAAAAAAAACTAAATCAGAGGACTAAGAAAGGACTAGAGACATGGCAGAGTGAGGTGAGACGGTGGTGAATCAAGAACCTACACGTAGCTAGCTGGACAGGCAGATAAATCAGAATTCCTCCAGCACAAATAAAAGCCCTTATGTTAGCTATGGGATATTATGAGAAGGGAAGAGCTTTCCTGAGAAGACTATGGAATAGCCTTGCCCTGTCGGTCAGGGTCTGACAAATATTTCTGTGAGTGTTGTAGAGAACTGTTAGGTTTGGTAGATAACTATGCAATGCCACAGCTGACATTGCCGCAAGCCGTCCCATCCTTGCTGCTTGACACGGTCCTTCCAGGAGGAGACATCCGCACAGCCAGTGCTCCATGGGACCTGGCGTGTGGCATGTCCCTCTGCCCATGCTTGTTCCCCTTTCTAACGCTCTGTGTCCTTACCCGAGTCACTGCACCAGAAAAGGGCATTGCCCTCACTGGAAACTTTCCCCTAGCAGGGGAGTCGGATGGGACTAGAAAAGACAATGATTCAGTAAAAGCCCCAAGGAGTACGGGAAAACCATGTGACGCTCATGAGGAACTGAGGCTGTCAGCAGAGAGTTTAGGACTTGTCAGGCCCATTACCGCAGGAAGCTGCCCACCGGGAAAAGGCCTGGACTTGTCAGGTCCATTACCGCAGGGAGTTTCCCACCGGGAAAAGGCCTGGGTCTGGGCCCTGCTGACTCGGCGGTGCAGGGCCATCCACAGGGAGCCCACCAGTGAGTTCCCAGTGAGGAATGTATTGCTGGGGGATGTTTATATTAATGGAAAGCTCTGGGAATCCCCACAAGGAAAGAGAAGTCTAGGAAAGAGATTATTTCAATCTACACCTGAGCCCTTATCATACACAGAACATTACACTGAGGACGGACTACTGCAGGGAATGCAACTGGAGAGACTAAGGCTGGTGCCGGACAGGCGGTCAGTCACCACAGCTAAAAACAATCACAGGCAAGCTATAGAACCCTTACTTAGGACTTGAATAAGAAAAGCTGGCTTAGTTATTCTCCTTTTAACTATGTGGCAGAGCAATAAAATAGTAACTTCAGAATATAAATAACAAACTAGAGATTAACCTGTAGAATAGCCTATAGAAATATAAACAATAGGCAAGACTAAAAATTAACATACCTAAACAGATGTAAATTCTTTAGCAAAGGTCAGATTAACTGTGAAAAGCCAAAACAGAAATTTGAACAAAGCATGGTGTCATGTTGTTTAACCAGCAATAAAATCAAATATTATAAATACAGTTGTAACAAGGGAAGAAAGAGAAGCTGATTGTCCTGATGCTCTGAACACTGTCTCCATGCCCTTCATTCTTAGCTAACACCGTCCACACCTTTGGGGACCCCTGGACCACTGGGGCTGGACCCCGGCAGGACATGTTATGGTGTTACTTCTGCTTGGAACAACTGGAATACCTTGACAATGCAGAAAAAGAAATTACACTTGGCCCAGAAATGCTTTAAAACTGTTATGGAGAAAATCATCAGAGACTGGTTCAAATAAAAGGAAGTTGTGGGAAAATTGGTGAAGGTATCTGAAACTATTACAGCAGAAATGACGAAAGGGCTTGTATCTTGACAAGGCATGTCAACACTTTAAAGAGCTCTATATTGATCCATCAAAAGTGTACCATTTGTTACAGTTGGAATTTACTGCCCAGGAAAACTGGCTTGGCCTAAGGTTGTATGACAAGAGCATGGATCAGGTAGTCACCCATATTACCAACAGCAGAGAGGAATTAGCCCAAATAAGGAAAAAGAAAAAAGAGGGGGAAGAAAAAAGAATCTGGCTAGAGTCCTTCTTTGGCATATTTTGACCAACTGGTGTACATGAGTTTTGATGTGGTAGCAGCCAAAGCTGCCCTGAGACCTTTCAGGAGAAATGTCCAGCTCACTCACAGCCTTGCTCACAGTAGAGGAAGTCTCCCTCATGACCTACAGCGCTCCATGGAAGATTCTTCATCAATGTCATCTATGTTCCCTCCAGACTCTGCAAGTAGATCTAGTGCCCCAACAAATGAAGATATGGGCACAGAGGCCATCAAGGATATGTTAGAAGATATTCCAGAATATGAAGATTATCTTGATATAACTCTGGGGAAATTATTATTTCAGAGTACTTATGTAGAAAATATAAAGCCATCTAAAAGGAAAGGCTAAATAATAAACAGAAATAAATACTAAGTTTCTGCATATAAATTCTATCATTATTAAAAGTCTAAAGAAACTACATCAAATTCAACTATTATTGTTATTTTAAGCTTTACTTATAAGATTCAAAATCTGTTTTATTTACTTTGTACTATATGAACTGGTGTTTAAATGTATGATTCTAATGAGTATCAGGAGATACTAATTAAAACTAAAGACTAGCCCTGGCCCGGTGGCTCAGTTGTTTGGAGCATCATCCCTACATCAAGAAAGGTTGCTGGTTCGATTCCCGGTCTGGGCACACGCCTGGGTTACAGGTCAGGGCATATGCCCAGGTTGTGGGCTCAATCCCCATGCTTGCTCCAGGTGCTGATCGATGTTTCTCTCTCACATCATTTCTCTCCCCTTCCTCTCTCTCCCTTCCTCTCTCTCTAAAAATCATTAAAAACACTAAAGACTAAAAGTGATAACTTTAAAGACCTTAAATTTCTTGGTTGAAGTAAATATCACAAAATTACCTATTATTTTGTCTAAACACACAGACACAAATATGTATGCATACAATTTCATCCTCTGTAAAATTAAGTACTCAGTTTTATGCAATTATTATTTATTTATTCAAAATATGCATTTTAGAAAAGATTTTCAACATATTTTGATCCTGGGCACTGAGAGAAATACAAATGAAATATTAGATATAATTTTAGTTTCTAGTTGTGTGGTATGTGAAAAAGTAAAGACTTAACACCAAGCAATTAAGTGCCAAATACTATGTTATTTTTCTCAAGAAATAATGAAATAATTATTTTATAGAAATTCAACAATAAAGCAAAAGAAAACTAATCAGGAAATTCCCCAAAGAAGAGGTCTAATTGGACTTTAGAAGTATGGAATAGATGACGGGTGAAGATTGGTTTACTATGAACACTTACTGGAATGTGTATTTTAGAAGGAGCCAGTAGATACGTCTGGATAAATAAAATAAATGCATTAATGAGTATTGAGAGATGATCCTATACAGGTTCTAGAGATATAAGACCAAGAAGTGTTAGTCTTAACTTTCTCATTGATTGAAAAATTCATGACTTTTCTCATTTTTTAAAATATATTCTATTTGAGCCTTTTAAAAATCTATAATTATGACATCTACTTATGTCAAGACCTTGGATGGCAGAGCTGCCTTCTGCACATAGATATGCCATTTATATTGCATGACACAAGGCTTTAAGGATAGGTGGGTAGATCTATAATAAAATCCTCAGGGTTTTGATTAATAGGTTTAAATTTTAAAAGTCTATTTTTGGGAAAACAACAACAACAACAAAACTGTAAATAAAGCAAAAGGGTAATTTTACTTGACTATAACAGCAAATCTTAACTGAGCTCTTAAGATATGCAAGGATTTGCATCTGACATGAAAACTTTAGAAAAATCTAAATTCTTTTCCGCATAAATTAAGGTTTGACAAGGAAAGTTGGCATACTTCATAAATGTGGACATTTTTCTTTCTGTTAGTAGTGTGAGAAAATATTTCTCAAAGTTAGTAGTTTGATATTTTTTTTGCCTAGTGATGTCTTGTACAAGATATATAAGTTTCAGTAAATTGTTTGAGTGAAATATATTTACAGTATTACAAAGTATGACATTTGTGACTTTCTATAGTCCATACTTTTTCTGTTTTTGAAATTCTAATTTTGATAGTTGTATGTTCAAGTCTGAAAATCTGCAGAGATTTTTTTTTATTTCAGTTTCCATTTTAAAAATATATTATTTTTTGTCTAGTCACTTCCCATTAGTCCCTCCTTATATATTTAAGTTTGTCATCTTAACAAAAATGGTAAAATAATCAAAAGTAGTTTCTACCTCTTTCAAATTCATGCCTTAAATTATATTGCATATGGCAAACCTTTTCAGTATGCCTACCCAAATGATGGTTTTAAAAATATGAATATATGAATGCAAACATATTCAAATCAAATCAGTTTACTTCAAATGAATAAAGATATTTAAATGTAAACAGTTGCTCAACTAGTTTCTATGTTGGCACTAAAAATGTATAATTTGTATTTTCCCCTGAATTTTGATGCCTAGTAATTATAATAAATTACTACTACATAAGTCTTCATTTCCAATTGATGGTTACAAATAAAATATAGAGTATAATTTATGTATTTTTTCTTCACTTATCTATGTATTTTGACTCTTCAAATTCACAATATTTTAAAATTACCAGAACAGAATATTAAATAATAGAAAAAATCTTAAGAAAATATTTCTATTTTATCCACAGAACTTGATTATTGATGATTTTATGCATCTAAACCATTATGCAAGATGAGATTTTAAGACATATCATTTTAATATACACAGACAGTCCTCAAGAATAGGTGGGATTCTAAAGCAACTCAATGGTGTGAAAGTTGCAACAGCATATGGAACACATTATCTCATATTAACAATGTTATACACAAGGTTGAAATGTTCTTGTTTTACCCAACAAAGTTTATTTCTTCAATAATGAACTTGAGACATAATAATATATTGAGTGCTTTAAAAATCTAAACAAGCTGAATTAAGTTATTTCTATGACAAGATATATTTATAAATAAAGCAAGAATAGTAATAGATTCAAAACTCTTTAGGCTCTTTAATCACTGACCTGCATTACTTCTCAACCAACACCCCCAAAAGTCCCTTTTGGTGACTCCTATGATCTAGGCTAGATCTTGCTTAACAAGGATAGGCACAGAGATTATAGAGAAAAGTGCATCTTGGATGCCATGATTTTGAATAGAGGAGCAAACTGGTGTCTGGGCAGAAAGAGACAGGAAAAGTGAGTAGATACTGTGACTAGATCCTATTCATCTTTCTGCAAATATCTTCACCTGCCTCTCTAACTACGCTCCTTCTTTTCCTTTTCACTCACACTCCCAGAGAATGACCCTTGGAGATTTCTGTACTGTCATCCTTGGTTATCACTAGGCTCTGGTTCATTTTGGGGCCTCTATTTTGTGGACTTGTCACTGAGATTTTATCTAGAATTTCTCTCTGAAAGCTACAGCATGGCCTTTAAATTTTGTCTTGTTCCATTTTCTATTATAACAAATACCGTAAGAAGAAAATTCTTTTTTTTTTTAATTTAGATTTTTTATTGATTTTTTTAGAGAGAGAGGAAGGGAGAGAGAGAGAGAAAGAGAAACACTGATGTGAGAGGGAAACATTTATGGGCTACCTCCTGCACAACCCCCTACAGGGCCACACAACTAACGCATGTGCCCTGACTGGGAATTGAATCTGCAACACTTTGGTGCATGGGATGATGCCCAACCAATTGGCACCCACCAGAACTACTATACACACACACACACACACACACACACACACACACACAGCCACACAGCCACACACACACATATACACACACACATATATATAATCCTCACCCAAGGATATGCTCATTGATTTTTAAATTTTTTTTTAGAGAGAGGGGAAAGGAGAGAGATAGAAATAGATATTGATGTGAGAGATAACATCAATTGTTTGTTTTCCATACATACTCCTGACTGAGGATCAAGCCTGCCACCTAGATATATGCCTGACCAGGAATCAAACCCACAACCTTTCAGTATACTGGACAACACTCCAACCAACTGAGTCACACCATCCGGGGCTATAAATAAAAATATTTTATGCTTCTAACACCTCTCTTTAGTTACAAAATCTGTATATAGAAAGTTGTCAATGTCTTTAAGGAAAAATGATTTTAAATAATTTGGTTGGGCACACAGACAATTCTGGGCATGTTTTTATGGGGTTTTGGCTAGTCTCAGATATGATCTACATTTCCTTCACCCTTCTTTGGGCACTAGTAGGCTAGTGCAGGAATATTCTTTTCATGGACTTGGCTGTAGCACAGGCTAAAAATTCCAAATGTGCATGCACTTTTCTAGCCGTTGGTCAATTTGTACTTACTAACATTCAATTGGCAAAAGTCAAAATCAAGAGGTGCAAAAAGGTATGTTCAACATTTTAAATGAGACAAACTGTAAAGTCAAATAACAAATACTGTAGATATATAGATGATTAAAATAATGAAGTCATTAATATAACCTACTGTAGTCATCAAACAGTATTTTACTGGCATGTTGACAAAAACAGTTCTGAAATTTATTTAGGATTAAAAGAAATATTGTACCTAGTTATTTTTAAAAGTTTAAATTTTCTGGAAAACTTCCAAATTTTTATTTCTTACCTAATTTCTAGACATTTTAGAAGTCATTCAAAGTCCAACTTATTTCCAGTATAATCCCTAATACGGCCACTTTTTTTTTTTACAAGCATCTTTCATATATTATTTCACCTTGTCCTTAGTTGGAGGCTTTGGTAAAACTCAGAGCAGAGATACATATTGAATTGAATCTATACATCAGGTTGGAAAGAACTAATGGTATTGGCTACGTTCTTATTGGTTTTTCTGCCTGCTGAATCTGGCCATTTCTGATAGAGGGGTGTTGAAGTCTCCAACTCTGACAGTTGATTCACCTATTTTACCTTTCATTTTTAAAAATTTTTGCTTCATATAATTTGGCACTGTATTGTTATGCATACACATATTAAGAATTGTTATGTCTTCTTGGGGAATTGACCCTTTTATCATTATATAATACCTTCATTTACCCCTTATAATGTTCCTTGATTTGAAATCTGCTCTGTCTAAAATAGATATAGCTACTGAAGCTTTATTTTGATTAATGTTAGCATGGCATATTTTTCTCCAGCCATTTACTTTTAACCTCTATGTATGTATTTTTTAAAAAGTGAACAGGTATATATATTTAACAAAAACATATTAAGTTAAAATAGGGGAAAAATTAATCCTGTTACACTAATCATTTTCCCTCTAGCTTTCAGTAGGTGAAAAAATATTTGGAGTGGAAGGTAGACAATAACTTTCTTCCTTCCAACTACAGAGGAACCAATGAGAATTTGGAAGGAGATTAATTGTAAAAGATGACCAATATTCCTATAACTGAATGAGAAAGGAAGTTAAAAGAAAATATCAAATTAGTGAAAGAAGGCTTGATAATGGACAAATATTGCTCTAGGCTTTGGCCTAAAAAGCTACATTACTTTGTATTTAATTTTATGGAACAGTAAGACCATGGGGTATTTTAAAGAGTAATAACATACCTGGCTTATCTTTTGAAAGGAACATTCTGCCTGCTATTTGAAGTAAAGACTGTAATGAGGCAATGGCCAATCTGAGAGACTAGTCTGGATGCTTGTGATTATCTCCAGTATTGTTGATGGTGGAATGGGTTTGTTTTGTAAGAATGGTGAGGCAGACCTTTTTCAAGGAGGGCTGCTATAATGGGCTCTTGTAGTAGGGGTGGTAGATTGAGCCCAACTACAAATAAAACAAGGAAAACAAAAAATAAAGTGGAAATTTACAGGCAAAGAGCAGGGTGGGGGTTAGTGGATAAAAAATTACTACAAGAAATCATCAGGGGTAGTGGGGCTCTGGCTAAACCAAAGAAGATTCTTGCTGAAGTTGGCCAGGGTGATTAGACATCCCTTAGAAGATACTGGAGGATGCGGAAACAAATCATATATAAAGGGTGACAAGATATTGATAATGGTAGATTCCGGTGAAACTGACTTAGCCAGATCCTTGCTAGAACTGGGTTGTTGAGGGACACAGGCTTCTGTCCCTCTCAAGGATGGGGCCTAGTTGAGCTCAGAAGAGCCTGCCCTGGCTTGGTCAAGGAGGGAAACTTTGTCAGTGGTAATTAAAGAGTAACAAGAAATGATATATGGGTATATTTTAAAGCTGGATCCCACAGGATTTTTTAAAAAGTTGATCACAGGTATGCGAAAAAAGAGCTATGTTCCCAAGATTCTTATCCAGAGCAATTGGAAGCATACAGTTGCCATTTACTGTGAGCTTGGCTACTTCTGCATAAGATTATTATTATTATATATATAAATAGTGACATTCTGTATTTGGACATTCTGTATTTGGAAAATACATTTGAAAAATCAAAAAATATTTGAATGGTATTTAAAGTTGTCAACTAAAGTGTTTTAAATGTTCAAAGAAGTGTAAAGAAGTTGTTCTTATATCTTCATTCCAACAGCTAATCTCAAGGCCATGGATGGCATTTTCAACTGCCTTTCTCCTTTATCTGTTCCACATTTTCTTTGCTCTCAGGCAGTTCCACAGAATACGTTACCTAGTAGGCTATTTCAAATCTCCATTACTAGGTTCTCTGGTCCCACCCACATGAATGGGTGTCATATTCTATTAAATGTTACTGTTGGATGCAGCAGTACTAGATGGTCCCAGGGATTCTTATGACTTTATCCTTACTGCCTTCTTTTTGTTTAGGAGCTATATTTTTCCCTTTAGAGTAAGGATTAATTATTAGACAGTAATCCATATTTGCTCTATTTATCTAGTTATGTGTTGCTTAAAATGACTTCCAGTTCAGAGGAAACCCTCATGTATTACTTGATGTATAATCTTTGATAAAGATTGTATAATCTTTCTTTGATATAAAACCAGTGAAGAAGCGAGTCTTGGATGCCAAGGAGTAGACCATACATTCTCAAGTAGGTCATAGATGTGATAGTGAGAATTACCTCTTCTATTTCTATTTCTTTCTTTCTGGATCCATAAATTCTGGCTAGGAGGAAAAGTTATACTCTATATTAGTAAGTTGCTATTTTTTTAGGATAAGAAATAAAGCTTGCAAGTTGTGGTCACCTGGTTGGAATATTAAATATCTTTTTAATAGTAATTCTGACATATTCTAAGGAAGCTGATTCAGAAAGATGGAATATATGTTTAGATCAGTGAATCCCATAAGCAATAGCATACAACTTTGTTTTTAACTATAAAAATCACTTTTTTGGTCATAAGCATTATTGTGGGTTAGATCATAATATCAAATAACACATTTAGTAAATTGGCTTAAGGACATGCTAACTAAAATATGGTACATATAATGGTAATTGAAAATCAATAAAGGCTCTTTTCCATGATGAAAATATTTAAAGTAAAAAAAAAAATGTCACCATACTAGTTGTTTGCCTTAAGGGGTATGGTGACACAGGATTGATTCATGTTACTGGCAATTTTATATATATACTGGTTGTTAATCAGGTCAGCCTTGATAAGGTGAAGTCAGTGTGCGGCTATGCATACTGTTTGTCCCTGCCAAAACTATCACTTGGTGCATGAGCCCCCTGAGTGAGAATTAAGTGTGGCAAGGTAAAAGGCTTGTTGGCATCCATAGGCTTTACAACTGAAGCTTTTGTTAAGAATCCACACATAATAAAGTTATCACACTCCTGGTACATATGGAGCAAACCATTTAGCTAACTCTTCTTAAAGCTCACCATTACAACTCCAATATTATTCTTGCCAACTCATTTAAAATATATTCAAATCATTAGTCCCAAAAGGTAGAGACCTTTCCCTCTAGACATCTTTTCTTTCTCATAAAAGTAACAGTGAGATAAACCATTAACATCTTCTGCCAGGAGGATTCCCTTCTTTACTGTCATCTCACTTGAGCTTTAACATCAAAATATTACACTCCTTGATGCTGATAGAAAATTTTATAGGTCTATTTTTAAAATAAGCTTAATAATTTTTTCTGCATCAACTATATATATTTAATGCTCATGAAGCCAATAGTGTAGATTGAGGGAAGGGTAGTAAGACAGGTACTTTAGGTTAATGAACTTATATGCTGATGCAGCCTATTTGTGCCTTCAGAACCTGTTTGAACCTAATCCCATCTCTAAAACTTAGTAATGAATATTGCTGGGTATGTTTGTGTTTAATGATCTTATAATACCAAGTTAAATTGGACCCTTGAATGGTATATGATTGATACCTGGAGTCTTCAGAGTAAAGAATTAAATTTTTCTCAGTGCCAAGAAAAGCTAAGAGTGACTTTTTGGAAAGATCTGCATTTTCCCCCAAAAGGTCATTAGCTCTAAAACTTTAGGGAAATCTACTTTGGACTTCCTGTAAGAGTTTCTTACAGATATAAAGAGAATTCTACTCTGCCATATAATTGTCAGAGCTATCATATATAATTGTGAATGTTGGGTGCTCCCTAATTCCAGGGGCACCATTTATACTTAAATTAGCTTTGAATGGTATCTTTGAAGTTGCACCGTGAATGGCACTATGTAGCACTGTGAACATTGTGTATATTGTTTCAAAGCGGTCAAGTAGTAGAGATGAGAATGCCACAGTATGAGACAGATTGACAGCCTTCACCTTATCTAGATCACACATAAAGGTAGGTACCTTCCAGATTTCCTAATATACAGTTTTGGGTGGCACATTCAGGTGGTATGTATGTTGCCTCCAAATTCCTAAAATATGCAGTTGGTATGATGTATATTTTACAATAATCAAGGATGTTGAGGGTAGCAGTTGGCACTTTACTTTGAAAAATTCATTACAATATATCCAAATATCATTAGAGACCTCCAATACCAACATTGAATTAGGCAGCTTATCTTCTTTTTTGTTTCACTAACTCATAACTTAGGATATTTGTTATCATGTAAAATGCCTATTGATTCCAGCTTTCCAAGTATTAGCAGAATGATGTAGAAATGTAATTGACAGTGTAATATCCTATGGTATGATAAAATGGTCATGGTCCCTGTGCACTAAACTGTGGCCCAAGTCAGGGAGTTAACTTAATAGGCTGAGTATGTACTTATGTCATTGTCAGGTTTCAGTAGTTTATGCTTATGTGGATAGGTACAAAAGGACATTCTAGATTGATAACTAGATACCAGTCAAAAGGTGTGTTAATTACCTCAGTAAAAGTAGATATCTGAATTAACAGGTGAAATTGAATTGAATTTATTGTTTACAATAAGTGTCCTCCAACAATGTATACACATTTTAACAGTTTATAGCTGTAGATTCTTTTACATTTTAAAAATGAAATGTATTTTAATAAACACTTTATTCAAAGTGTGTATACTTTTTTTGGGACACCCTATATATATTATTTTTAATCTTCACCCAAGGATATGGTTTTATTGTGTTTCTTTAGAGAGTACGCGCACGCTTGAGAGAGAGATTGATGTAAGAGAGAAACATTGATCGGTTGTCTCCTGTATGTATGTGGCTTAACCAGGTATCGAACCTACAACCTATGCTGTGCCCTGACCGGGAATTGAACCCACAACCTTTTTGTGTACGAGATAACGCTCCAACCAACTGAGCCATCTGGCTAGGGAAAGCTTAATACATTTTTAAAAACATATCACATCTGCATTTGTTTAGCCAAACAAGGGAGTTAAATGGGGGAGGGGGGGAAATCACCCCCCTTTTTATTTTTGTTTTCTAAAACTCAACAAAATAATGTTTTTGATGAGCCCAGAAATACGTTGTTGCTTTTGGTTTACTATTTTGGAAAAAGTGTGCAGTTCCAGTGTGTTTCACCTAGGCTCTTCCTAACATAAATGCTATTATTTGTGAGTAATTATTTCAACCATAAATTCAGGAATTGGAGATTTAATAACCCACCATGGCAATTATGTGTCAGGTAAAAATTCCTAGAAGCTTTCTGTCACCAGTAGATAACAGTGTTGTCCTGATCCACAAAAAAATAACATTAACTAGAGCCAGCGTCCAATCTAGTCAGTTTCCCAAATGTTGGCTATTTCCCTTTCTGCAGTGAATAATGATCCTTGTGAATGATTGCAGGTGAATTTCAGTAGCGATAGCAGAAATATTTATAGTACATATTTGGATGTTATTTGTCAAGATTACCTTCCATATTTAAATTGTAGACATTCTTAAGTTTATGAAGTAACTCAGGTATAGAATCTGAAAGTAGGGATAGAAGCAATTATTAAATACATTTGTCCTCTCTTTGCTAAACCAACCATATTTTTTGGTTATAAATAAGAAGGAGGAATCTAATTGGCAAAATATTAATCTCAGCCCTATGGATTCCATGGTCCCATTTCTGTAATCCCCACTTTGAAACTGGGAATAAATGTCAAATGTTGCATCATGCTCTATCAACAAGATCATCCCCAGGAGAAATGCCACTCTTGGACCTTTTGCAGATGCATGTGATCTCCCAATGGTTTGATGAAAGCAATGTTTTTGGGCCTTCTTCGTTTGGGGAATAGTTTAAGATATTACACACATAGTAAATATATCTTTAAGTCCTTCTCTTTCTGCCACGACATATTCAGAGGAATTTCTCTAGTTTTCACTGAGGTTAGCTTGAATGATCTCTGAATTAAGATTTCAGTAACCATCCAAGCAAATGGATATATCCATGCAAGCTAGCACAGTAGACCCAGAATATCTATCAGAGCACCCAAATTATAAATTCATCTACACCTAAAATTATGTTATTTCTTTTTGATTTGTATAGCACATTTAAAGTACATTATCTCACATATTTTCCAACTTTATATATGTATGCGCAAATATATAATGTGTATAAAGCATGCAAAATCCTGTATTCTTTTCTGATTGTAAGCTTTTTCCCTCCAGTTTGAATATGTATGTAACTTCATACATCTGCTAGAATGTGACTTTAGTTATATGTCTTAAGGTAATAAACAAGCTTTAGATTATGGAATATGGTAAGTTTCTTTTTGGAAGAAACTGCTTTGGTTAAATACTTTTAAAGTTTTTCAGTAGAATAGGAATAGACACATCAGATGGGAAAAATGACTGTTGGAAATAAAGGTTGATTTGGATTCTGGCTATTTGGTGTATTTTAAGACATCCAAATCTCTCAATATGTCCTTAAACCTACATTCAGTGTTTTTTTCTTTCCCTATCAAAGCTCTGTCACTTTTGATGCATTGTCAGATTGTTAATTCAACCTACATAAATTGAAAACCCTTAGGATCAAGCTTTGTTTTATTTCCATCTATTTCAGCCTAGAGGCAAAAAGAAATAAGAGATGCTGAAAATCCTTGGTCGTCTGTCTGATTTTGAGCAGAGAATTTAGGACGTTGAACATGTTATGCATTTCCTTTAAGCTGTCCGGCAAAATTAAAAGCAACCAGCCCACCCTAGAGCTTTGAATTCATCATACCCTTCAGTCTGTTCATTTTGAGAGATGACTCAATCTCTCCAAACCTTGTCATCAATAGACACTTCATTCTAGGTGACCACAGGTAATAATTTAATTAGCTGTTTTGTCACTGAATATCATGGGCGGCCAGAATCCCATGTCTTAATCCCACCTAAATGTCCTCTGCCTTCAGCCACAGAGACCAGGTAACAAATGCCAACTTCCTATAATGTTCCTAAAGTTTTCTTGCCCACAATTTACCCATGAATCAAATTATATATCAATAATCACAGCTGTAAATAACTAAAGTGTATTTTGTCTGATTAAATGAGTCATTTATTAAACACTGAGTAATTAAAAATATTGCTGATATCTGTTTCCAACAATAGTGCCTTCAAAAATAAGATGCTCCAGGATTTCAGGTATACTATAATTTCTGCTATTTCTGTATCAAGAAGTTGACCCAGATACTGCCTAAACTATCACTATTGGGCAGGGAAGGGAGAGTAGGGAGGGAAAATGAAAATATATTTTTAGTAATTTTTAAAACTTAAGTATACAGTTGGTATACAATCATATATTGATTACATCAGTTTCAGGTGTACAATGTAGTTATTTGACAGTTTTATACCTTACAATATGATCACCCCTCTAATTTTAGTAAACATCTGTCACCGTCTAAACTTACCACTATGTTATTGACTATATTCTCCTGCCTCTTTTCAACCTCTCCCTTCGACTAACCATCCCTTTGGTTCTGTTGCTAGGAGTTTATTTTTGTTTTGTTTTGCTTGTCTGCTTTGTTTTGGTTTTAGAGTCCACATATAAGTGAACCTATACAGTATCTGTCTTTCTCTGCCTGATGCAGCATTATGAGAGTATTAATGAATTTCATTCCTGTAACAAAGGTTTAAATCCTGCAGAGCAAACATGACAGGAAAATGCTCACTATAGTGTTGACCCTTGTTCAAATTTAAGTCTGAAGCTCTTGACAAGTTGCCCTATGAGCTCTGCATATGTTTGTTGGCCTTTTGGAAATTTTCCATCTAGATTGATAGAGGCACAGACATCTATACTGAAGAACAGCTATTGCCAGGCTACAGATGTGGGAAAGTGTTTGGCAGTGAATTGATTTATTGGGTTTACTGGATAGTTCAGATGTTTTCTTGTGTCAGTTTTGGCTAGTTTATTTGTTTAGAAATTCGTTCACTTAATTTAAGGGTGATATCACTTTTCTATATCTAGTGTAGATTGTGCCTAGCAGCCACAGGAAAAATATCAGTTTCCCTATGACTTTAGAGTTGAATTTACATTTCAGAAGGATCTTTTAAGAAGAAAATATAACAATCACCATGCATTGAGGAAAATATAAAAAGGAAAAAAAAAGAATACTAGTTAACTCATTTTTGAGGTCATTACAGCGATGGTACTGTGATGGTCAATTTTATGTGTCGATTGACCAAGGCCATGATGTGCCAAGATATTTGATGAAACATAATTCTGGGTATTTCTTTATGGGTGCTTCGGATGAGATTTCCATTTACATCTGTAGACTGAATAAATCAGATTACCTTCCCTCAAGGGCGTGGGCCTTATCCAATCATTTGAAGGTCTGAATAGAACAAAAAGTCTGACTTTCCTTCAAACAAGAGAGATTTCTTCCTGCCTGATGACCTTTGAACAGGGATATCAACTTTTTCTTGCCTTCTGAATAAAACTGAAACAGTGACCTTTCCTGGTCTCAAGCCTACCAGCCTTTGTAATGGAATTATATCATTAGCCTCCTGGTTCTCAGGCCTTGAGCCTCAGACTGGAGCTAAACCACCAGCGATCTTGGGTCTACAGTTTTCTAACTCAACTTGCAGATCTTCCAACATGCCAGCTTTCATAAATGCTTCAGTCACTTTGACATAATAAATCTCTTTTATTTATTATATATCTTCAAAATTATATTTAAATATTATATGTAATATATAACATAAATATACAGGGATGGGCAAAAGTAAGTTTACAGTTGTAATACAAATAAATAATACTATAATTAATAAATAACAATACAAGAATAAACTATTTCACATACTCACAACTGTAAATCTACTTTACAGTATAAAAATCTGAGCATATTCTTAAGAAAACACTGACAAATACCTGTAATAACAGGTAATACACATACTATATTTAAGACTCCTAGTAAATCATAATCAGGAACTCTAAACAGAAGGATCCAGAGTACATTATGAGTAAACATTGATCTCTGAATAAAAAGTAGGTTAATATGAAATAGTTATCTCATTGCTTGGGTTTATAATGGTGTTAAGGAGAATTTAACTAGCTCAGGTGTCCTGAAAAGGGTTCTCTAATAGCATTTCATTTCTAATCATAAAGTATTTTTTAAGTATAAATAACTTTCAGGTGTGAAATGTAAATGACCATAATTGTATCATAATGGATGATAAAAATATAAGCTTTGGTAGTTAATGAATACATTTTTTTCATAATAATTTGATACCTTATGGTATATCACACCTCAATTAAGACTCTTTATTACTTCCGGTGCTAGAGGATTCATCCCTTTTTTGTGAGAAAGGGTTCATAGTCTCTTACTTTTGGGGAATAAACCTAAATTGAAAATGAAAATGCTGTTCCATTTTTAATTTTTTGAGGAAACTCCATACTGTTTTCCATAGTGGCTGCACCAGTCTGCCTTTTGACCCAGTGATCCCACTTTTAGGAATATATCCTAAAAATCCTAAAACACTAATATGAAAGAATATATGCCCCCCTATGTTCACAGCAGCACAGTTTACAATAGCTAAGATCTGGAAACAGCCCAAGTGCCCATCAGTAGATGAGTGGATAAAAAACTGTGGGGCATTTACCCCATGGAATACTACGCAGCTGTAAAGAAGAATCTCTTACTCTTTGGGACAGTATGGATGGACCTGGAGAATATTATGCTAAGTGAAATAAGCCAGGTAGCGAAAGACAAACATCACATGATCTCGCTTATACGTGGAATCTAAAGAACTTAATAAAAATGACATGGAAGCATGGATCAGACTGACGAATCTCAGAGAGAAGGAGGGGGAGAGGTTAGGTGGAGGGGGAGAGACTTACCAAAGAACTTATATGCGTATATGCATAACCCAGGACACAGACAATGGTGTGGTGAGGGACTGGGGAAGGGAGTGGGTGGGGTGGGGTGGGATGGAATGGGTCAATGGGGAGAAAAAGAGGCATCTGTAATATTTTGAACAATAAAAAAATAAATAAAATAATAATAAAATAAAATAGAAAATGAAAATGCTTTCTACAATCATCTGTCAAGAGGGTCTAACACTTCAAAATTTCTTCTACTGGATACCAACAGAACATTTAAATAAGTTCTAGAGATGTGTCAATATCAAATTTGTCAAAGAACGTCTATAACAAAGTGTGTTTTTGTTTTTTTAATAATTGTTTTGCTTTTAAAAGCAATTTGGGACATTTTCCCTGCCCTTTAGTATAACTATTATGAATAAATACCAGGAGTGAACACATATAATAAAGTGGTTACTTTGTTTTTGTTACTTAGAAGATATAAAGATTACTTTATTACTATTTAAAATTTATTATTGAAAATGTTCTAGAGGCAAGCAAAGAGAGGATTCTATTTACATATTAGTTTAGACCTAACTTGATTTGCTTTTGTAGCTTTTCTGTTTTCTCCAGGGCTATCATTTCATTTAGTGAAAGATAAATAAAATGAAAACAAATGAAATCTTACTTAGTTTATTGGCCACAGAAGTTTGGCTCAAACATGGAGTATTTTTTATTGAACTATAAAGGAAAGGCCTACTTAACATAGCAAGCACATTTAGTAATTAAGAAGTAATTTATGTTTATTATTTAATCAACAACTATTTCTTTTTCTTTTGAAATGATTAGTTAGCTTCTGTATTATCATAGACAGTAAAGTTTTGACTTAAACATTACTTGTGAATTTTGTCATTAATCTGTGTTAGAACCTAAATAATACACTCTGACTAGTTTTCCTGAAACGTAGCTTCTCACCCTACCCATATTTCAAATAAATTTTTAAAAACACATTCACATACATTAGAACTTTATTATGCTATTTGACTTATTTAATATATATTTATTTGCATAGTGAAGACAAATGGATTTTGACTTCAGGTTCAACCTCAAATTGTGTGTCCACAATAGAGTTAATCCCAATATATAAACTATTTTTTTTCTGCAAATAAAAATTCTGCTACATTTAATAGACATTTGTTGGGTATTAGAAGGATTTTTTTTTAACTTAAATCATTTGATCTTTCAGGTGTTAATAGGCAAATACTAAACATACTTGTGTGTTTCTAATTCCCCTTTGTTTATGCCTTCCTCTCTATCAGCTCATAGACATAATTAAGGGAAAACCTTCAAAAATAATTTTTTCACATAATTACACAGTAGTTCTGGTATATTGTTCCTTAAAAAGATATATAGGAATATATATGCATATTTTTATGAATTAGGTTAGTTATATATTATTGTCAGTGTTCCGTATTAAAAAATGTTTTCTTTTAATTGTTTAAGTGCAACTAAAACCAGCCTATCATACCCTTGTTTGATATATTACATCTTTAGTAGCACTATAGAATTCTTTCTAATGGGAAATTAGAAACTGCCTGAAAAATATGACTCTTCTATCCTGTTAATTCATATCACACTACTGAATCATAATAAAGCCTGGCTGGTCTATTTTTATTAATAATGTTTTCATATAAGAAAGCTAAATACTATCTTAGGTAGCATTGTATCACTTATACTAACAACCAAACCACAGCTGTTTTAACAATAATATATAACTAACCTAATTCATAAAAATATGCATATATATTCATATATATCTTTTTAAGGAACAATATACCAGAACTACTGTGTAATTATGTGAAAAAATTATTTTTGAAGGTTTTCCCTTAATTATGTCTAAGGGAACATTTAACATATTGTACACATACATACACAATGATGAAATATAGAGATTTTTTTTTTCCTATAATAGAATCAAGAAAAGAAAGGTAGAAACATTCTTGTATTTATTCAACAGGTGTTTATCAAAGATACTCTGCTAAGTGCCATGAGGAAACCAGATAAAAGTAGTGTACAGAATAACTTCTGTTTCTGAACTTCAACTGGCTGGACTCTGAACCATCTCTGTAATTGCCAATGAAATGAATAAAAATACCATATTATAATACATTTCTATAATATTCTTAACATAATTAAGAAAGATAGAAACTTCCCAACCAAATAATTAATGACAAAACAGAACCAAGAAAGGAGAGCACAGATGACATTTTTTGTCCTGATGGCATTTGTAAATCCCCTCAAATTGAGAATTTTGACAACCTTGCAAAACAAAGAAAGATATAAATCAAAATTTGGGACCATTCAAGGTGGAAATAGCTAGAGGATATTATCTGCATAGTCAGCTGAATGTCCAAGGGGCTTTACTTTCAGTTTAAGGATGAACCAGAAATAAATCCTACTCTTTCATCCATGTCCAGTGATTGATATGTGAGATGACTTTGTCAAGAGCATAGCAAAGAGAGAAAAGTTTTAAATATGGGTTAGCTCCCTCAGATATTTGAAGACTAAATTCATATGACCTTTTGAATAGTGGTGACAGGTAATTTGGCTACCTATATGAAAAAATAAGAATTTTGAAAATTACCTTACATCATACACACAGTCATACTAAAAAAGAAAAAAAAAAAGGAAAAATGAATTTCAATTTAATATAGACTTAAATATGAAAGGGAAAAAAAACAGGAGAAAACAGAATAACTGTATTGCTTAGAAAGGACAAATATTTCTTAGATAAGACTAATAATAAATAATAAATCAAACTATAATCATTTATGTTTCATATAACTTAAATTGCACATATAGGCATATATAAAATTGCATATTAAAATGTTATTCAATTAAGCCATCAAGCAAATGCAAAAAAAAGGGTCAGAATTGAAGACAATATGTACACTAGATACTCAACAACAGACTTATAACCAGTATTTGTTGTTAAAACCCTAAAACTCAATAAAAGAAAGGTTTAAAAAATAATAATAATAGAGAATTGGAGAAAAGATTTTACAATTCACAGAAGAGAATATTCAAATGGCCAATAAATATACAAAAAGGTGTGATCAACTGTATTCATCATAATTTAATGACTGCTCAGTCATTCAAATAAACAATGAAAAAGTCAGAAAATACCAAGCCTTGGGAAGGATGTGGACCAATTGAAGTTTTCATTTACTGCTGGTGGGTTCACATATTAATGCTGTTTCTGTGCAAGAGTCAAGTGATATATTTCTTGTTACTTAGGGAAATTAATTGTTGCCTAAGGCCCTATTAAACCACTAATTTAGAAATAAGTACTCTAGTGTCTGTGTGGGGCTACTCTCATTCTTCAAATATTTCCTGCCTCACTTCAGCTAGAACCTTGACCATGGTGCAATGTACCAGCTTTGTCCAACAGTGCTGTGGAACAGTCAGAATTTAGGGGACTGCAGGCACTCTACTACCTCTCTGCTTTTTAGTCTCCCCCTCCCCATGCCACAAAATATGTGATAGCAGCAGTGTGTGCTGCTAGTGGTGTGTGTGTCTCTGACTTCACTGCATGACAATGGATAAAGGTCACAAACATAATGCTGAATAAAAGACCTGGTCACAAAAGTGTATGTCTCCTTTTTATAAAATTATGTAAAACTAGTCTCTACTTCTGTGAGTAATGTAGTGTTATTGCTGATGGTTAATGATGAAGAATCAGAGAGGATAGGGTTTCTCTGATGCTGATAATGTCTATTTTTATCAAGATTCTCTTTTTTTGGGGGGGGTTATTCAGTTTATGAATATTCATTGAATTTAAAGTAATCACACTTATGTGCATTTCCTGGAAGTGTACTTCAATATTTTTAAAAAGAAACATACACAAATGCATTATCATCAGAAATATTCAGTTCATTGATTTATTCAAAATATAAATAGCACTCTTATATTTCACACTAAGTTTATGACAGTTGAATTCACATAAAAGTAATTTTTGAAGTAATGTTTGCACAGATCATATGCCTGTTTAATTCATTATTTTAAATGTATTATATTTTTCATAATAAATTTTGGACTAATGTGCTATTTTGGCTGGAGATTCAACATCTTTTAGAGTAAGGCTGTGTTAATGCCTGGTAGAGCTTCCATGAAGGGAGGCCTAGTTATTAGAGGGGTTAGACCAAGTTAACATTAGGAATTTGAAACTGCTCTAAACATTTATAAACAAGTTTTGTTAAATATCTTAATACTTATTAGTTGGGAAAGTGGGTAGGTTTAATAAGTTGGTATAAAGAAGAATCAAGGCTCTCTCAAATACAGATCTCCAACAAAGACACCCACAGCTTAGCAGCATTTGCATATCTATTTTGGAGTGTCTCTAAGATGCATAGTGAGGTTGAAAGCACCAGGTTTGTCATCTCATAAAGGATAACTTGCATTCTATTAATTACTTTCAGTGCCACCTTGGGCTAGTATTTTTCTCCTTTTGGGAATTAGGTTATCACATTTGTGAAGTAATAATACCTGCTTTATAATACTGCTATAGGAATTAAATGAACTATTATTTACAAAATAAGAATTATTCAAGTAATTCAGAATAATAATAATTTATCAAGAGGATCAGAAAACTTGAGAGTATTGGCCATCTCATGCTGTGACAGTTATATGTAAGATATTAAAATATTTATTGTTAAATAATCCTTATGATTGGGAACTATTGTGACATTTTCTGTATCAATAAATGGAAATTATTTTAGTAATTTATGATGGCAATATGCATGTGAAAGAGAACTCTGTATTAACTATCATAAGCAATGATAAAAAAGTAAATCTAAGTTGCTATTTTGTGGAAATATAAATTCATAACTCTTTGAAGGGAATAGAAATATTCAGTGAGATTAACCAAAGCACTCATATACACATTACCGATTTTTCCAGGTCATCCAGGTTCGTGTCTCATGGAGTAGAAGGATGAATCCGCAGACAATTCTAGAAGTAAGAGAAAGCAGAAGTTTAACGAAGGAGAGACAAAAGCTCCCACTGCAGCAAGAAGGGTCCGGAACAGGTAGCCCGGGAAGCTCCTTCGTGTAGGGGTTTATGTCTGCCTGAGGGTCGTTCTATTGACTATTTTGAAATATTCTGCCCTGGCAACATCCAATTACTTTAAACTTTTGCTCCCCACCTTTGCTTCCCACCCTTGGGTTTTAACAGCAAGGGCTGCTGGTTTTTTTTGCAAGTTGTCTCAGCCCTGAACTGCCTGCCAGATGTCACGTAGCCTTGCTTCCCTTTTGTTCTTCCTTGACCCCATGTCCCTCAGCTGCTATTTTAAATCTAGCTCCTCACATATACTCATAACCAAAGGACACAGACAATAGTGTGGGGAAGGCCTGGGGTGCGGCAGGGGCTGGGAGGGGGGGTAAAGGAAGGGAAAATTGGGGGAACGTCTGTGATACTCTCAACAATAAAATAAAACAAAATTTAAAAAAATTCAGTTTGGACACTAAGTATACATGATGGTTCTTATCTGTTTAAAATAATGACAGATTGGATTAATTGGTTGTAATCTAATGTCCTTTGCTAGGCACACTGCACTCACTTTGAATAAATTCAGAATATATTTTACAGCAAAAGTTTTGTTATAGGGAGATAGAGAGACCTTGGTTCTTGTCTTCTAGAGGGAAAGATTTCAATCAAGAGACTAAGTGTAGTAAAGAAAGTAAGAATTTATTGGCCTCAGCAAAAATATACTTAGAACAGTGAAAGGAAGATGCATAGAAGAAGCAACAAAAGAGCGGGGCTTCCTTGGCCCCCTGGGAAGTCAAATAAAAGGGGAAAAGGGAGACTTGCAGACAGGTTCAGGGGGGTAGCCCAGGAGGAGCTGCCACTGCCCAGTGCTCCCCTGGTTGCAGGTCTCATGGGGTCCCTTAGAGGTTAGGGGATAAGTGCCCGTGGGGGAAGGAGAGGGGAAAGGGAATGGCGTGGGCGTGCTCCTTGGAGGGAATGGGCCCTGGGACGGAGCTGCCTCTCTGTCCATTGCTTCCCTGTTTGCAAGTCTCATGGGGTCCCTTAGATGGAAGAAGGGGGAATGTGGAGAGGACATGTTCCCTGGAGGGAGGGTGCATTGGGGCCTCCATTTTCAGGGTTTTTAAAGGCTGTGCATTTAGCAGAGGTCTTAGGGGCAGATCAATAGAATATTCATCAGCTTCATGCTGATGTGCCAAAATGAGGTTTGTTCTCTTAATTTGTCTGTCCTTGGGTGTGGTTGGCAAATGGTACTAATTGAATTTCTGTAATCTGTCTCCCTGAGTAGGGTGATTTAAGCTATTTGCCCTCAGGTTTGGAAGAAGCGCAAACCTTAAGTGTCCTTAGTTTAGGGAAAATAGGATTTACTAGGTGGCTGCAAATTGCTGTTTAACTATCAATCTCAGTTTACCTATTGCACTTATCCTGTAATTTTCCTAGCTTTTATTATGGTATAACAGTCTGAGAGTCTATTATTACTAATGTTTAAAGGAATAAAACAATGGAAATAGTGGAATAACCTTGAAGCTTGTATTAAACTGAAATCAAAGTTACAAATGAGCTAATACATGAAGTTTATGCTATCTTAGGTTGCTTTATTAAATCTGAAGGCATCTGATATAATAAATATGAGTTATCTTGTTTGCAAAGTTTTAGTCAAGTATGGCCTTAGATAAAAAGGAAATAAGCAACGTTTAGAAAATCAAAGAAAAGTATTTCACTATTTATAAAAACAACTGCTTCCTAATTATACTCTTTTCACTTATAAAATTGATTTGTAAATTTAAAACATAGTATAAAAATATTTTATCATTCTTGTTAATATTAAACTTAGAAAGTATAAATTCAATATATTATATTTGATTTATTTTAATAAAAGTACAGCAGCAAGATTATAAATTTGATTTGTAAAAATTAATCATTAAAACAATATAAGATGAAAGTTTATTATGATTGAAAAATCAGTTACTTGGGCATATGAACAGTACAGAGTGTCTTAATTACTCAGCAGTGACACAGTGATGATATTCATATATATTCCTGAATTGCATGTTTAATTACCAGGAAACTTTGTTTGATAACTAGCCCTAAATTGAATTGTACACATTGGTTTACTAGCAAAAGTTGTTCAAACTATATAGGTTTTAAAATGTACAGGTAAACAGCCCAGCTGAGCTTGGCTCAGCGGTTGAGCATTGACCTGCTGGGATCCAGGCAATCAGGGTTCAATTCCCGGTCAGGGCACATGCCCAGGTTGCGGACTAGCTGATCAATGACTCTCTCATCATTGATGTTTCTGTCTCTCTCTCTCCCTCTCCTTTCCTCTCTCTGAGATCAATAAAGATATATTTAAAAAAAAAAAATGTACAGGTAAGCATTAATCTGTTTATATTAATTTTATTTTTTTAAGATAAATCTTTTTTTTGTCTATCAGATTTCAATAACAGAATTAATTTAAAGCATAGTTTACCATAAATTAAAAATAAAACTTCTAGAGCATTTATTTTTATTTAGAGATTTATTTTATTCTAGAGATTTTATTTTTTTATTTTTTATTGAATTTATTGGGGTGACATTGGTTAATAAAATTAGTTAGAATTCAGGTGCACAATTCTATAATAAATCATTTGTGAGCTGTATTGTGTGTTCACCACCGTCGGTGTGTGTCAGGGAGGAGCCTGCAGGGTCTGTAGCTCTCCGTGTTCAGACCCTGACCTCAGCCATCCTGCATGTACACATGACGTCGACCTTATATAATAATGATTCAGCATGATGTCACTGCGCATGTGGCTTAACCTTATGTAATTATGATTCAGCATAGTGTCACTGCACATGTAACAGCACACTGCTTGCTGTGGTCTATTTAACCGGCACTGTACACAATAAAGGAAGAAACTGTTCCTCCCAATGTCGGCTCCACGCCTTCTTTACCCTGGGGATCTCACCTCCAAAACATCCCTTGCAGCCTCCCTCCCCCAACAACCACCCCAAGTCAAGTCTTCTTCTGTGAAAGGCAGTTAGACAAGAGCAGAGCAAGGATGATGAGCCAGGTACAGAAGGTCATCAGGGTGGAAAGCCCTGGATGCCTAGCAAAGACAATGGTATGGTGGGACCTCCGCCCAGGGTGGCCTTTCCTCCCCTGGCATATCATTGGTCTTGTGGTTTGGACCCCAGATCTTTCCTCCTTAGAGGTAACATCTAGGCCTCAGTGGTATTTCAGCTCCAGGCCCAGAAAAGCAACAAAACCAGCCTCAGGCCCTGTTGCGTTGGATAATGACACCTTGCACTGCTGCGCACCAATCAATCGCTGGAGACCACAACCCTGAAAAGACACCCTTGGAAAGCTGTTGAATATTATAATGAGATCTTTCCGTGGGATCTCCCCTAAGATCTCCTCCCTTAAGACCATTAGGACAGAGGACCCAGTGCGCTCCCTCATGGGAGCAGCCCATGAGCACCTTTGCCTTTCCCTTGTCTCCACCTCCCCCCCAGGCACATTAGCATTAGCTTCTTCACGCTCAAGCCCCAAAGGCCCTTCCTTTGCCTCTATAACTTGTTTCCTAAACCCATTTCTTCTAGGAATTACTTCTTCCACCTGTGTAATTTTACCAAAAGTGTTCTCTTGCATTTTGGGTCTTGGCTCTGAATTCTTTCCTAGCCAGAATCCAAGTACTGAGGTTGCTGAACCCAGGTTTGGTCTGACCCCACCGGCCTAACTCCTGGTGCTGTTCCCACTGCCTGTAACACTTCCCTCACCATTTATCCCCACTTTATCTTTTTCTAAACCTCCTTCCTTCTGGTAATAACCAAACTGTTGTCTGTGTCTGTGAGGGTTTTATTTTGTTTGTTTTTTGTTTTTTTGTATTGTTTTGTTTTAGAGGAGGGACAACCACTGTAGGGGATTCTTAATCCTAAACATGTGCTGTTTCTCAGGAGTCTCAAATGTTTTAACCTGCATGACGTGATATTTTGTTATCTAAATGTTTAGATGGAAGTTAGAAGTTAAAATGAACACTTTCCTATAGTTATTTAGAGATTAGTTAGGAGATTTTATTATGTAACTAGATTTAATGAGGTAGATTACTGTCAGAATTAAAGGGCATTTTCAATTGTATGAAGATTTGAATGTTTAAAATAGTTTGACTTCAGTAATTAATGAAAAAGTGAAAATTAATGAAAGCCAAGCTTTTTATGAATTTTTGCAAAATTTGGGTTATATTCAAATAAACATTTGAATTATAATTTGATTAGTAAATCTGAAAGTTCTTATGTATGGCAAATTTGTATCATTTTGACTTATAATAAATTATGACATAATTTATTATGAGGTGTAATAAAAAGGTAAAATGAAAAATGATACCTTTTTTCCAAATGCTTAATTATCTATATTTTGAAAACTAAAACTAGTCTTTAATAAGGATACATATATACAGAGGCATTTTAAAAACATTCCGGAAAATCTTGTGTATCTTCTTTTTATTTAAATATTATATTGCTTTAATTTTCCAAATTATGTTAGATAATATGTATCTATTTCAACTACATAAGTTTAGAGTTGAGCAAATCCTAATTCAAAAAGATCACACATCAAACTAATGGTTGACTTGTGTTGGATTCAAAATTTTGATTGAAGATTCCTGAAATTTTAGGTTAGATTAAATTGAAACAAACTCAAGTTGGTAAATGCCTCCAGACAATGGGCAGAAGTGAAAGCAAAAATCAGTTAAGATATGAATTATTCATCTATGCATTTATGCCATGAATTATTGAGTAATATGGGGCATATTTATGAATATGACATATTCCAGAGAGTCAAGGACTTAAAATTCTTGTAAAAGAGTTTACATATGTGCAGAAATAATTCTAATACATAGCATTATTCAATTCAAAACATTTAGTGAGTCCTTATTTTGTGCCAGGAACTTGTTAGACATGATTTCTGTCCTAAGGAACAGGAATAATATGTATTATTAGAAAGTAAGTATTAAAAATAGTGAATATTGATTCTGATAGTACTGACAATTTTTTTCTTTTTCATATGAAAGTTAGAACTCGAGCCAGACTTGTAAAGTCAGGCCTGTGAAATATATGTGAAGAGGATAATAAGTGGAATGTAAACCAGGCCTTAGAAATACTTCAGGCAAATATAAGAACATGGAAAAAGTCTAAGTTATGTTTGAGAAATAAGCAGTGGTCTATTTCATTAGAAGATAGGGTATATACGAAGATGGGAATTGAAGGGAAGGCAAACACTAGTCAGTGATGAAATCATGGAAAGCTTTAAATGTGAAGCTGAGAGGTTTGGAATATTTTCAATATTTGATGAGAATTCAATAAACATTTTAGTCAAAGTACACAGTAGTATAATTTATGTCACAATAGAGTATAGGAACGAATAAAATAAAAATTTATTATAAAATTATTTATAAATGCAAATGGATAGTAGTTAGCAGAGACTTAATCTCTGCTGGCAGTAATGAAAATGGAAGTTAAATTATAGCAAAAGAGATGTTTTGCAAGTAGGATAAGAAAAAATGATGACTAAATGTAAGAAAATGGTAACTAAATGTAAGAAATTGATGACTAAATGTAGGCAGAGGTCAAAACAGTCAAGATTCCAATATGCATACTAATGGTAGTATTTCTGTTAAAACAATCAAGAACTGAGAAGAGACAAAACATATGTCTGGAGAAATAGAGAATGTTTAAAAATAGAAAAATCTATCAGAAATATAATGTCAGGTGGTTAGGTATGGCATTTCTCCTGTGTTTACTGAGAGAGAGAGAAAGAGAGAGAGAGAATATCTGGTGTCTCTCCCTTTCCCTGTGAGGACACCAGTCCCATCAGACTAAGGCTCCACCCTTAGGACCTCATTGAACCTCGGTTACTTCCTATAAGCTCATCTTCAAATACATTCGCATTGGGAGTTAAGGCCTCAACATTTAAATTTTTGGAGGTGGAGGCAGAACTCACTTCATAACAGTATTACTTGAAACTATGCAAACAGGACAATGGGTAGAATTTTGACACTGAAGAAGAGGAAAAATCCTTGGAAGGATACATATTTGGAGAGTATGAGGTTGAAATTCTTCACTAAAAAGGGCAAGGAAAAAGAAAGAGAAAAACACACACCACAAAGGAGATTATAGAATTGCATAGAAATGAAGAAAGGAGGGCTGAATCCATAATATAAAATGCCAAAAAATGATAAAATATGCTAAGAATTATATAAAAGTAATTAAACCTGGCAATTATTTAACTGTATGGCAATCAACAATTTCAAAAGGGTGGAGGGGACCTAGATGAGATGACAAAATCTTTTAAGATGTTTTAAAAAATAATTTTACATAATTATGACAGGGCACACATAAAGTAAGGTTTTAAGAAAAGTGAATAAGAATAAATTGAGGTATAAAAATGTGACCCTCATTTGAAATGTATAGCCATATATTTAATGAGTAAAATGGGAAAGTGAACATGGAAAGAACAGGAAATCCACTAATTTAATCACTGCTCATTGCTTAACAATAACAGATATTACAAAAAGAATTATCAGACTAAGGGTATTAGGAGGTACATTTAATAAAAAGGTAACTACTTCAACAGGAATGCATGCATTTCTAAATATCAGAAAATTCACATATACCCACAAACAAAAGAAAGTTGATCCCATAGTGATATTTACTTAAAACTCTCCTAAACAAATTAATAAGAAAATCATATTCATTTATATTGAAAAGAAAATAGAGGTCATAGAAAAATCCCAAATTTATGCTGCATTTAAGAAACAAATCTTTTAATAAGAGATTTATGAAGACTGACAGTTAAAAGGAGGGACAAACATGTGGCAAATAAATGCAAATGAAAAGAAAGCAGATGTTACTAACATAACCTTCAGATGTTTTTGGAATTCACATCCAAAGCACTAAATAGAACAGAGCAGAACCTTCATAACGCTAAAAGTTACATTTCATAATGAAAATGTGTTAGGATTATTATACACAAAATTTACTTATAAAATAAAGTAAGATTAAAATAAAAACCACTTGGCCAAATTAGTGAAAGAAGGAGTGAGAGCTAAAGGTTAACTCTCCTACAGTTGGCCCCCTGTAAAGCTACACAGAAACCTAATATACACTTGTGTTTACCTATTCAGTCCTAGTCATCTACCAGGCTTATACCGCAAACCCTTGAGAGTTCAAGGAAAGGGAGAAGTCTTTTTTTTTTTTTTTAAATATATCTTTATTGATTTAAGAGAGAGGAAAGGAGAGAGAGAGAGAGAGAGAGAGAAACATCAATGAGAGTCATTGATCAAGCCCGCAACCCGGGCATGTGCCCTGACCGGGAACCGAACCCCGATTGCCTGGATCCTAGGTCGACTCGCAACCGCTGAGCCACGCCTGGCAGGGCAAGGGAGAAGTCTTTTGCCCAAGCATAAATATTGTCCCGGTTAGCCCTGCCTCTAACTGCCGTCTTGTATGGCTGTAAGACACAGACTCCCAGATGACCCTCCAGCATCGAGTTCATTATCTTCACAACCATGAAAAACTGAACTGGCTATACAGGCCAAAGCAAAGCTTAGACCATATCACATTGCTATTGAATAGCAGCCCCTATTCATACCAGAGAAGGACTGGTGTGTCCCCCCAAAAATTCAAAACTTCACCTCTGAGTCAGGTTCTGGAGTTTGAAATCTAGATCTTTGTGCGATACTGTACAATAAATGGAGGATCTGCAAACTTTCTATTTATCTTGTATTTATCAGATTTCCTCCATGAACACTGCTCTAGTGATTGCTGTGTATGATACTTCCTTAATTCATTTTTTTTATATTACAGAGTAAATGTTCAGTAACTTAAAAATTGATATGGTAGAAGTAGTTTCATAAAAAAAGGGAAATTTGAGCTCTGGCCTTTGTGGCTCAGTTCCATTCGCCAGGCACCAGAAGGTCTCGGGTTCCATTCGCCATCGGGAAGCAACCAACTGATATCTATGTTTCTCTCTCTCTCTCAAATTAAAATAAGTAAATAAAAAAATTAAAAAATAAGTAAAAAAAAAATTTTAATGAATTTTGATTACTACTATATAATACTTTTATGCTTTATTAATATTCAGTACTGGTTACATTGATTGAATACTTTTAAAACATTAAATTCTCAAAATGACATAAGAGAGAAAATTTAGAGTAATTTCTTTTGTTGGAATTAAGAAAAGTGTCAAAAAGTCTCTACATCTCCCTGCAAAAAAAGGAGCAGAATGAGATGTTGTTACAACGTGAGTCCACCTAAGCTTTTTAAGAGAAATGATGCCAGTGATCCTTAAATAGTTGCAAAAAAATTGAAAACATTAATTCAAACTCTTGATAATATAGTAATCAAAAAGAGAATTCTACAATCAACTTCTTTCATGAATGCTATAGCAAACATCTTAAACATAATAACAAACATCTTAGCAGCATATTAAAAGAATTAGACATCAAGATCAATTAGGCTTTATTTAAGGGCTGCAAAAATGTTTCTGTACTAAGAAAGCTACCAATATAGGTCTTTATAAGAATGAAAACAAAGCATTGATGTATTAGATATTACTTTAAAAATATTTACCTAAATAGAGTGTCATCATGTAAAACTCATTACATGTAAATTTTTAAAAATTTTTTATAGAGATAATCAGAAAATTGAAAGATAAATTGAGGTCAATTTTTTTCAGTGAATATTTCAGACAAATCAAAAGCCTCATAACATAAATAACATTTAAGAAGCAGATTACAGAAATAAAATTATGAGTGTAGAGAATGATGGGTATTGGTTCATTAATCCACTTGTTTATTTTGTATTTCTGTATAAATCTCAACAGAAAACCTCAACATTATTTTACAAAATTTTGGGGGAAATCCACAGAAGGGGTAACAGATGAAGCCATCAGTGTTTTAAAATCAGAACATTGAAGGGTCACTATCTAGCCAAAACCCTTCATATGATAGAGAGAAAACTTAAAAAGTATAATATATATTTCTAAATGGTGAATATAAATCAAACATAAATACCTCTATATATCATTTTAAAAAGGTCAAAATTTTAAATTAAAAAATGACAAAAGACTTGAAAAAACACTGTGCTAAAGAAAATATCAAGATTGCCCAAAATCGTGTGAAAAGGTGCTTGTCATCATTAATTATCAGTAACATAAAAATTAGTACTTTTATTATTTGTACACACATACACACACATGCACCCTAAGACCTCACTATCTCTCACAGTGTGGCTAAAGTTGTATTCTCCAAAGGTAGATAAGCTTGTTCTGAGACACTGAAGTTATTGCCAAGGTATATACTGAATTGAAATGAGTATATATGTATGAGGATATTAATAACAGAATTGTCCAAATTCCCTTAAACTGAAAAACAGCTCAAATGTCAATCAACACTTAAAAAAAATAATGTGATATGTTCATATTTTGAAATACTACATAATAACAGTTAAAAATGAACTATAGATGCAGAAAATCCAAGATGTTGAATTAAAGAGGCTAAACCCAAAATGTTTAATAAAATTATATAGTACAATTTTATAATACTTCATTTGTATATTGTACCGGGTGTTCACCACCTAAAGTCAAGTCTTCTTTCATCACCATTTATCTCCTTCTTACCCTCTTCTACTTCCACCCACCTCCCCCCCTCTCCTCTTTTGGAGCATTCTAACTATAGGGCATTCTCTAGTTAGAAGAAGAATAATCCCAAATTTAAGGATGGAGATGCAGGAAAAAATGTGAGTGTAATAAAAATGGTAATTTGGGGATAAATCGAAATGAATATTGATGTAATAAAAGGATATTAATAATTTCTTGTGACATTTAAAATGTATATAAACTCAAAATATATGACAGCCTATTTAAAAATTTATAAGTACAGTGCCCCGGTCAGGTGACTCAGTTGGTTAGAGCATCATCTGTATACCAAAAAGGTTGTAGGTTTGATTCCTGGTCAGGGCACATAACTACATTTCGGGTTCTGTTCCTGGTTGGGGCAAGTAAGGGAGGCAACTGATCGAAGTTTCTTTCTCGCATCAATGTTTCTTTCTCTCCCTTCTTGTCTCTATAAAATCAATTTAAAAAATTATAAGTACAGTAATGTAGATAACATGTTTTAATGAATTACACAAACAGTGGCAAAAATACTGATCTATTTCAAGCTTTATGGCCAAAGATACAAAAAGAAAATTTTAGTATTTTCATTGATATAATAGTGATATATATGTGTGTGTGTGTGTGTGTGTGTGTGTGTGTGTGTATGTATATATGTATATTTAAAACTATCTTGGCTATAGATGGGAAAATTGAATAATAAAATATATCACATACAAAACAAATATTAAACAAAAAGTAAGATAATGTATTTTAAGTCCAAATATATCACAAATCACTTTAAATGTAAATGGGATAGCCCGGCCGGGCGTGGCTCAGTGGTTAAGCGTCGGCCTAGGATCCAGGTGATTGAGGTTCGATTCCTGGTCAGGGCACATGCCCAGGTTATGGGCTCAATCAATGACTCTCTCATCATTGATGTTTCTATCTCTTTCTCTCCCTCTCCTTTCCTCTCTCTGAAATCAATAAAGATATATTTTAAAAAATAAATAAATAAAATAAATGTAAACGGGATAAATAACTCCACTTAAAAACACATGATCAGAACAGAATAAAAAATCTAATGTTGTTTATAAGGGACAAGTGCCTTATATATAAAGATATAGAAAGTACAGGTAAATCTGTCATAGAAATGTTATTTAAACCTAGAAAAGCTGGAGCATTTTCTCACTGAGAAATAGTTTTAGTTTTCTATATCATTTTAAGTCAATCTCAAAGCAGAAGATGAAAGTTTCAATGCAAGTGACAGCAGTAATGGATTCTTAATCTCTCCTTTGATTGAATGTAAATTTGGAAAGTATTTCTTTGTACTTAAATGCAGTAGATATGCAATTGATAGCTTTCTCTGGTGAATGGAGAAAACCATCAAGCATAATGCTTATCTACACTACAATTTCATTTCCTAAGAAGTGAAATTTTATTTTTACATTTAAAAATAAAAGAAAATCACTTCGGGCTCTAAATGATAGGATCAGGCTTTTTGAGATCTGACTGATTTGATTTAATTTTTAAATTAAGTCCAATTTAATTCTAAGTAATATGTTTTAATAATTCACTTTAAATCAGAAAATGATGTTTACTGGCTTTGTAATAGTTTGGAGAAAATAAAAACTATCTCTAATTTGGGCCTCTTTTGGAAACTACCAAGAGTTTAAAAAATGAAACAAAACAAAACAAAACTTTGATGTTATGATTACTTTCTCAGTACTGTGACCATTAATGCCTCCCTGCACACCTCCAAATGGTAAGAGATGGGACAAAATTATTTACTTTATGCCAAATTAGAGTAAAACGCATAGCATTCAATCAGTACCATTCAGCAAACTGGCAGAAATGGAGGGAGAGCATGATGATATGTGGCCACTTTTTCTTTTCAAAATACTATGCATGCAAACAAAACCAATAGAATTTGTGATATCTAAAATGTATTGAGATTCTTGGAATGGATATTAAACTACAAATCTCTAATTCCAAAAGCATTTTTCGTTCCACCAACCACCATTCCCCAATTCCATCTTCCAATGATAGAGTCAGTTTCTTTCTTTTTACCTCTGTAGGAAGAAAAAATAAGTCAATTTGATTCATTAGTATAAGTATCTCTCATTTTAAGACACAAAAGAATTTTAGATATGGTTTAAGCCCTGTTGTATAATGAAAAACAAAATTTAAAAATCAGGTATGTATTTAAGTCTCAGAGGTGCCATTTATAAGTGCTGAATGTTAAGCAATTTCTGAGATTCTGATTTTCTCATCTGCATAATGAGTATAATCATTTCTCCCACGTAGGGCTATTGTGAAAATTAAATATTGTAAGGCATTTATGAACATCTTAGCTCTGACTAGGTAGGCCTACACTAAACATTACTTCCATTACTGCATCCCTTATATATTTTTTTCTCCTTTTACCCAAATACAGCTTTCTAGGATAAGTTCTTTACTTCTTTAAAAAATATTTTCTTTCTTGCCTATTTGAAATTTAACTTGGTCCTATATTCGCATTATCTCTTCTGTAGTTTTACAGTCGTATGGGCACTTGTGGCCCAAAATTTTTACTCTGTTTCTCTCAGAACTAACTAGTATGAGACTAAACCTTTGTACAAATTTCTGAACAAAAAGTAATTGATATAATTTTAATACCTAATTATTTCTTAAATCTAAACTGTCCTAAGGTTTTCATTAAAACCAAAAACTGAACTTGGATATTTGATAGGATATATTTAATTCCAAATTCATTATTGTTAAAAAAAAAAATGGACAGTGATGACAAGGAAAGAAGAAAGTAACTTTTTTTTTTTTCAGGTTCTTGGAAATGTTAGGAAAATATTTATTGTTTCTATAGGCCACACAGATGAAGTTGGCCAATTGAAATCTATATTTTTCAATTTATGTTATGATAAAATACTCATGTTGAACTCAATCTACCATTTTTCATTCTAGTGTTTAATAAAAACTGTAAATCCTCTATTTTATAGCATTTTAATCATAACTGTATTCCTTGAATTCAATTATCTCTTTTTCTCTGAAAGTGGAAAACAACAATGAAACAGTATTTTTTTTAAAAAGAGAACTGAATTACTGAAATAGCAGAACTTTGTGAACTTTAAATGTCTTTGAGTGCAAGGTTCAGTCAGAAAACAATACATGCTTGATGAATTACATTCTAAAGTTTCTTTTAAATTACTCATATTATTAAGTTATGCCTGCTTACTACTTTGAAAGAAGAGATTTTTGTCCTACAAAAATCTTAAGATTTGGAAAACAAGATTGTATTCATCTACATAATCATCCGTCTAGGTCTTTAGCAATTATATTTTAGGCACACATTTTGTTTCTGAAATATAAATATTCATTTTCTTGATTCAAAACCCCTTGATTGCAAATGCCAGTTTTTTATATGGTGGTTCAATAGTTGAAGCTGGCATATCACTGTCTATCTGATTGTTCATCTAAGTAATAGTTTGATACTTTCTAAATAGCTGGAACGTCTGCTTTTTTTTTTTTTTTTTTTTACTTTAAAGCAATAAAATAATGCAGACTGAGACTACTGGTTACCATGCAATTTTTGAATTTCATATGTGACACATTTATATATGTGTTATTCTTTTGAAATTCTACTAGACATAAGATATAATAACTTTTAGGTAAAATAACATTTAAATGAGCTAGCATGTCAAAAAGCAGAAAAGTATACATTATTATTTGTAAGGTAAAAGGAATAATATGATCAAAATAATGAAATAATGCAATCTTGAAATAATCTTTTACTGACAAATTTATCTTAGGTATTGATATTAACTTTGATAAATATTGTGCCAAAAGAAGAAATAATATATATGAAATTTCCCAAAGCATAAATAGTAAGATCTGGGATATGTAAATTGGGCAGGTGATTGTTTGCTCTGTTGTATTTTCACTTGGAAAAGACGGATATTTTTTCTTGTAGAACAAATGAAAAAGCTACTGTACCATTTCTGTTAAAACAATTGAACTGCTTGTTGAAGCAAACATTCTTACAAAAATTATTGATGGCCCAAGATGGTAATGCTTCAATTGTGTTTTGTAGTAAGAAACTTAAAGATAATGCAACCTTCAGGAAAAAGTAAATAATAGTCTGGCTACTTTAAAATACATGCCTAATTTTTTTAAGTTATTTGTGAAAACTATTAGGCTAACAGTGTTTTATACCATATAATATATTATGCTATATTATACATTACCCAGTCATGATATGATTTTTTTAAAATAGTAATCATACTACTAGTATCATATTATATCTCATCCGTCTCTCTATTGTCTTATTCAAAATACAGGGCAGAATGAGAAACTAGCAAAAGGAACAAAAGGTATGTTTTGAATTTAGTATTTTAAACACTATGGCTTTTGTGGAACAGACCTATTTATTGGGACACAATAAAAAGAAGGAAATAGAGACACCCATAGTTATGCTGGCTAATTCTTTCACCACTTAATATTTTCATTCCTGTCATATAGAAGCTGGATGCCAGAGACCCAGTAGTGAACATAATATATACTCCATTCCAGATGATATAGAATTTAGAGACCAGCTGAAAAACAAAATAGTAAATGAATATTTACATAAACTGATTGCTATTGTGCCCATTATTAAGGAAGGAAAGTAAAGAGTGCTACCTGGGCATATAATGGTATAACTCAAAGTAGAGTATTTTTATGGTCTAAGATATCCCTATTTACAATGGGTGTAAATTGTTATAGATGCAATGGGTGGTAGTGGTTCTTCCTGAACAACTACTTAACTAAAACTGTGCACCTAATTTGGTTATTTGGTCCAGAATAGCATAAACTAAGCAAAATTTCAAAGGGTCACTCAAAGAGCAGAACATATAAGACACAATGGTCCACTGACAAAGTTGCTAGATCACAGTAAGTGTGCCATAAGAGGTCAGCACTTAACATTGGATCAACCAGCCTTAGCTTTCATATCTCAAAAATATATGGCAATATTAAAAGCTAACCTTGTTTGTTTTCTGCAGATTTTGTAAAGTCTCTCTATAGCTATTATTGCTTTATAAAAATAAATCTCTCTCTCTCTCTCTATATATATATATATATATAGAAAAGAAATATATATATTTATTTTTATTATCTGTCTAAATACATGAATTAATCAGAAACAAAAGCAAAGAAAAAGCATTCTATTATGTGAGAGTCTCTCTACACACTGATTTGGGATGACTAGTCACCATTTCTTCAGAAACAGGTAGAGTTAACCTTCATATCATTTACAGATCATAAAATAATAATTCTATCTTACCTTGATATATGACAACATAAACTCTTTAATTTACTCATTTATTAATTCTTCATTCAATAGTCATTTACTGAAATCTATATGCAACAATTTTATATTTTCTGAATACAATGACAATTTAAGCATTACTTAGTTCATATGTAACAAAAACTTAAGATATATATTTAAAAAGACAAATAATGGTACACACAATTGGTTGTTACAGAGGTACTCAATGTCTTTAAAGTCTTTTATCAATACCTTTTTCTGCTTCATTCTTTAAACCTGTTTTTGTCACATGCGGAGTTTCACAGTTGGCCATTGCACTGTAAATGTTTCTCTAAGTAGAAGTTAAAGTTGCAGAATGGATTCTGGCTTTTTAAGCAATAAATATAAAATATCAAGATTAGCTCGGTTAATCTTCATTATGGCCCCTGCATCAGTCTTTGAAGCAACCAGGGCCAATGAGGAACCAAGGCCCCATCCACACCATAGCTTACAAAGATGATGAAAAGCAGGGGGATGAGAATTTCCACCGTCTCTCTCCTTGCAACCCACACTGCTGTGCTACACCTAGGCTTAGAAAATTGCTTCTCTGTGGCAACAACATCCTCATAGTGTTTGTTTCTGGTTAACTTCTCCCATGGAGGAGTCTGGCTGATAAACCCTTAAACATATTTCTGTGACTTAATGCAAGAAAAGCTGAGGAAGTAAATTCCTAAATGCTGCTTGTGAGAAAGTGGTATTCACCAGGAAATAAATTATCCTAACATAAGGTTCTAAACAAAACATCATTGAACTATGTGATTATGACCTTTGAGTGGTGTGCTTTGATTATATTTCCTTATATAATGAGTTCACCTCTGTAGCAAGAGAGTAAGGATTTTTGACTGACAGTTCTCAACATAACTTAGTTTGTTCTAGTAGAAATTTCCCCAAAGGAGAGGAACTACAGGTTGTCCCCCCAACATGTACAATGGTACCTCCGTTTTTTAATGTAATCTGTTCCAGAAGATCGTTCAAGTTCTGAAACGTTCAAAAACCGAGGGATCCACAGCCGACAGCTGGGCCTCAGGACCTTGCCCTCAGCGGAATCTGTGTGGCATGTTCCACTCCTGAAGCGTGTTCGAAAACCGAAGCATTTCCTTCAGGGTTTACAGCGTTCGTAACCCGAAATGTTCGTCAATGGAGACCTTCGAAAACCAAGGTACCGCTGTATTTTAATTGGGTTGTTTATTTGGTGATGAGTTTTATGAGTTCTTCATATGTTTTGGATATTGGCCCCTTGTCAGAGCTGTTGTTTGCAAATATCTTCTTCCATTCAGTTGGTTTCCTTTTTGTTTTGTTGGTAGTTTCTTTTGCGGTTTGATATGGCTTCATTCATTTATTTTTGCCTTTACTTTCATTGCTTTTGGGGTCAAATGCATAAAATCTTCTCTAAGATTAAGTTCCATAAATTTAGTGACTATCTTTTCTTCCATGTAATTTATTATTTCAGTGCCTATATTTAGGTCTCTAATCCAGTTTGAGTTAATTTTTGCAAATGGGAACAAAGAATAGTCCAGTTTCATTCTTTTGCATGTGGCCCTCCAATTTTAAATTGCTCTATTCTTTGACAGTTGTGTAAAATACATGCTTAATTTTTATCTGCAGTTCTTGAGTTGATACTATTTTTGCTGTGGTTGCTGATTTTAATGATCAATTGTATCATTATTGGGTTTGTTGTATTAAAAAGTTGGTAGCAGTAAACATTTGAAATTTGAAATTACAAACACAATGTTATTAACATTAGCACCTCCAAAAAATGACGTATTTGAGTATAAATCTACCAAATACATATAAGATAAGAAATTGAAAAGGTACTAAATAAATGGAAAGATATCTCATGTTCATGAATAGGACATTTCCATATTGTTAAGATGCTAGTTATTCCCAACGTGATCTGAAAATCTAATGTAATTCCAATAAAAATACCAGCAAGTTATTTGTTTGTCTATCAACAAACTGATTCTAAAGTTTTTATAGAGAGTAAAATGACTTAAAACATATTGAAGGGGAAAAACAAAATTGGAAGACTGACATTACCTGACTTTAAGACTTACCATAAAATTACTATAATCAAGACAGTGTGATATTTGTGAAAGAATAAACAAAAAGATTAATGGAACAGAATAGAGACCATAGATAGACCCACATAAATATAGCTATTGATCATTGACAAAGAAGCAAATGTGATATAGTAGAGAAAAGGGATTTTTTACACAGTGGCACTGGAACACCTGGGCTTCCACATGCAAAAATAAATAAATAAATAGAATCTAAATACAGATTTTACACCTTTCACAAAAATTCACTCAAAATTGAGGTTTGTATTGATAATTAAGAGTAGATAATGTTTGGAAGTTATAGTTAGTTAATTGAAAACAATGAGTCTATTTTAGGGATTTAGTTAAAATTGTGTAATTTATTAAGGTAATGGGCCCTGCTTTGGGGATTTTGTGATTGAATACATGCTTCACACCTTTGTGCCATATGATGATTTGCTTAGCCACATTACGCCTTAGTTTTGGGGTATTAACTTTGTATTAGTTTTTATTGCTTCTGTAACAAATTATCACCAATTTAGTGACTTAAAACAACACAATTTTGTTATCTTACATTTCTGCAGGTCAGAATTTGCACATGAATATAATTGGTTAAAACCAAGGTATCTGTATTGCTGCTGTCCTTTCTGGAGGTTCTGTTTGAGGATTCATTTCTTGCTCATTCAGGTTGATGGCAGAATTCAGTTCCTTTTAGTTGTAGGACTGAGCTTCCTATTTTCTTGCTGGTTGTAAGCTCAAGGCTATTCCAAATTTCTAGGAAGTACCTTCCTTCCTTGGCTATGTCTTCTTTGTTCCATCTTCAAAGACAGTATGGGCAGGTCTAGTCCTTGTAATATTGCACATTTCATCTGTCTCTTATCTTAGCCAAAAAAGTTTCTCTGATGTTTTTTTAATTGTCCAAAATATTACAGATGTCCCTTTTTCTTCCCATTGACACCTTCCACCCCCATCTCCAGTCCCTCACCACACCATTGTCTGTGTCCTTGGGTTATGCATATACGCATAAAATTTCTTTGGTTAATCTGAGATTCATTTCCTTAGGACAATAAAACCACAACATTTGGCATTATCTTTGCATTTCTAAAAGTCTTTTAGAATTTAAATTTTAACATCTGAGAATGACATTGAAAGACACACAGTAATCTTTCTGTCATATTTCCACATTTAAAATGATTTATTTTAATGGTATATTTAACCTCCACAGTTCTAGCTATGATGATTGCATGTTTTCCTGAGTTCTGAGGTTTAAGAAGAAATGGCTTATATCTGCATTACATACACTTTAGAAATCCCCCAGTTTTTCTCAATCATTTGAAGTTTTTTCTTTTTATTTACATAGTTGTTACAGTATTATTGACTATATTCTCTATGATGTAATTTACATCTCTGTGACTATTCTGTAACTACCAATTTGTGCTTTCTAAAAAAAATTATCTTTAGCCTGGTTCAGCATCAACCTAGGATCCAGGAGATTGTGGTTCGATTCCCTGTCAGGGGCACATGCCCGGGTTAAGGGCTCGATCCCCAGTCCGGGGCGTGCAGGAGGCAGCCATCAATGACCCTCTCATCATTGATGTTTCTATCTCTCTCTCTCCCTGTCCCTTCCCCTCTCTGAAATCAATAAAGATATATGTCAAAAAAATTATCTTTATTGTTGAAAGTGTTACAGATGTCCCCTTATTTCTCCCATTGATCCCCTCCATCTATTATCTGACTCTCACCCCCAGGCCTTCCCCACACTTTTGTCTGTGTCCATGGGTTATGCATATAAGTTCTTTGATTAATCTCTCCTCACCCATTCCTCCACTCCTGACTGCCCTCTGAAATTCCTCAGTCTGTTCCATGCTTCTATGTCTCTTGATCTATTTTGTTCATTAGTTTATTTTGTTCATTAGATTCCATGAGTGAGATCATGTAATACTGGTCTTTCTCTAACTGGCTTATTTCACTTAGCCTAGAACTTTCCAGTTCCATCCATACTATATCAAAGGGTTACGGATAAAGGTTGTCTAAGATACTAGCATCTACCATTCTGGGTTTTTTTGGTGTTTTTTTTAATATGTTTTTACTCATTTCAAAGAGAGGAAGGGGGAGGAAGGAAGACAGGAACATCAATGATGAGAGAGAATCATTGATTGGCTGCCTCTTGCAGTCCCCCTGCTAGGGATGAAGGCCACATCCAGAGCATGTGAGCATCTACCACTCTGTAAGGTTCCTCTGGCTGTTATTGCCTCTCAGTATCTCTGTTCCTTACACCAGATATTCATTCGCTCTACTCTTCAGTCCTCATACCACAAGGTGTTCACACATATGTGGATATTTTTAACGGATTTTTTGAAGTTTTCAATTTTACTGAAAATGCAAAAATGATAAAGTGCTGGAAATAACTTATTTTTCAGTATAAATAACTTATTTTTTTTAGTAATAACTGACATCCTTGAAATATATAATCTTGGGGGAATCCTTTTCCCATAGTCTTTTATTTTTTAAGTTATCAGTCTGACAAGGTTTTTCTTCCCTGCTTATATATCAAGTATTATACCAACTATTTGAGAAAGGAAAATGAGGCAGAGTTCAACTCCTTTCTCCAAAGATACTAGCTACTCAGGTTGGATACAGTACAAACCTAAGGTAAGAAGAATCCCACAGCACTGACCTCTGAAGGGCACACATTATTTTAGAGCTGTTAAAATTATTAAATTAATATCCAGTGATGTGTAGATTTCAGCTGATTAATTGATTGCACTGGATTAAATATAGTTTTCTGGTTTTTAATTTGTTTGGACTGAGAGATATTCTTTCAGTGACAGTTTTTCTCTAATGTTGTTTGCCCTTGATGAATGTCTTAAGTGGATTAAGGTAGTTAGGAGTCCAGGCTCTGAAACAAGGACAACTGTACCTCTCAGCGTGGTTGTGAGAATTCAATTAGTTCACACATTAAGCACTTAAGGAGCCTAGCATAGAAAAAATTGTTTATTGTTGTTTTTATTATCAGACATAGCAGTGACATGTAAAAATGCCCCACTGTTTTTCTAAAAATATTATATAAATATACTTTAAACAATTATAATACAAAGATGGTGTCCCTTATTTTCATAGAAAATATAAACAGTAATAGGTTATACTACATTTAGAGAAGGGAAAGAAAGGAAAAAGCATGTGGTTTAAAATGTGGGCATGCAGTGGGTTGCAGAGAGGGGCTTATGAATAGGGAAGGGCTGAATATGGAGGATGGCAGGAAAAATAATGGAGAGGTAAACTTCTTTCTTTTTAAATATATCTTTATTGATTTCAGACAGAATAAAGTGGGGGGAGAGAGAGATAGAAACATCAATGATGAGAGAGTCATTGATCGACTGCCTAGCACACAACCCGGGAATGTGCCCAGACTGGGCATCGAACCCCAATCTCCTGGATCCTAGGCTGATGCTCAACCGCTGAGCCACGCCCGGCCGGGCTGGAGAGGTAAACTTCTGATGACTGATTTAGAAAAATATGTAGACTCACAAAGTCAAATAAATTTCACATTTGTCGTAAGATAATTCTTCATAGGAAATATGTTTAAAATGTTATGCACAAATTTGTATTCTTTTTCTTAATATTTTTTGCTTTTATATGAGTAGCTGGTCTAGTCAAAAATAAAGAGGGCCAGGCTGGGCATGGCTCAGCGGTTGAGCGTTGACCTAAGATCCAGGCAATCGGGGTTCAATTCCCGGTCAGGGCACATGCCCGGGTTGTGGGCTCGATCCCCAGTCCGGGGCGTGCAGGAGGCAGCCGATCAATGACTCTCTCATCATTGATGTTTCTCTCTCTCTCTCTCTCCCTCTCCTTTCCTCTCTCTGAAATCAATAAAGATATATTAAAAAAGAGAGAGAAAAAATAAATCTTTATGGCAACATAGGCTAATTTTTGCCAGAATATCTACTCTTAAACCAGTCTTACTTCATTTAGGTACTTTACTCCCTACTTCCCCATAATAGATTTAAAAAGATATTTTCTTGACATTCGCCTATCTCCCTGAATTGTACTCAATTAAAATTTTCTATAGTATTGGCCACTGCAAAATTATAATATAGAAATAAGCATTACCATTTTCTTCCCATTCTTTAAGGTAAGCTTGAAAAAAAAAAAAAAATTATAGCCCTAAACTCCACTGCATGGAAAATAATGTCATTAGATCATTATCACAGTTCTTTTCACTGTGCTAAATGAGCTGAACCTTTCTGAACAAAAAAGACTGTGTTCTTTAATAGGGCATAACTAGGAAGCTTCAGCAACTGCTTGTTGCCTCTACAGTGAGAGGTCCTCATTGTGTTTTTTTTCATGTCATTAGCAGATACTTGGACTTTCTCTCCTTTCAGAATTTGGAGGAACCAGTTAAAACTAATTTAGCATATCTGTTTTAGAGACCTAACTGCCTTATTAAATATAATGTACCAAATGGAAACCTCTCATTTTCAACTCTTCTTCCTATCTGAATGTCTACAATATTGATTTACTTCATTGTTGAGCCTTTTTAAAGACCATGTAATAAGGATAATCTAAATTTCCACATGAGCAGCTGGCATAGGCTCTAATTTCACAATTGTATAAGAGGAAGCTCTGGGTGTCTGAATCATCCTGTTTAAGTTTTATCTGCTGATACAAATATAGTAATAGATTTTTCCAATTCAAATGAAGGATTCTCAATTTTCTTTTTTTGTATTTATTTACTTGATTGGCTAAATTAGGCATAATAGAAGAATTTTTTCACAACCTCTTTAAAATAATTTTGATTTTAATATAAAGGAGAGACTAAAAATATGCATGAAAAATGTTTCTGTGGAACTGAACATTCAGCTCACCCTAAAAATATAGAATCATCCTAAAAAGCACGAGAATGCCATGCCTTGCTGTGGAGAACATATTGCAGTTATACAGTACACTAAATCCTTTTATGCATAAATTATTTTATTCTCATATAATTGTTATAAGGCAGTACAGCAAACATCATCAACATTGTACAGAAAACTGAGGCTCAGGCTGGTTGTCACTGACCTTTACAATGCAAAATAATCTGGAGAATGTTATAAAAATACACATGCCTGTCCACCCCTAAGATCAACTGAAGGAAAATCTTTGTAGCAAAGCCCTAGGTTTGCACATTTAATTAATTTTCTTAATTAACCCTCAATTCAGATTGACAACCATTTTTTTTTAATATTTATTTTTTTTAAATTTATCTTTATTGTTGAAAGTATTACAGTTGTCTCCTTTTTTTTTTTTTTTTAATATATCTCTATTGATTTCAGAGAGAGAAAGGGAGAGGGAGAGAAAGATAGAAACATCAATGATGAGAGGCAGCCAAACATTGATTGGCTGCCTCCTGCACTCTCCCAACCAGGGATCAAGCCCTTAACCCAGGCATGTGCCCGGACCTGGAATCGAACCTTGACTTCCTGGATCCTAGGTGGATGCTCAACAGCTGAGCCACACCTAGCCAGGCAGATGTCTCCTTTTTCCCACATTGATCCCCTCAACCCTGCACCCAACCCACCCCCAGGCCTTCCCCATACAAATGTCTGTGCTATGGATTATGCTTATAAACATATAAATTCTTTGATTAATCTCTCCCCACCCACTTCCCACTCCCCACCTTCCCTCTGAGATCCCTCAGTCTTTTCCATGCTTCTATGTCTCTGGATCTATTTTGTTCATCAGCTTATTTCATTTCTATATTCCACATAGGAGTGAGATTATGTGGTATTTGTATTTCTCTGGCTTATTTCACTTACTTCCCTCCGTGCTGTCCCAAAGGATGAAAGATCCTTTCTCTTTTATAGCTGCATAGTATTCCATGTTGTAAATGTACCACAGCTTTTTTTATCCACTCATCTACTGATGGGCACTTGGGCTGTTTCCAGATCTTAGCTATTGTAAATTGTCCTGCTGTGAACATAGGGGTGCATAAGTTCTTTGTGATTGGTGTTTGGGGTTCCTTAGGATATATTCCTAGTAGTGTGATCACTGGATCAAATGATAGTTCAATTTTTAATTTTTTGAGGAAACTCCATACTGCTTTCCATAGTGGCTGCACCAGTCTGCATTCCCACCAGCAGTGTACTAGGGTTGCCCTTTCTCCACACCCTCGCCAGTACTTGTTGTTCCTTAATTTGTTAATGGCAGCCACTCTGACAGGTATGAAGTGATATCTCATTGTGGTTTTAATTTGCATCTCTCTGATGATTAGTGACACTGAGCATTTTTTCATATGTCTCTTGGCCATCTGTATGTCCTCTTTGGAGAAGTGTCTATTCAGGTCCTTTGCCCATTTGTTAATTGGCAACCATTCTTTATATTGTGTGGCTTTAGGTTGAGTCTAAGCATTCTGTAAGAAGGTGATGAGAGCACTAGTGGGGCAGCAGTGAACTTTGTTGTGGATGAGTGAATGAAATCAGACTCATCTACCATGAAGGATAATTCATAAGAGATCTGCACTTGAAGACCCAGTCAGGTCTCCTTTCATCCATCACAGATACACTTTATCAAATATTCTTTTACTGAGATTCTTGAGGAAGTAGAAAGGGAATGAGGAAGGGAAAGGGTTTCCTTGAGAAAGTATCACAACATCCCTTAAGTTACTTTCTCTTTGGTTTAAGGAGAACATCTAGAACCTCTGAAATTACTTTATTTAAGCAATCCAAAACCTGTCACAGTCAGAAGGAAGCCTCAAAGAATGACAGGATCCCTGTCCAGTAGACCTTAAACACTGATCATGAGAGTAAAGGTGGAAACTTCTTCCCCATGGGTCTGAAGCATACAGTTTCTTTTTATTTCCTTTTTTAAAAAATTATCTTCATTGTTGAAAGTATTACAGATATCCCCTTTTTTCCCCATTGATCCCCTCCACCCTTCTCCCACCGACTCCCCTTACCACACTATTGTCTGTGTCCATGGGTCATAAATATAAGTACTTTGGTTACTCTCCACCCCACCCCTCAACTCCCCACCCCCACCTTCCCTCTGAGATTTGTGAGTCTGTTCCATGCTTCTGTGTCTCTGGATCTATTCTGTTCATTGGTTTATTTTGCTCATTAGATTCCACATATGAGTGAGATAATGTGATATTTGTCTTTCTCTGCTAGAAGGTATATTCTGTCTTGCTTGGATATAGAGGTAATTTAGGTCATCTCTAAAGAAATTTTGAGTAATATGATTCAACACTATGAGGTAATATGCATTATTTCAAGTTTGATTCAAGCCCGGATAAGATAGATTTTTTAAAAGGACTGTTTACGTTTATTTTTATGAAATATAATATAAAATATGCTAATTTCAAATTCCTAAAGACAATGTGCCCTTCTTTCATTTTACTTGTCTAGCCTAAAGTCCTCCAAATTATAACTCAAAGCTTTTCTGTGTTTGATATATTGCATCTTGTATAAAGATTCCACTTTAGGGGCCTAATTTTAAGTACAGATAAGTGAACACAGAGCATCACTTCTGCAATAGAGATTCACAAGATAGTAGGTAAAGCATTCCTGGCTATCTGAATTCAAAATCTACAACAACTGTATAATAGCCATCTTAATCACCTCACTTTGGCTTAGAGCATTTTCTGTTGTGTTTTGTTTTTGTTTGTTTGTTTGTTTTCTATATTTTCCCATCCCAGATTTATGCAGATATTTTAATGTTTTCATTGAATGATGTCTTAGGCCAGAGAAGACTGTTTTATTTCAGATAGAAAGTAAAAAATTTAGATTCATTTGATGTTAGTGTGATCAGAATAAATGTACTTAGACTTTACAATATTAATAAATAATCTGTTTGGACTCAAAGTGCACTAACACAAAACATTTTACAAACATAAATGCATTTGCAACAATGGAATTTTGGCATGGTGAGCTTGTTCTCTCTCTGAAAATATAAGATAAAGATTCATGAGTATTGAGTGTATACTTTTCTAGGAGAACACAGAAAGATAATATTATTACTGTTTTTAAGTAGTTTATAAGAGAAACCAGAGAATTGTAATTTCCAGGAACACAGAAATTTAATCTGATAACAGTTGTACCTTTGGCACATAGGAGATAATAAATAATGATGAAAAATAACTGATTGAATGATCGTGAACTTGGGGATTGTCTCCAAATAAAAGCTTTAAAAATCTATCTTAATGCATTATGATTATTGAATAAGTCAAATGAGTAGAATAGAGCAAAACATCCCACTCAAAATGTGTTATGTATATTATCATGAATATTAGTAATAGTTTTATTATAAAATGCCAGAATACATTAGTTACTATTTGAATATACCTATGCTTTCAAGATGAATCAAGACTTTTTATTCAGAATGTAAATCTGAGTAAAAAGACAAGAGCATTAATCCCTGATCTAAAAAATATATATGTACTAATAAAAATACAATAAAAAAAATATATGTGTTTTTTCAAATTGCTAATTATACTTTGTGACATCAATCAGTTAAAAATTATATTAAAAATTTTAAATATATTGTTCTATTTTATAGGTAGACAACCAACAAAGTGGGATTGAAATCATGCTTCTGACTAGACATAGGGTACTTTCAATTTTTTGCATTGTTATACTGTGGACAAGGAAGGACATTTTGCATTCTGAGAATGCTGAGAACCTTCTCTTATTTTACTCTGTTTCCCAAACTAACTCTACGTCAAATTACATACAATAGGTTTTTTCTTATATTTTTTTCATCTTAGGAATGATTATGTCAGTGGCTGTTTAGAGATGCATATATATGAGGAAATGTAAAATTATATACATATAATGTCTTGTCTATAAGATAAAAAATGCATTTACTTTGGATGAAATAAAACAATGTTATTAGCCACAGGGTAAGTTTTAAAGTTAACCCGCTTTTCAAATGTATCTGAGGAACTGCATTGAATAATATTCCCCTTGGTGTGGAAAGATTCCAGCTGATTAAAACAGTCAATATGATATACTAAGTTTCAGTTCTCCCAGGCTCCTAAGTCTGACACATGATTGGTTTATGGCTCTTGCTGAGGACCAAACCGTTATTTTCTTCCTAATTTTCCTCTACCTTGCATTAAATTTGCAATTGGAGGCTAAAGAGTTACTCCTTTTAAAGGTTTATGGATTTTGGGCTAAGATTTAGGAACCCTGAGAGAGATCAGTGAGGATTCTAGTTATATTTATATGGACTATCACAATGACACCTGGATTTACCAAAAGGTTTTAGCTAAAAGAATCATGGCAAAGTCAGAGTCAGTATGTGTTAACAGTTTTGGAACCACAAAAAGTAAGGTTTCAGAGTGTGTTTTTTTATTTGCAGTAGAAACTTTTATGTTTATTTGTATTATCTTAACACTTGGAAAATACATTATAGAAAAATGATAGAAGCTATTTGGAATCTATTACTATAACTTTGAGTCAGAAACAATACAGTTATAGCAAGTAATTCCTACTATTCTATAATTTATAGGGCCTAAAATCAGCAATAAAAGGTAGAGATTAAAGTCAGCAAACATAATATTTGGACTTTTTTCTACTTAATTAATATTCACAAATACTTATCACTTGCTTACTAAGGAAAGAGCATGATAAAGTAGAAGTATACTGAATAAGCATTTGGCCCAAAAGCCAGTGCCAAAGGGATACAAGTCAGTATTCATCTGAGGCTTAAACTCATCATCATGGAGAGATACTTGCACATACCTGAAATTTTATTTAAAAAATATTTTGATATAATTAAAACCTTGATATAAATACCAAAATTTCTTGGATTTTTTTGTTTGTTTCTTTTGTTTTTTGTTGTTTTTTGTTTGTTTGTTTGTTTTTCTTTTTTAACTTTTAGAGGGAGAGGGAGAGGGAGAAAGAAACATTGATGTGAAAGCTGAACATCCATCAGCTGCCTCCAGCACACTCCCGACCAGGGATCAAGTCCACAATCCATGCATGTTGAATGGAACTGGCAACCTTTCAGTGCATAGGATGATGTTGAACCAACTGAGCAACACTGTTCTAAATATCTAATTTTTTAATCATTGCAATGCAAGACTATAATTTTTCATAAGTGCTAAATGCTAAATCAATCTTGACATAACTGTAGATTATTATTAGGCTACTGTACTTTCAATCCTTAGTAGATGTTCACATCCAACTGTGACCTATACAAGAGCAAGAATTTTTTTGATACCTCCAGAATAAAAAAAATAAAATACAAGATTCTATGTCTCATTAAGATGTGGAACTCCAAGGATTAAAGATTGTGGTGGACTGAGTGGAAGATACACTGACACTTTCCCAGGACCAAACTGGAATTACAACTAAATTATAGAAAAAACACCCTGAATAATCAACTGCAAGTGAAGATGAGCTGCAGAGCACCCTCATAACCAAGGATGAAAAGTGGAGACTGTATAGATACTGGTAGGAAGTGTGGAGTAGTGAGAGGGCTGGTTGGGCTTTCACAGGCAGCAGCTAAACGTCTAGAAGGATATCTCAGCTGTGGGGGGTTCCAGCTGAGGATTCTTGGGTCTAAACACCAGGCTAGGGTCCCCAGCGCAGATCACCAGAACTGAGAAAGGTGCCCACATAACATCTAGCTGTGAAAATCAGCCAGGTTTCTGTCTGCCAGGGAGAAATGGCTGAAAATGCAGGCACCCTCTTAAAGAGCCAAAGCACAAAGTTTCATGGGCAGCCACTTACCTCCGGCTCCAGCAAATGGTGGGCAGAGTGGACTGGAGCTATGTGAGGAGACTCTAGGGTTGTGGGCTCTGGAGATAGAGCTCAGAGGGCACCCCTCTGGATTCTTGTGCAGAATTATTCCCCCATACTGCAGAGGACGTCCTTCATAGACAGGCATTTAACTTCTAAGCAACTTTGGACTGAGGGGGAAGCAATTGCCCACCCTGCTGGAAAACCTTTCTCCTTACCCTGTGGAATTTCTACAGCCTGAGGCTCATTAAGAGACTGATAACAGCCAGCCACCCACCCTATGGAGTTTCTACAGCCTGAGGCTTATTAAGAGAATCAGATTAATCAGTCTGCAGGCAATATAGACCTCAGAATGCTTTGAGTCTTTGTCAGATTTGCTTCTTGACCTGGGCCTTGGAAAAGCAGACTTTGGTGTGCATCTTGCTCCTGTCCAAACACATGCAGGCCCCAAAAGGGGACCTCAAGCTATGGGTTGTTGAGAACTCCAAACAGGGTACTCAAGGCCAGTCACAAACAGCATCTGATATTGGCATGCACCAGAAATATTCTTTTTTCTTTTTTTTTAATATATTTTTATTGATTTCAGAGAGAGGAAAGGAGAGGGAGAGAGAGATAGAAACATCAATGATGAGAGAGTCATTGATCAAGCCCACAACCGGGGCATGTGCCCTGACTGGGAATCGAACCCAATCGCCTGGATCCTAGGTCGATGCTCAACTGCTGAGCCACGCCCGGCCAGGCGAGAAATATTCTAAAAAGACTGAGAGTCCTAGCAGGCCTACCTAATACATACAAACAAACCCAAATAGGTAGCCAAAATGGGGAGACAAAAAACAATCTCCAAATGAAAGAACAAGAGAAGTTTCTAGAAGCAGAGCTAAATGAAATGGAGATAAGCAATCTTTCACATATAGAGTTCAGAATACTGGTTGTAAGGATGCTCAACAGCATAAAAAAAGATATGGAAACTATGAAAAATGACCAGACAGAAATGAAGAATGATATAGCAGGAACAAAGAATACATTGGAAGGAATAAACAGATTAGTGGAAGCTATGGATCGGATGAGCAAATTAGAAGACAGGGTAGAAAAAATCACTTAATCAGAGATTCAAAAATAAAATCAATTAAAAAGTGGGAGGATAGTCTAAGGGAGCTGAGGAACAACATGAAATATAACTATACTGTCATCATAGGAGTGCCAGAGAAGGTTGAAAGTAAGCAAGGGTTAGAGAACCTGTTTGAAGAAATAATGGCAAAAAACTTTCTTAACCTGGTCAAGGAAAAAGTCACACAAGTCCAGGAGGCACAGATAGTCCCATGCAAGGAGATTCCAGAGATCCACACCCAGACACATCATTATTAAAATGCCAAAAATTCAAGACAAAGAGAGAATTTTAAAGGCAACTCCTTTGTTACCTACAAAACAGCTCCCATAAGGCCATCAGCTAACTTCTCATCAGAAACTCTATAGGCCAGAACAGAATGACATGAAGTATTCAAGATAATGCAAAACAAGGATCTGAAACCAAGACTACTCTATCCAGCAAGGTTATCATTCAAAACATGGTGAAATAATGGAGCTTCCTGGACAAAAAAAAAAAAAAAGGCCTGAGGAGTTTATCACCACCAAACCAGCTTACAGGAAATGTTAAAGGAATTGGTGTAATTAGAAGTAGAAATAGAAGCATTTTAAGGAATGTTAAAAGGACTGCTGTAATAAGAAGAAGAAATAGAGAAACATAGCCATAAAGAATTAAAATGGCAACAAATAATGACTTATCAATAATAACCTTAAGGACTTTAAGGGATAGATCAACAGCAATACAGTCATAATCATGGACTTTAACATCCCACTGACTTCACTGGATAGCTCTTCCAGACAAAAAGTAAACACAGAAACAGGGACTCTAAATAGCACACTAGATCAAATGGGTTTATGGGTTTAGTTGACCTTTACAGAACATTGCAACCCAAAGCTGCAGAATATACATTTCTCTCAAGTACACAAATGTGTCATTCTCAAAGATAGACTGCATGTTAGGACAGAAAAGTAGTCTCTACAAGTTCAAGAAGATTGAGATCATATCAAACATCTCAGATCACAATGGCATGAAATTAGAAATCAATCACAGTAAAAACACTCAAAAACATTCAACCACATGGAGGCTAACTAGCATGTTATTAAACAATGGAGGGGTTACCAATAAGATCAAGATAGAAATCAAAACTTTCTGGAAACAAATGAAAATGAACATACAACAACCCCAAATCCATGGGACACAGCAAAAGCAGCCCTAAGAGGGAAGTTTACAGCACTGCAGGCCTCCTTCAAAAAGCAAGAAAAATTTTTAGCAAACTATCTAACCTTACAACTTAAAGAATTAGAAAGTTCCCCTGAGAGGCCATCTGGACGAGGGCTTTTGTTTTCTGGGAGTTTTTTTTATTGCTTGGTAAATTTCATCAGTTATTATTAGCCCATTCAGGTTTTCTGACTCTTCTTGATACAGTTTTAGATGATCTCACTTATATGTGGAATCTAATAAACAAAATAGACTGAGAAACAAATTAGATCCAGATACACAGAAGCATGGAACAGACTGATGCTCCTCAGTGGGAAGGCAGGGGTGGGGGAATGAGTGGGGAGAGATTAATGAAAGAATTTATATGCATATATGCATAACCCATGGACACAGACAATAGTGTGGTGAAAGCATTGGGGAGGGGTTGGATGCAGGGTAGAGGGGATCAATGGGGAAAAAGGGATATATCTGTAATACTTTCAACAATAAAGATAAATTTTTAATAATTAAAAATTTAAAAATGAATAAAATAATGAACTTTATTTTTTCTTGTAATCTCATGACTGAAATGGAATTAAATAGCTAAACATGAACTGTAGTTTTTAAGGGTTATTTTTTTTAGTGTGGTGAATGTTACTGCACTAAACAATTGAATATAGATTAAAATTGTTATATATGTAGTCTTTGTTATTAGATTTATTCATTTATTTACATTTTATTAACATTTGTTTTCTCATCACAAATAATAAAAATGTTCTAACATAATCTAAATACTTGAATTAACTGTACATGTGCATCTTTATATTAAATTATTTATTAGTGGTATTATGAGTCTTGTCTTGGTAGGTAAAGTTAAGATAATTTAAGTCCATCACTTACCCTGAGGCAGGACAAGAGAGCAGGTGATGCTACATGATGAGAAATCATCTCCCAAGGATGTAGTAATGATTAGTGCTTAAGAAACAAATGAATCCAAGTGACTCTGAGAAGCTCATAAAATGTAGTTCACACATTCCTTGTACCATACAGATCCACATATATGTTCTCATATATATCTCATTATATCCATGTTTCACTTTGACACATGTGTGTGTGAAGAAGCCTTCACATTTTTCCCTCAGGAGGCAGTGACTAGTTAAATCATTCAGAGTCCTCTACAAGATTATGGAACATAGCATTTCCTGAAATACTCAAGGTACACAGTTTGGTAAAGCAAGATACTGGGGAAATTTCTCCAGAGACTTTAATTGATATTTATCCTTTCCCTTATTGACCAACCATTCTATAAGTTCCCTTTATCCATGACAAGTACTGCTGTTGACTGGATTTGCTTGCTTGCTGGTGTTAACCAAATACCATCTTCAGCGGTCTGAGCTTTTAGCAGCCAAGTGTTTATTGGGTAGTTGCTGCAATTGCCCATTAAATGATATCACTATATAAGTACTAAGTCATCTTTGTGAAACCTCTAAGTTCCCATCATGTTCCTGCCTGTCCCTATCAATCCTCCTGTGGTTGCAACCCTAATGTCCCCTGGTAATTATGATCACTACTTCAAGATGAGTAACTTTTATTTGCTAGTTTTTCCATTGTCCTGAGTAGACTAAAGCAGACAGATGATAGGCATAGTTTAATGTTCAGTAAAACCTTACCTATTCCACTGAAGGAAATAACCCCCTCTTAGAACCAGGATGTCTAATCTGAGAGATACTAAGATCGTGTGGGCTAGAATCTTACATTTTCAAAAGGTTCACTGGGGTGGATCATGAGAGATACTACTCCTACTTTTTTCCTTTGTTCCTGGAATCCATGTATTCTAGTTGGTGGGAAGAACTGTATCTTTTTTTTTTTTAAACATATTTTTATTGATTTCATAGGGAGGAAAGGGAGAGGGAAAGAGAGAAATATCAATGATGAGAGATAGTCATTAATCAGCTGTCTGTTGCATGCCCCCCCACTGGGGATTGAACCCAAAACCCAAGTATGTGCCCTGACTGGGAATCGAACAGTGAACTCCTGGTACATAGGCTGATGGTCAACCCCTGAGACATGCTGGCCGGGTGACAACTGTATCTTTCATCATACCCTGGAAGACATTGTCTCAGTCTTGCATGTTGGTGACCTTGTACCAGAATCTAAGCAGAATCTGAAACAGATTACTCTCAAATTTTATCAGGCTAGTTTCTGGTAAATGGTGTAATGCATGGCAAAGTCAATAATTCTCAAAGTCATAAGCCAACTATGTTAATCTCTTGGCCATAAAATAGAACATTTGGTCTAAAACAAGTTGTAAGGGATAACATGTATGAAAAAAGTATGCCTGTATGTCTTCAGATGATTGTGTTGGCTGAAGCACTTTGGATAAGAAAATTTTATATATGGCATATGTAATAAATTCCTTCAGACGAAAAGAGTCAAGTATAATTACCTTGCTACAAGGTACCTTGGTAGTATTTTCAAGCAATGGTGAAGAAGGCTTACTGTTGATATGTAAGTCTAGAAAATTGCACACATCACCCATGTAATCAGGCAAATGCACAGTCTTCAACCCTGTTACCATAGATTCTCTACTTATGGAACTACACAAGCAAGGGGTTGCCTAGAGATAGACTGAATGATATATTCATAACCACTTAATTATTGACAGACATTCTTCAATGAATCATCTCCAGTGTAAATTAACATGAAACATAAATATTCTAAGTCTTTGGATCTATAGGTCTATCTACATGCTTCATCCTCAGAACTCTTTGTCACTAAACTTCCATTTTTTTTACTGTCAGGACCCAGAAAACTATTGTCCAGGCACTTGTCACTTCCAAGGAATTATTGAATATCTCACACTTGAGGCAAATTCTCTTTCCATATGGAGTAGATAACCATGTGTATTGCTTATAGTTCTGTTCACTGAGAGGGCTACTCTTTATCACTTGGGAGAAGTGACACATCTATATTTCATTTCTAATTAATTTTTCATGAGACTGATATTTTCTCCTTGATGAAATAAGTTATAACTCAATGAGAATTCTTCTTAAAGTTTCTGAGGCTCTAGCAACAGTTAAACAATTTTTTTCCCCTCTACACTGCTTAGTATCACCATTCTCAACATCTTACCTTTGTTCTCTCAGCTGTAAGTGTGGTAGCTAGTTTTACACTGTCTAGTTCTGTATAATCTCAGTGTTTTCATTTTGCCTTTTCAATCTTCAAATATTTGTTTAAAATTTCTTTGTATAAATTTTTCTCTGTCAGAACTACTGGCCTGATTTATCTTCTGACAGGGGCTTGTCCAACAATCTAATTTTTGGAGTAAGCTCAGAAAATAGGCACTCAATATAGAATTTTGGAATGGGTTTAAACAACTTGCCAATGGGAAATGGGAAGCTAGCAATCCTCAGCATACTGGAGCATCACTGTTAATCAAATTATCACCTGTGGTTGACTGTGATTAAGTGCTTAAAAAGCAAATGCCTTGGAGGACCCAGTCCCTGCTCACTCAACAGTAACAGAAATAGTGATATTACAAGGATTATGACATGGGATGGTTTCTTTTGAGTGTGATTGAGCACTAACATAAAAATGACAAGCTCAGGTTTTAAATTTCTTGGCTCAAATTGGGATATGAAACTAAAATCCTTCTGGGTGGCCTTAAAAGCATCTCTCATTTACTACAAGTCCAGGTTAAGTGTGATGAATATTAAACACAAATTATCATTATACTGTTTGTAGAATTACAATGTTGGTTGAGGTACCAACCTTGTGAAATTTAGGATTATATTTTGTTAAAAAAAGTGAGACTCTGAGATTTGCAATGAGGAAAATTCTGTGAACTCAAGTGAAGATGAGAATGGAACATGTACTTTCTCATTTGGTAATACTGAAACCTAAATCTGCTCATAGGTCGGGAGGCAATGAATGCGGTTGAAGGGGATGATATGTCTTGAAGAGATCAATTCTTATTTTGAAAGAAACTTACTCTATGCCAATCATCACAGTTTTTCTCTGGAAAAGATGAAAAAAAGATGAACTGCTATCTCTACCACCTGTCTTCACTTCATTCAAATTGCTGGGATTTTATCACTTAAATAGACAGCAAAGAAGCAAATCAAAGCCATATGATAAAGGAACCTTGAAAATTGTCTGATAGTGTAATCATAAGAACTAGAAAGGAGTAATTTTAGTAGAGATCCAATAACACTATGAACATGTTCTATATAATGTGGACCGCAGAGGCAGGAAAAAAAGGAGAGGAAAGTGCAACTATTCTGGATCTGTATTAAGAATTATATGAATTCTCAAAACTTTCTATGAATCAGTTTCTTATAATTACTAAATCAGAAAACTTGAATTGATATTAAGCACATTAAAAGTTGACAAGATTCTCATGACAGGTATTTGTTGTTTAGGAAGGAAGAGAGAAAAATAAACTCAGTTTTCTACAGACTATGGAACTTTTGCTGCAAACCAAAAAATGAACTTTTACTGAGCATAACTTTTAAAAATAAGCTAGTTCTATCAGACATAACTATAATAATCATTTGACTCTTTGAAGGTTTCAATAGAACCCCAAGTTTCAATCTTCATAATTCTATTTCAGGAAGAGGGGTTAGATTTGACAAGCATTTTCAAGCAAGTGTCAGCGTAGACAAAAAAGACAACAATCCAAATGTAAGGTTATAATCAAGCCTTTATTTGCTCACTGTGACAGTAAAATCAAAAGGCAAAAAGAGGCTTTGGCTCCTTAGTGTTTCATATTTTCTTCATGGAATTGTACCATGTGGGGGTCAGGTGGATTAAGTAGAGATGGGGGTAATTATCTCAATGTCAAAAAACCCTGAAGAAGGTACTTCTATTGCTTTATAGAGCCTTTGGCTTAGGGGAAATAAAGGGGGAAGGAGCTAGGATAGAAAGGTACTGAGTCAATGTGGAAAATAATGTTTCAGCTGAGACCTTCATAAGGAGGGCCCAAGTAATGATGCCAGGGAGAAGAATGCAAATACGTGTATGAAAATGGCTCATCTGAAATCAGAAAACTGCAATGTGTTGGCTGCACAGCAAGTCTAGTGTGGGGAAGACAGTGTCTTACTATGAAGCCTCCCAAGCAAAGTCTCCCATGAAATACCACACATAAGAGTCTGACATTCAGATTCTTTAGGTCTGAGTGGTCTGCTTCCCCTTTGTTTTCTACAGTAAATCCTCAATTATCTTGGTCATATGGAACAGTATTAATTATGTCCCATTTTTGGTTGAAATATTTTCCAATACATACTTGTGGAGAAATTTGCTTTCAGAATATACAGGATCCCATTATCAAATTCATGACCATGGCACTCATTCTCTGGGGTATAGTAGGATCCTGAATATACAAAACAATTCAGGAAAAAACAAAAATTATTCTTTCATGTACAGTAAAGCCACAGTAAGTACTGACTTGAGCAGAGGCCATGCTTATCTTCTCTGTATCATGCCAATTTTAGTATATGCGCTGCTGAAGGGAGCACCGGTGAAGTGTTTAAAAGCTGCCATGAGATAGTGAGACTACAGTGCTGTAGCCAATAGGAGAGCATGATCAAGGGGAGATCTGTCCCAGCACAATTATACCAAATTATATTTTCAGGATGAATTTCTTACTTCTGCCATCTTTTGATATAATTTTTTTCTGCTTTCTATGGGGAAAAAAAAGAAGAAAGTATTCACTTGCAATAATTGTGGTTGGGAATAATTGTGGTTGGAAATGTTATTTGAATACCTATTGCCAACAGAATGAAGTTATTCCTCTAGAATTTAGGTTCAATAATAAAAATGTAAGTAAATGAAGAAACACCAACTACTATTTTTAAAGGAGGAGGAGGCTCCAATTGGTGGGGTTAAATATAACAATTTTAATATAACATAATTCCTTCCTAAAAGCAAAGTGGTATTCCTCAAAGTGGATTTCAAATTCCAATTATTTTTCAACCACCTGAACTGCTGTGTTTGAATGAATGACTTTTGCAGAATCAAAAACCTGTGCTGAGAGAAATACTTCACAATGCCTAAATAAAAAGATGTTGAAAAATATACTTATCCATGAAAGCAATAAGAATCCTGAAAAAAATTATATAATTCAACTTTTTCAGAACTCTAAAAATTAATTGAAAAGTGCCAACTTTACAGAATTAGTTCAGATCTCCAGAGACCTGTGGGACACTATCAAGCACACCAACATCATATATATATATACATATACATGTATATATACATATATATATGAAATACCAGGAGAACTGAGAAAGTCCCACAAATATGTGAAGAAATAACAGCCAAAACTCACCAAAACTGATTGAAAGCTTAATTAACCCCGATCACGATAAAAATCAAAGAAATCTATGCCTAGATGTATCATAATCAAACTGTCAAAAGCCAGAGACAACTAGAGAACCTAGAAAGTACCAAGAGAAAATTCAGACATCATATACAAGTGATCTTCAGTAAGATAAACAGCTAAGTTCTCATAAAAAAACACAAAGGCCATGGGTGAGTGGAATGACACATTCAAAGTGCTGTAAGGAATGATGATTAAATGAGAATTCTATAACCAGGAATATGGGCCTTCAAAAAATGAAAAAGAATTAATACTGTTCACAGTAAACAATAACTCTGGTGCCACTAACTTACCTGTTCTATAAGTAAGACTAAAAGGGGTTCTTTGAGTGGAAAAGAAATGTCCAGAATCTCTATGTAGGCATTTTGGTGCATTTGGGTCATTTGTCCCCCCCCCCCCACTAGACATTTCTAAACAGTTCTCAATAAAAGCAAGGGTATGGGAAGCTTAAGTGTCTTCTATTCAAGATGTGATGATCAGATCCCTAGGCAGTGTAGGGAAGGACCAATGCCAATTCCCAGGGAAGAAAAGGAGACATCACATATGTGCACGCTCCCTTTCCACTATTTTGAAAGCTTTATTTCCCAGGAATACAATTTAAAAGAAAATATGTTATGGATTTATTTTAGATTTTGAAGTGTGTTGATTATTTTCCTCAGCTTTCTAGAGGTAGAATTCCAAAATGATTTATCAGTAGTACTATTTTATTCTAATTGAGTATGCTAAGATTATTTCACCTAAGCTTAGCTCTTGTGATAAGAGGTAAAAAGTGTTAGGTATATAAGAAATTTCTTAGATTAAAAAATGTCCCCAGGTTTCTTTTAGTTTTTTGGAATCCTGAGGTGGAACACAACATCATTGTCATACAAACAAAGTCAGGGTATATTGGCAAAAATAGTGGGGGGAAAAAAAAAAGTTTTTAATTGCTTACCTTAGTAAATAAGTTGCTTTTTTTTTTTTTTTTTGACTTTGGCTTTTATTTATATAATTTTACACTTGTACATGGCCATGGAACTTATACAAGGTCAGTACAAACTGGTCAGTACAGACCATATTATATCATTAAAATGTATGTAAATTAAGAACTCAGTTTAGATCAATCTTATATAATTATATAGACCATCTTTGTGATAACAGACTCTAACATAGAATTTAGGAGAATGAAATATTTTAGGAACAGTTTGATGTATTAGAAAGCTTTATAACAGCACACATTTGTTAAATAAATGTCAATAATTATTCAGAGTGCTCTGGGTTAAATGAGAGGCAGGTATATTGGTGCTTGTTTATTATCTTTATCTCTCTCACTGGTATGATTCTGGTCAACTGATGGATGGCTGGACTCATTATATAGTGCACCTATAGTCATCTATTGACTCCCACTTATGGCTCTTATTGTATATGTTAAAGTTACTGGATTCTTAGAAAAAGATCTTTAAAATATTGACAAAATATCTTTAACTATTTTGAATGTGAACTTTCTTTTACATTTTTGTAAAAATATGATTTACTTTGAGTTTTACTTTAGAAATGGTACTGAAGATTATTAATCATTTTTTATTGTCCATTAACATACAATTCAATAGCATAAAAATTCTGAATATGCTTAAGCCTGATTATAAAAATAGAATATTGTATAATCAACAGCAGGTGTACAAATTATCTTTACAATTTATTTATTCTTTGTTTGACACAGGTTGTGTTTATGCTTGCATTTACTTTTCATAATATCTCAATGTACTTAGCTGTTAGACTATGCTTACATTCAGTAAAGTATCTAAAACACAAAGCTATTTTCATGAATAATTTTATTGAAGTATGATCATGTAAGTATTGTTCCCTGTTCCAGCTTCATTAACTATTTTTATAACTATTAAATATGCTATATTTGATAAAGTGCAAGACTCTAACCATATGGTTATTTCATTCATTTGTGATTTTAATGGACAGAACAATATTATCTAAATAATCTCTTTATTGATGATTCTTTTCTTTTTTTTATTAAATTTATCTTTATTGTCAAAAGTATTACAGGTATCCCATTTTCCCCCTATTCACCCCCTCCACCTCACTCCCATGCCCTCCCCATGCCTTCACCCTATTATTGTCTGTGTTCATGGAATATGCATACATGCATATAACTTCTTTGGTTAAACTCTGTCCCCCCAAGATATGACCGTCTGTTGCATGTTTCAGTGACTCTGGGTCTATTTAGTTTGTCAGATTATTTTTTTCTTTTTATTTTTTTTTAAATATATCTTTATTGATTTCAGAGAGAGGAAAGGATAGGGAGAGAGAGAGACAGAAACATCAATGATGAGAGAGTCATTGATCAAGCCCACAACCCGGCATGTGCCCTGACCGGAAATCGAACCCCGATTGCCTGGATCCCAGGTCGACGCTCAACCGCTGAGCCACGGCCGGCCTGGCCAGATTATTTCTTTCATTAGCTGCTTCTTAAAGAAGACCCTTCAATATTTTCTGTAATCTTGGTTTGGTGGTGATGAACTCCTTTAGCTTTTCCTTGTCTGAGGAGCTCTTTATCTGACCTTTAATTCTAAATGATAGCTTTGCTGGGTAGAATTATCTTGGTTGTAGGTTCTTGCTTTTCATCATTTTGAATATTTCTTGCCCCTCCCTTCTGACCTGCAAAGTTCTTTTTTTGAGAAATCAGCTGAGAGTTGTATGGGTGCTCCCCTGTAGGTAACCAAATTGCTTTTCTCTTGCTGCTTTTAAGATTCTCTCTTTGTCTTTAACCTTTGGCATTTTAATTATAATGTGTCTTGCTGTGGGCTTCTTTGAGTTCCTCTTGTTTGGGACTGTCTGCGCTTCCTGAGCTTGTAAGTTTATTTCTTTCACCAGGTAGGGGAAGTTTTCTGTCATTTTTTCAAATAGGTTTTCAATTTCTTGCGCTTTCTTCTCCTTCTGGTACCCCGATAATGCAAATCTTGGGCTGCTTGAAGTTGTTCCAGAGACTTTTTACACTACCTTTATATTTCTTGATTCTTTTTTCTTTTTGCTCTTCTGATTGGGTGTTTTTTGCTTTCTCATATTCCAAATTTCTGATTTGATTCTCAGCATCCTCTACTCTACTGTTGATTCCCTGTAAGTTATTCTTCATTTCAGTTTGTGTAGCCTTCATTTCTGATTGGTACTTTATTATGTCATTGATGATCTCACTAGTTTCCTTAATAGTCTTACTAAGATCCTTGAGCATCCTTATAACCATTATTTTGAACTCTGTATCTAGTAGCTTGCTTGGCTCTATTTCATTTAGTCCCTTTTCTGGAGATTTCTTCTGTTCTTTCCTTTGTGACATGTTTCTTTGCCTCTACATTTAGGCAGATTTCAGGTGATTGTTTCTATGTGTTAGGTAGAGCTGCTATGTCTCCTGGAATTTGTAGAGTGGTTTTGTGTAGTAGGTGTTTGTTAGGGTCCAAAGGCTCAGCCTCCCCAGTCACCTGAGCTGGGCCTTCTAAGTGCTCTCCTGTGTGTGCTGTGTGTGCACTGTCCTGTTGTAGTTGAGCCTTGGTTGCTATTGGTGTCATTGGGAGGAATTGACCCCCCAGCCAATCAGCTGTGAGGACCAGATGCAACCCTAGCCAAAGAACTGCTGTGCTGGAAACAACCCTATGGAGCAGGATTTACTTCAGTGGAGCTTTGGTGTTCACTGAGTGAGCCCCTTGAGTGTGTCACTCATGGATGCAGTAGGGTTGTAATCCAGCGTGGTTGAGTCTGACCACCAGGTGCACTGTCTCTGGGGCCTCCCGGGAGGTGCAAAGTCAACCTCTGCCTGTGCCTTGCCCAGGGCCACCCAGCTTGAGCTACACAGCAAACTGTAGATGGATGCTATTTGTGCTGGGTTTGGAGGTGTTCAGGAGAGGCCAAGCTATGAGCCAATGCAGGCTGCCACTAGTGCCTGGGGCCACTTATCAAGACATATGTGGCACACTGCTGCTTGTTTGAGAGATTTTAGGAAAGTCCTAAGCATGAGGCTGGAGAGGCCATTTGCACAGAAAAGCCCCTGGAAATGGCCTGGATGAGCCTGCAGGTGGGGAGGGGCGGGGCCTCCGGGAATCACGGGGCGGGGCCAAAGGTGTGAGTCAGGTGCTGCTAGTGATTCAAATATGGCGCCTGCCTGCTGGCTGGGGGTGAGGACTCCCCAAAGGAGCCATGGCCTCTGCCAGCCCTTCTGCCTGGGAGGAAGCCGCCCCTCCATCTCTCGCCCGGATCTCAGGCAGGTTAGTTCCTCCCCAAATGTCCCAGGTCCTTTCAGGCTGCTGCCCGGCGCTGGGCTCAGAGGGAGCGTCCGAGTGAGTCCGTGCCAGGCCCTTTAGGAGGAGCTGCTGGGGCTCCCGCAGCCTCCGCGACCCTCAGGGACAGTCCCCGCTGGTTTCACAGCCCGGAGTTGTGGGGACGTCTCTTCCCCGCCCTGGAGCCCTGGGCTGGGGGCCTGCTGTGGGGCTGGGACCCCTTGCTCCTCTGGGAAACCCCCACCACCGAGATTCCCTCCTGGGTATAACCCACGGCACCGGGTGTGGGCCGGTAGACGCATCTCCGGGATCCAGCCCCGATCCGCCCGCGTCTCTGCCCCTCCTCCCGGTCCCAGTGCTCCTTCAGCTCCCTGGCTGTGGGGCTTCTGTTCAGCGGGATCTCAGGAGGCTCTGAGTGATGGTGGTTCTGTATTTTAGTTGTAATTTTGATGCGGTTGCGGGAGGCGGGGGGTACAGCTGTTACCTACGCTGCCATCTTGTTGTCTCCGATGTTTATTTTCTTTGAAGGACTAAATAAAAGAATATGAACAGCTCATGATAAAACACTATTTAACTACTGCTTCAACTACAGCAACATGATTTTCAACTTAAGTTCAATTAAATCTAGTTATACTTTCCTATAACCCATCACTTCAGTTGGTGTATTTTCTGTGATAATTTCCTTAGAGTTAAAAGGGAGCAGTTGCTTTTATCTCTATGAATAAATAACCTCATTTAAAAAATTTTTGAATTCTTACAATGAAAGCTAGTCTAGACAATTTTGATTCTCTTTCGTTTACCAATTTTATCTTCAAAATACAGCTTCTTTATAATAAAGCTGATGTTAATTAGCGTAGTATTGTATAATTTATACTGTACTTTTATAAGGGTGTTCTAATGGAAAACTTCAAAATCAACTCAAAGTATGTCAGGAAGGTATTATCTCTGTTACACACATGTAGAAAATATAGTCCATCTTAATAAAGCAAGTATTTTTTTATTTCTTTTAAATATATATATACACACACACACATACATATATATATATATATGTATATATATATTATAGATTTTAGAGCGAGAGGGAGGGAAAGGGAGAGGGAGAGAGGATCATTGATCAATCGGCTGCCTGCACCCTCCCCTACTGGGGATTGAGCCAGCAGCCAGGTCTGTGCCCCAACCAGGAATCAAGCTGGCGACCTCTAGGTGCACAGAAGGATGCTCCACCAACTGAGCCACACCTGCCAGGGCCTAAAGCAAGTACATTTGATCACTAATAGTAAGTTCTTGAACTTGTGCTAGTGACTTATTTTCTTAAATCCTTGGGTATGAACAGACATGTATACTATGTGATAAGTATACCCCTTTTGACAGCACATTTGAATAATATTTAGATAATAACTATATATATTAAATAAATGGCTAATTAATAAAAGTTTTAACTATTAATGGTAAAAATAACAAGTAAATCTTATTCTGTATTATATATCAGTATTTTGCCATCCATATTACATTTTTATTCCTAATAGAAAACTTCCAGGTAAGATTAAAATATCTTCATTTATAGGAAGTAAGTAGCAGTTCAAGCAATTACTTTTCCTCAAGATTACAAAATATTTCCATTAATTAGAGTAAACAGTAAAAATAGTCCACCAAAAGAGAGTCTATACACTCTGACGAGGTAGGACTCAATTAGGTTTGGACAACAATGAAGTCTGACCCTTTAACTTGTGAGAAGAGTCCACATCATTAAAAAAAAAAAAAGATATTTTTTCAGATCCCTGCCACTTTGTTCCCCTGTTAAATTTCTGCCATCCATTTTACTTTTTTTGGATATGTACCTCAAAGTGGAATTGATGTATCATATGTTAGTTCTATTTTTAATTTTATGAGGAGCCTGCATAATGTTTTCAACAATGACTGAACCTATAAGAAACTATGCACAATTATATGCCGACAAATGGGATAACATAAGAGAAAGATAAATTTCTAGAAACACACCTACCAAGATTGAATCAGGACAAGATAGAAAATCTGAACAGACCAATGATGAGTAATGACATTGAATCAATAATTAAAAACCTCCCAACCCCAAAACCCCAGGACCAGATGGCTTCTCCTGTGAATTCTACCAAACTACGTAAAGAAGATTTAATACCAGTCCTTCTCAAATGCTTCCAAAATCTGAGAAGAGAGAACATTTCTAAACTGATTATGAGGTGATTATTATCCTGATACCAAAGCCAGGTAAGGATGATATAAGGAAACTATAGACCAATATTCCTGATGATTATAGAAACAAAATTCTCGATAAGATATTAGCAAACCAAGCTCAACAACACATTAAAAGGATACACAATGATCAGGTGAGCTTTATCTCTGTCATCTAAGGATCTTTCTACATACAGAAATCAATAAACGTGACACAACACATTCATAAAATGAAAGGTGAAATCATATGATCGTCTCAATAAATGCAGAATCACATTTGACAAAATACGACATTCCTGTCATAATAAAAAACCTGAGTATAGAGGCAACGTACCTCAGCATAATAAATGCCATATACAACAAACTCACAGCTAACATACTCAGTGGTGAAAAACTGAAAGCTTTTCCTCTAAGATCAGGAACAAGACAAGGGTGGCCACTCTCACTGCTCTTATTCAATGTAGTACAGGAAGTCCTAGCTAGAGCAATTAGGTGAGACAAAGAAATAAAAGCATGCAAATTGGAAAGAAAGAATTAAAATTGTTGTTGTTTGCAGATAATATCATTTTATATATAGAAAAGATGCAACCAACAATTTTGGAATTAATATATGATATTACTAAATGTATTTAGTAGGATATAAAATCAACAAATACAAATCAGTTGTGTTTTTATACAATAAAAATAAAACATCTTAAAAAGAAATAAAGAAAACTATCCCATTCACAATAGCATCAAAAACAATAAAATACTTAGAAGTGGAGATAATGGAAGACAGTTTTTCTTGTTAAAACTTAAGAAGGCTTTGGATGAGTTGCAGTTTGAGAACTCAACATCTGGCCTGATGATATATCAAACTAGAGAAAGTACAGTTGGGCATAGAACTAGCTCAGCTATATCTCAGTTTCCAGATGAATAGTAATCATGATAGTACTGATAAAGCACCATTTCCAATCCACAGTGTACAAACTTTATTAGAGAGGTTTTTTAAAAAATCAAGAATAACAATAATATAGAAGGGACTCATATTCCCAGGAAATAAAAAACAGGGATTTCTGAATAGTGAAAAATAAATCATACCCTGGGTTGGATAGTGTCTAGATTACAGAAACTTGTCCCAACTTATATCTGGTAATATTCAGAGGACGATATATCTCTCCCTTTAATTGTTCAATGGGAAGTAACTGTTCAGTGTCTGAGTCCAATGCAGATAAAAGCTACACTGTCTGAAAAATCTAGGGTAAAATATACATAAGACAAAACCTGTTTACCTGGTCATGTATCTATGGGATGGAAGGCACCCGGGCAAATAGGATCACTCATGAACAGTAATAACAATATTACTGAAATTTGAAACTTGAACTGTGGACTAATTTTTATTTAACAGTATGTGTGATCGATTGCCAGGTATAGCCTCCTTGGTTTGGCATTGGGGTGGATTACCGAGAGAGAACATGTAACTGATCCTAGAAAAGAATGTGAAAGGGATGCTAATCAGATGGACAGCAGGGAATTGGCATAAACCAGGACCGCGGCCAGGAAACATTAAGGTAGGGTCACCCAAGAGATAACATTTCTTGCAGTGATTTTCTTTTAACCAAAAGTGATTGCTAGTTCACTGAAATAAGAAACTGTAAAAATATTTTGTATTCTTAGTTATGGGCTCAGAGGTGTATGAGTTCAATAAATATTTGCTAGATGTATTAATGAATGAAGGAAAGAATATCTTTAGTTTGTCTTTCAAATATCCTTTCTTCAAAATTACTATATACAAATATTTATGGGAAATGAAACCTATAAAGAAAGTAGAACACTACAATTATAACAAAAGAAATTAGAGGAAAAATTTAAAAATGCTTTGTGATTTACACCTACATTAATTGTGAATGTTAAGAGATTAAGTATTCCATTTTTATTCACATAAATAAAAAATGACTTAAATTATTAACATACTAAGATGAACTATAAAAGGAAAGAATACTGATTTTTAGCTAACTATAACATTTTCACATAAAATGTAGTAAAACTTCTAATAATTTCTATCTTCATGTTATGTAAAAATGGAACTTTAAAATAATGTCAAAATAGTTATTAATTCATTTGGAATTAATTATGGAATTAATCATGGTAATATGGCCCTCATTACTACCACATTTGTTATAATTTCCATATACTATCACCTTTTTAAAATTACTTTGAATATTTAATTGATTGATATGATTATATAACTTTTGCCCTTTATGATAGGGCAGAGTGAAAAAACACATTATTCATAGGTCTTTAGCTGCAATTTATTGCAGATATTAAGAAAAATCATAGAATATGAGAAAAAACAAATGTAAATAAGACACATAGATCGATTGAGATAAAGAATGAAAATTCATTCTTAAAGTGCTTCTAGAAGAAATAATTTGTGTTATTTACATAGTAGTGCTACTTTATTATTATTATTTTAAAGATTTAACCAACTGTATAAGACAGTATTTTTCTTTAGAGCTTGAAATATGCCAATAATAGCATCTGGTGGAATGCAGTGTAATAAGAAATATTTAGGGGAAACAGGGAAAGCCTGGATTGATTATTTTTATTTCTGCATTTAAATAATTAATGTGTAGATTCTGTGTGGTTAGAATAAGTATAGGGAGAAACAAAAAGATGAAAGGGAAATGAGAAGGAGGGAAACAGTGGCAGGCCCACTTTAAAAGAGAAATAAGATGAAGAAAATAGAGATGAAAAATACATAATAAATTAATAGGAAACAATAATCAGTGGGGTGACGAGACACATTTGAGGTACCTTAAACAAAGAGTAAAACTTAACAATTTATTTGTGACTTTTAAATTATTATGTACAAATTTTGTAATTATGTATCTTCACTTTTGGAAAAGCAGATCATTTTTATAAAGTCATTTTCAGTTGGGAACAAGTTACTGCTCATTTACAGTTTATTTTCATTGAAAAGGAAAAGTAAGTGATAAGAGGTAAGGGAATATTTTCATCCTAAAAAACAGATGATGAAAGAGAAAATGTGATTTAATAAAATGTTCATACTTTAAAGCATGTATAGGTTTCTGAATATTTAGAAAAGATAGTATGGCAAGTAGTATTAACTTAAGATGAAACTAACATAATATTCTTGTTGTGTGGTGACATAAAATTCAACCAAATGTACTTCAGTACAAATGGGCAAAGGAATTCATTATGCCCATTTGGAAAAGAGATGATTTAGGCTGGATAATCTCTGATGGGAATATAGCGCTAGAATGGTAAAGAAAATAATTGACTTTAATATGAAGTATATCTCTAGAAATGAACAATATTCCCTGACCTGTTCTAAAGATTTATCAACTTTTTGGGCAAAGACATAAATAAATTACTTTTTGTAATATAAAGGACAGAGAGGGGAAGGGGAAGTGATAAGGAAAGTGAGAATATGAGAAAGAACAGTGTATAAAGAGCTTTAAACTAAAAAGAAATTTAAAATGATGAGGAATGGTAGGATGGTACTTTCCCCCCCAGATATTTTAAAAGATACTAAGAAATTTAATTGACAATAAGTTAAATAAACATTAGCAGTGGGCCAGAATTACCACCCCAAAAGATGCTTCCTGAGGGGAATTATTGATTTTGGGGGAAAACACACAAGTTCATTAGATAATCTGTGTAATACTTGTATTATAAAATTTGGATGTCACAGTTTAATAAGAACATGATAAAGTTCAGGATATAGAGAACAGGTTTAGGGAGATAGAAATTTAGAAACTACATCATAAGAATGACTGGAGGCAATGAATACTTTTAACTTTGTAAAGGAAACAGAAATAATAGTTATTTTCATATAGTTAAACTATGAAAGAGGGCTTATATTTATTGTATGTATTTCTGATTAGAATAAGAAATAGACACTGGAAATTAATGAGACACATTTCAACCACAGCATAATGAACAACTAGATTTGTTTCTGAGTAGAATGAATTTCCCCATGATGTAAAGGAACAAGATTCCCCATGTGGAAATGTTGGGTATTCATTTGACAAAGGTGTCATAGAGCAGATTCTTCCATGGGTGGCTCATTTCTAATCAGGTTTATCTTTGCATAATTAGATACCAATAAATGAAAATTATGTCATAGTATTTGAGTTCTTGAGATTTTTAGGATGTAAACATCTATGGATGAAACATGTCTGTGGAAGAAGAAAGAATGAAGGAAGGAGGCAGAAGGGGGTGAGGGAGAGGATGACTCTGAGAAAGAGAATGAGAGTGGGGACAAAAACAAGATCAAGAAAATGAAATAAATCATATTTAAAATAGTGGTGCTTTTGCTGTGGTTGTTCTCTCTTTTTTCTTTTTTTTTGCTGTAGAGAGTGCAACAGGAAAGTGGGAAATACAAATCTGAGCATATGACATTTTTGGCCAAAAATTATGGGGTCAGAAAACTCAAAAGAGAATGAATTTATACTCACATTCAAAGCTAGCCTTGGAAGCACCAAGACTAAGGCAGCAATATACCATTGCTTACTTAATTCTGTATGCAATTAACAGATATGTCTCAATTTTGCTATCCAAATTGGTATAGCCCATTTAATGTACCATATGTGAGGCGGAGGATGTGGGTGATGAATGATAGTGTATGGAGTTTCTTTTTGTGCTGATGAAATATTTTAAAGTTGACTCTTGTGATGGTTGTACATGTCTTTCAATATACTAAAAGCCATTTAATTGTATTATTTGAATGGGCAAGTTGTACGTTATGCAAATTGTAGCTCAATAATTTTAAAATAAATAAAATAAAAATAAACACAGTTACTTTAAAATAAATATATATTACTAAACACATATTATTATTATTAAATGCGTATATATTATTAAGGTGTTACCGGACCTTAATAATCAGTTGAATGCATAGCTTATTTCATCTCTTGTACTATAATTTTCTTTGTAAAAATGAGTCATCTTTTAAGTTATATTTTAATTTGTGTAACAATATAGTTTATAGCTCCATTAAAACTTTCAGAATACTACTATAATTATATCCCTAAATATTTGTGTTATATAGTACATGCTATATTTTATGTTGAAATAAATATAAAGAGAACATTAATAAAGGGAATTAATATGATTGAAAGAAAAATTTGAATTACTTTCAGGAAAAAAATGAATTTTTATATTTCCCAGGCTTGTACCTTAATAGTATATGTATTTATGAACCAGAATTTGATATAATGTTTAAATTAAAAATATATATATTTTTGCACAGGAGAAGTTTACTTTTTAGATGGGTCTTTGTACCAGTTAGGTTGTTCAGAGAAGCCGAACCAATGGAATAGGCATAGATACATAGAGTTTATTTTGCAGGATTGGCTTACTGGATTTTGGAGGCTGAAAAGTCCCATGATTTACCATCAGCAAGGTGAAGACCCAGGAGAGCTGGTAGTGTACTTGTTTAAAACCCAAAGGTCTGAAAACCAGAGCCTAATGGTATAAATCTCCAGGTCTGATTCCAGGGGTCCAAGAACCAGAAAAGCTGATTCCCAAGCAGAAGATGGATGTCCTGGTTCCAGCAAAGGGCAGATTTTCTCTTCCTCCACTTTTTGTCCTATTCAAGCCTTCAACAAATTGGATGATGGCTCCCTGCACTGATGAGGGTGATCTTTTTTTCTAAGTCTACCAATTCATATGCTTATCTCTTCTAGAAACACTCTCAGAGACACAGCCAGAAATATTTGTTCATCCCTTAGCCCTGTCAAGTTGGCACGTAAAATTAACAATCACAGTCCATGTCTGATTAAGCCTTCCTGTTAGTAAGTAAGTTAGCTTATTGTAACAGGGAATAAAAATTTTACACTACTCTGACTAGCCATGAAATGGAATTAGAATCAAATGTACTAACAAATTGATAAAGGAACTCACAGACTGACGGTTGCCTTATAAGCATATTGTAGACACGAGCAGTTCCAGTTCCTGCTTGTACAAAAAATGGCCTTAAGCACAACTCTGGTTGACGCAGATCGTCCAACTGCAGGAATTTTTCTAGTACTGACCATTTCTAGTATGCTAACATTAAAAATCCATGTCAGAACCAGCAAAAACACTGCCTGCATGTCCACAGGCTCTCTTCCTGATCTCTATTCTGCTTTCCCCCTCCCTCCCTTTAAAAACTCCTGCCTGCACTAAGATGCTGGGACGGACTGTGGACAAGAGTCCCCATCTTCTCGAGATGCCAGCACTCAAACAAACCTTTCCTTTTCCACCAGCATCTGTCTCATGATTTTGGTTTTCTTGGTGGCAGACAGTGAATCTGTAGTCCCCTTTACAGTTTGATCATGTCTCTTGGCTGTTGTTTCTGTCCCTTCTTATGCAGAAGTTCAGAACCTCTCAGATCCTGCTCTTTCTTACTGCATTATAGTTACCCCTGAGGAAAACACTTATGCACAGGCTATGACCTCTTCTCAGACCCATGCCAAGGCTTCTCACTACCCACCTCAGCATTTCTCTGCCAACACAGTGGCCTGAGGCACTATAGGTCAGCCTCTACCTACCAATGTACAGCGCAAAAGTGAGGGAAAAGAAACACCTGGGATGCATTTAAAATTTTCTCTCAAATTATTGAGAATTGACTGCCGATAGCAATGGCCAACTTATCCTTGCATTGTTTCTCCCTTCTTCCTTGCTTTTTCCTTTCTGTCCTATGCTGCCGCTTGCTCCTGGGCATCACATTCCCCCAACAAAATTCTCACACCTAAATCTATTCGCTGGCCTCATTCTCTAGGAAACCTGGGCTAACACTGTCATTGTATATAACAAAACTTTTCAGAATTATCAAATTAACTTGGTTATAACTAAATACATTTTAGGATAGTATTTTCGTGGATTAAAAACGGAGACTATTTCATAAGATTTTTTTTGTATTATTTTTACATAGATGCAACTTCAAAACTGTCCTCTTTTGCATTTTTAGTGATAATTATTTTAATATGTCTCCTTTAATAAGAAATAAGCAATGGAATGTATCATTTTACCTAAGATAAAAATGAGAATAACAATTTTTTTAGTAACTTTTGATATCTAAATAGTATGTTATTTCTGTTTACATCTTGTCAGAGAATTATTGTAGATTTTCATTATGGATAAGCAAGTAACTATTCTGCTTTCAGAAAAGCTATTTTCCTGAAATTATTAGTTAGGGAGAGCCCTAACTAATTTACTTATTTATTATATGTTTATTTGATCATCAAATATTTATTATATGCAGTCTATTTGCTGGGAACTATCTCAAGTGCTATACAGTTTTGGATGTGCAATAAGCATTATCTATTCTTATTTTTTAATAAGAATAGATAATGCTTATTCTTAATATTTGAAAATAAAACACACTTTGTGAATAAATAAATGCATTGCTATGTGAATAAATGTATTTATAATGTCTTCCATCCACTTTCTACCCTACCAGTAGACCTAAATATCTACACCCTTGTTTTTGATGGATGAATCCATGAATATGTGAATGGTATTTGCTCAATAAAGTAAGCCTAGGTTTACAAAACCCTTCAAAGGAAATTAAAACTCTTTCAACGATTATTTCAAAAAATTCTGTAGGAATTACATAGTTTCTTTAAGATTTATGTTGCCACCAATGAGCACTTTGGCATAATATATATCTACTCATTTAAATGATTTTACTGAGGAACTACTACAGTAATGGCATTTTTAAGCATCAGTGAATTTTAAAAATATTTATTTTACATTTTGAGTTGCTCACCTGAACAAAATTTAGAACATATGGATTAAAATTAGATTTTCTGTCTTAGCACTAATAGTAAAGTTTATTCATTGATTGATTTAAGTAATGCCTACTATAAGCTTTATTTTGAATAAAATTAGGTTAGATTAATATTTCAAAATCTTAGGGCTCAATTTTAACAAATTCTACAACATGGATGAATTTTGAAGATATTTTTCTTAGTGAAATAAACCAGACATAAAAGGACAAATATTGTATGATTCTTTTTATATAAGGTACTTAGATTAGCCAAATGCACAGAGAGAAAAAAGAATGATGGTTTACAGGAGCTTGGAGAAGGGGGCCATGGGAGTTTTTGTTTTGAGGGTACATAGTTTCAGTCTGGAAAGATGAAGAAGTTTTGAAGAGGGATGGTGGTGATGCTATATGACAATGTGAAAGTACTTAACGCCACAGTACTGTATATCTAAAAATGTTAAATTTTATGATATGTAGATTTTACAAAAAAAAGTTAAGGTTTTACATTTCTATTAAAATAATAGCACACAAAAATAATCTAATATTTAAATGTGGAATTAAAATAATTTTTTCAATGGGATATATATTTTTTTCATGAGGGCTTTCTTTTCATGAAAGAAATAAAGATTTACATATGGATATTTTTTTCCTTGGATGTTTTCTTAATAGAAAGTAATAGAAATATCCTATCCACCACTTAATTATCTAAAAAAGGTACAATTATAAAGGAATTTTAGAATACTAATTAAAAAAACATTTTAATTATCATAACTTTGATTCTATATTTGTTGTGCTTACACATTCTCATATTTGATCCAGATAAGCAAGATCCTTTAGAATATGCTAAAGTATTACAGGACACTGTGAATGACAAAAAATATTTTATCTAGCACATTACCTATATTAAACAAGGGCATAATATAGAGAATCATAGTCATATAGCATTAAATCAGTTTCTCCTTTTTCAGCTTTTATGTAAGTCTATGTCTATAGCTTGTTAACTTAAATGAGTCTAATACAAGCAAAGAATTTTTTTATAAAGTAATTATACTATATATATTGATAACCTTTTGTTTTAAGCTTCTCCTTACTTACACTTATAGAGAGCAGACACAAAAAATTGCACATGCATTTAAATTATACCCACTCTTACCATAGTTTTAGAGCATCTGATTCTGGAGAGATTTTGCATAGAGAAGTTGAAGAGGGGAAAATACTCTCTCTAGCTGTGTGCCGTGCAGAAGTGTGAACCCATCAACCCAAAGATGAGAACCTCAGAAACTCATGTAGAAGTCAGCAAGACTCTAAGTGATTAACTGGCATAATACTATTTTGTCATATAACCTTATATTTAAATTTAATACATGAACTTATATAGTGGTATATAACTTTATATAGCTAATGTAAAATGAGCACATACACATTTAAAAATCTTTTATTCCCTAAATTCACATTGTATTTTTATTTAAGATTTAATAAATATAAATCTTAGGAATATTGTATTTATTACCTTAAACAGTTTTGCTTATTGTCTTGACAGTTGGCAAACTCATTGTACTGCAGAACAAAGTTGCAATGATTCATTATCTGTCTTCATTATGAGAGAACAATTGTTATTGTGTTTGTTCACAAAAAGGCTGCAGACTTAACAGAGACCACCCGTTTCTATTCAAAAGGACCATTTGCTGAAATAACTGCTTCTCCGTTCACTGTAGCTTTTATTGTGACCATCAGGATTTACTTCTAAAGTGCTGCTGTGGTGTCTGCACAGTTGTTTTTGTTACATAGAGTTGCTCTGCAAATGCATGCTGAAGAAAAGTTGACATGTAACCAGAAACCTTTTCTTTGTAGGGTTTAGGTGTGTGACCAAGTCTGTTTGTCCACAAAGGGTGGTTATTTCTGGACGTCTATAGATTCTGGAATGGTAGGATTGCTGCTTTTGGAAAACAGTTTACAAGTAGGGTTTCCAATCAGACATTTATTATGTCTGGATAGTTAGTCAATAATTGTGTATTTCTAAATAAGTAATTTCTATATTAATGTGAATATGTAAGCTCTTGAGATTGCAGCAAACCAGGGGCAGACATCCACACTGATATTTAGGAGGAAGTGCTTGCAATAATCTAATAAAATCTCAAGGGCTGTTATGAAGATTAAGCAGTATGCACTAATATTGAAAGGCATTATTAAAAGGCCCTGCCAAATAAATAATTTTATAAATATTCATTTTTCTCTTATTTCTATTAGAGACATCACTATCCTTCTACAAAGCCAGATGATAAACCTCAGTTATTTTTTAGTTATTCCCCCTCTTCTCCCTTTCTCCACCATATTCAATAAATTGTTCAACCTTGTATGTGTTCATGTAAAATACCCTTCAAACATCCTGTTTTTTCATTTTATTCTATTACTGTTCTAATACATAATTTTAGCATTTAACACTTGGATAATTTATCTTTTTAACAGTTTTCCTTGCTTCCAAAATCTTGTCCTCAATTCATTTTTTATGTTGATGCAATTGTTATCATTTTAGAATAAAAAATTGTCATAATATAGCTCCATTGGGGGGAAAAATTCTCCCTTCAGTGATTCCAAAATAAAATATGAAACTCTTAGTATAAGCTATAGCATTATAATTGATATGAACAAAGACTACTTTCTGGTCCACTTCCCATCCTGTACCTTGGAGACTGTAATTATGTATGGTCGCATCTTCCTACTGTATTAGTATTCTTTCAGCCTGGGATAGCCTTTATTCCCAGGCACAACTGTAAATTCTACTTACTATGGTACACTCAGAGCATATATTCCACCATTGTAATCCTCAGAGTACAATTTTTTTTTTTATTCTAATAAATTGGCACTGCTTTTTTTCTCTCAAAATATGTATAGCTATATAGCTATTTGTTCATTTAAAAACAATAACTATCTCAAAAATTTCTAATAGACTCTCTAACCCTACAACTTAAAAACTTAGAAAGAGAACAACAAGAAAAGCCCAGAGTAAGTAGAAGGAAAGAAATAATAAAGATCAGAGCAGAAATAAATGACATCGAGAATAATTAAAAAAAAAATACAAAAGGCCAATGAAACCAAGAGCTGGTTCTTTGAACAGATAAACAAGATTGATGAACCTTTAGCCAGACTCATCAAGAAACAGAGAGGATCCAAATAAACAAAATCAGAAATGAAAGAGGTGAAATAACAACTGATCCAACAGAAATACAAAGGATTGTAAGAGAATACTATGAACAACGATATGCATCCAAGCTGGACAACCTGGATGAAATGGATAAATTCCTAGAAAAATACAACCTTCCAAAACTCAGTCAGGAAGAGTCAGAAAACCTGAATAGGCCAATAACTGCTGATGAAGTTGAAGCAGTAATCAAAGGGCTCCCAGCACACAAAAGCCCTGGCCCAGATGGCTTCACAGGGGAGTTTTACCAAACATTCAAAGAAAGAATTAACACCTACACTCCTTAAACTATTTTAAAAAATCCAAGAGGAAGGAACACTTTTAAACTCTTTTTACAAAGCCAACATTAGCCTAATTCCAAAACCAGATAAAGACACTTCAAAGAAAGAGTATTACAGGCCAATATCCCTGATGAACATAGATGCTAAAATCCTCAACAAAATAGTAGCTAAAATCCTCATGGAGCAAAATATTAAAAAGATCATACACCATGACCAAGTGGGGTTTATTCCAGGGATGCAAGGCTGATACAACATTTGGAAATCAATAAACGTGGTACATCACGTAAACAAATTGAAAGACAAAAATCACATGATCCTATCAATAGATGCAGAAAAAGCATTCGACAAAATCCACCACCCATTTCTGATAAAAACTCTCAGCAAAGTGGGAATAGAGGGATCATACCTCAACATAATAAAGGCCATATATGACAAACCTACAGCCAACATCATATTCAAAGGGTAAAAACTAAAACCATTTCCCCTAAGAACAGGAAAAAACAGGGATGGCCACTTTCACCACTCTTATTCAACACAGTACTGGAAGCCCTAGCCACAGCCATCAGACAAGAAGAAAACATAAAAGGCATCCAGATTGGAAAGGAGGAAACGAAATTGCCATTATTTGCAGATGACATGATATTGTAAATAGAGAATCCTAAAGACTCCACCAGAAAACTACTAGATTTAATAACTGAATTCAGCAAGGTAGCAGGATACAAAATTAACACCCAGAAATTGATGGCATTTTTATACACCAATAATGAACTCTCAGAATGAGAAACTAAAAAAACAATTCCATTTACCACTGCAACTAAAAAAATAAGATACCTAGGAATAAACTTAACCAAAGATGTAAAAGACCTTTACTCAGAAAACTACAGGATGCTAAATAAAAAAATAGAGGAAGATATAAACAAATGGAAAAATTTACCATGTTCATGAATTGGAAGAATTAACATCATTAAAATGTCCAAAGCAATCTATAAATTCAATGCAATTCTTATTAAAATACCAACAGCATATTTCACAGATCTAGAACAAACACTTCAAAAATTTACATGGAACCAAATAACACCCTGAATAGCCACGGCAATCTTGAGAAAGAACAAAGTTGGAGGGATCACAATACCACAAAGCCACCGCAATCAAAACAGCCTGGTACTGGCACAAGAATAGGCATATAGATCAGTGGAACAGAACAGAGAACCCAGGAATTGACCCACTTCATTATGGTCAGTTAATATTTGACAAAGGAGGCAAGAACATACAATGGAGTAAGGACAGTCTCTTCAGTAAATGGTGTTGGAAAAATTGGACAGGTACATGCAAAAAAATAAAACTAGATCACCAGCTTACACCATACACAAAAATAAATTCAAAATGGATAAAAGACTTAAATGTAAGACATGAAACCATAAAAATCCTAGAAGAAAACATAGGCAGTAAAATCTCAGACATATCTTGTAGCAATATTTTTGCTGATACAACTCCTAGGGCAAGAAAAACTAAGGAGAAAAATAAACAAATGGGACTGCATCAAAATAAAAAGCTTCTGCACAGCCAAAGAAACCATCAACAAAAGGAAAAGAGAGTGCACTGTATGGGAGAACATATTTGTCAACAACACATCTAATAAACGGTTAATATCCAAAATATCTAAGGAACTCATACAACTTAACAAAAGGAAGACAAATAATCCAATTAAAAAATGGGCAAAGGACCTAAATAGACACTTCTCCAAAGAGGACATACAGGTGGCTAAGAGAAATGAAAAAATGCTCAAAGTCACTAATCATTAGAGAGATGCAAATTAAAACCACAATGAGTGTCACTTCACATTTGTCAGAATGGCTACTATCTACAAACCAAGGAACAAGTGCTGGCAAGGGTGTGGAGAAAGGGGAACCCTAGTACACTGCTGGTGGGAATGCAGACTGGGGCAGCCACTATGGAAAGCAGTATGGAGTTTCCTCAAAAGATTAAAAGTTGACCTGCCATTTGACCCAGTGATTCCACTTCTAGGAATATAGCCTAAGGAACCCCAAACACCAATCACAAAGAATCTATGCACCCCTATGTTCATAGCAGCACAATTTACAATAGTTAAGATCCGGAAACAGCCCAAGTGCCTATCAGTAGATGAATGAATAAAAAAGCTGTGGGACATTTACACCATGGAATACTATGCAGCTGTAAAAAAGGAGGACCTTTTATCCTTTGGCACAGCATGGAGGGAACTAGAAAGTATTATGCTAAGTGAAATAAGCCAGCCAGAGAAAGATAAGTACCACATGGTCACACTTCTATGTGGAATATAATAAATAAAATAAACTGATGAATAAAATGGATCCAGATACATAGAAGCATAGAACAGACTGAGGGATCTCAGAGGGAAGGTGGGGAGGGGGGAGTGGGCAGGGAGAAATTAATAAAATAACTTATATATTTATAAGCATAACCCATGGACACAGACACTGGTCTGGGGAAGGCCTGGGAGTGAGGTGGATGCAGGGTGGAGGGGATAAAAAAAAATAAAAAGAATAAAAAAATAAGACAAATTGATGGATAGATACCTGAATGGATAGAGAAACAGATGGATACATCTGAGATAAAGCAGATGTATAAAATATTAAATTATGAAGTCTAAGTGATGGATAATGGGTTTTCACTGAACAATTCTCTCAACTTTTTGTATACTTGAAAATTGCCATAATAAAATGTTGGAGAGAAAAAAAAAGAAGAATCTAACTTAAATGCAAAAAAAATAATAAAAAATAAAAACAATGACTATCTCATTATTTGCTCAGTATTTCTGCATAATTAAAATAAATTTAAATTATGTTGAATAATTATTGAACAATGATAAATTTATTATAAAATAATCTTGATGTTAGCTGATATTTATGTAATATTTACTATATATTGAAGATATCCTAAACTCTTTCTGTGTTAGTTCATTTAGTCATTACAATAGCAAGAGGACATACTATTGCCCATTTTTTCAGATGTGGAAAATTAAGAAAAAAGTTTAAGTATTTTTATGAAGTCTCAGAGGAAGTGCCAGAGGAGTATTTGAACTTTGAGTTAAACTCTATAAACCATAGTTTTATTTACTGTGTTTGCTGCTATATAGGTAATTTTTAAAAGTTATTATTTTGCCAGAAACATCTATTACTTTGTTTTTGATAACTGGAGGCTAATATTTTATTCTATTGTTTGTATTTTTTAAAAAATCTGACATACAAGCTTGTTTATTTTATAATTGCCGGACTTACTGAAGACCATTTTCTCTTGTTATTGTAAATGCTGCTTAGTATACAAATTCTCAACTTTGTCTATAATTTTAAACTATTTTATAATAATACACTAAATCTCTTATTTTTGAGAATCCTAGTGCTCAAATATTTTTAATCTTCTCTAGTCAGGTAAGATCTGAAGAAATGAAATGACATTCGCTTTGGAAAGGATCTTGTAGCATCCACTGATGAGTTTCACAAGAACAGCACTGCCAACATTTAAATAAACTGAATCACCCATCATTCATATGTCAGGAGCTCAAGTGAACTGGAAGAGAGAGCTTAGCTGTCAGACTAGCCGATTAAAGCAACAAGCCCAAACTGAAAAAGATAAGCTTTTAATCACTTACTGTGAGGAAACACTGACTCTCCCCTTCCATCCCCAGTTCCATTTTCCCCTCAAAGAATGGCTAAAGGGAAAAGATCAGAGAGAACATTTCAGACCTAGGGAGTCATCTCATGGTTGAGGGGCACTTGAACTAAAAGCTCAGGCAGTTTTATGGGCTCATGTGTGGCAAGGGGAGGGGAAGACTAGGAGTGAAAAAGTACTGGGTACTGATGTACAAAAAGTATTGTCAAGGGTTCCCCTTTCTCCTCCAACATGAAGGCCTTGGGCAGAAGGGCTTAAAAAACACCTCTGCAGAGCGTGTGATAAAAAGAGTAGGAATGAAGCATTGGGGGTTAGGAATGGGGTAAGAGCATCACCAGCCATTAACTGCAGTCCTTTCAAAAAGTGCAATAAAATTTCTGTGCACCAAGTCAGACAGGGAGGGAAAATTTCCCTTTGAGCCTGTATGGTAGAGCCTTTCCAATTGCCTATGGTCAGGCCTGAGAAATTGCACATAATTTTTTACCAGGACTTAGACTCTTCATGATAATAATGCCAATAATAATGGTATAAACTTAGTCAGGCTCATCATATCCCAGGTGTTGTCCAGAGCACTTTATATCAACTCCTTTAGTCCAAATGTATTACTATTAATTCACTATTACTAATGAGGAAACTGAAACCATGATGACAACTTGCTCAAGGTCACACAGCCAGCAAATGGAGGCCCTTCAAAAGTAATACTTGAAATTTCTACATAAAATCTTTAATAGTAACCACTCAACAGAATTTGTTGAATAAAGAGAACTTGAAAATAAATTAAAAAAATAAGCCAGTGGGTCTTCAATGAATTATTAATAAAATTTATTATATTTATATAATATATAATATTCTAGTTACATAATATTATAATTATATAATAGATGATAGTCATGTAATCTTTATTATATCCCTTCTAATCTAATCAAATTTTGTACCCATAGGTACACAGCAGATGGCGGCAGAGTAGGTAGATGAACACTCGCCTCCTCCTAGTACCAAACTGGAATTATTACTAAATTATGTAACAATCATCCTGAATAATTTACTGAGGACTAGCTGAAGAGGAGTCTTATAACCATAGATTTACAGAAGAAGACATATCAAGACAGGTAGGAAGTGCAGAGCTTCAAAACGGTCTGGCTCCCCTTTCATGGGCCGAAGCTGAGGTCTGGTGGGACATCTCAGCTGTGGGCCTACAGCCCAAGCTGGGCTCCCCATCCCAGAGCCAGGAAGAGGTGCCCATATGTTAGCCAGCTGCGGAAAGCAGCAGGATTTCTGTAGGCTGGAGACACAGGCACCCTCTGAAAGGGCTAATGCACAAAATTGTTTTTTTTGGAGCCACTCACCCTGGGCTCCAGTGTAGGAAGAGAGGAGTGCACTGGAGTTGCCTGAAGAGAGGCTGGGATTTGTGATTCTGGAGAGAGAGCTGGGAGGACAGCCGCCAGTATCCCTGTGCTGAGTCATTTTTCTATCCTGCAGATGCCATCTTTCTTAGGTGGTATACTCCTCTGTGTATGGAATAAGCCTGGAGGAAAACAATTGCCCCACCCTCTGGACTCAGCCCATCCTGAAGAGCTTAGGCCCTGCCGAAGAGTCAGCTGCATTGGCCAAAGTGTAAAGGTCTGGGCAGAGTCAGGGTGTGTCATTGATCTAGTTGTCTGAATTTGGGGTGGGGGCCATTCCTCCCACTTTCCTGTGACCTAACTGGCACTTCCCCTTTGCAAGAGATATGATAGAGCCACCCTCTTGACTTCCAGCAGACCCAACCACCAGGCTTTGGAGACTACATTTACTCAGCTCTTAATGGCTCTGCCTGGCTAAGGTCAGGGAAAAATCTGGAACAGGCTGAGTCATGTGGCTTGGGGACAGGTATTATGCCCACCACTTTCCCTGAAGCCTGATTTGCACCTACTCCTCCTGAAAGATCCACTAGCACCATCCTCTCAACTTTACCAGAGGCTTTTTCAGTGACTGAACCTAATAGGCAGCCAGTAGTCAGAGAGAGGTAGAAGCAGACCTCAGAGTGACTTGGAACTTTTGTTGACCTGCTTCTGGACACAGTGCTGGAAAATAGTGGCCTTGGTGCACAGCTTGGTTCTTCCTGCACACACCCATGCCCACCAGAGGCAGTCACAAACTGTGGGTCATTTGTAGCTACTAACAGGTTGCCAAGGGCCGGGCACAGACAGAGTTGGACATTGGATTGCACCAGAGTCCCTCCCAAGAGGCCCTGAACCAATACACCCAGTGGCCAGCTTTAGATAACATCAGAGCAGGATCTACTAAGCTTCACAAAGAGCATATCTGAAAGGAGATTTTGCCAGGCACCGAAACCTGCAGTGGAGAATTCTACATACTGCGGTCAGAACCTGCACAGCAGTTTGCACTCCAGAGTTGGGGTTGAGCTTCACAGTCAGCCAGCCTGAGGGTGATTTCCACTAAAAAACTGGTCAATAGCAATCAAGATTCAATAACAGGAAGACCGACATAATCTACTCAGGGGACATTCTTAGAGCAGCCACCTAAGGTGATCAAAGAAACTACATTACTGGGTCCCACAGGACACCTACTACATAAGACCACTGCACAAAAACAGTATATAGATGGTGTATTGTAGAATTGTATACCTGAAACCTATACAATTTTATTAACCAATTTCAGCCCAATAAATTTAATTTTAAAAAAGTAAAAAATAAGTGAAATATAAAATACTAAATAAAATGTATGGAAGAAGACTAAAGTAAAAAAAGTAAAGAACACTAAAAATTTCCTGCTCAATTTTTATATAAAGTATACAGAAATTCCACTGATTTCTGATAAAAAACTTTTTTTAAAAAGTTAATTTTAGCCCTGGAGCATCATCTGGTAAAACAAAAGCTTGCAAGTTTCATTCAGGGCGCATACCCTGATTGCTGGTTTGATCCCAGGTCCACATGTGTACAGGAGGCAACCTGTGGATGTTTTTCTCTCACATCGAATGTTTCTCTCTCTTGCCCTCTCCCTTACGCTCTCTCTAAAATCAATGAAAACATAAGGTGAGGATTTAAAAAAATGTTAATTTTATCAAAATGGCTATTGAGAGATGGAGCAAATTCAAATGGGCCACATACGATTCTTCTCCTTATATATATGAACATGTAACCAGTCTTTCTTTGATTTTCAGATTTTAGTCAATTCAAATAACTTTAATGTAATAGAAATACTATTATTGAATAATGTTAATGGGAAATTATATAAAAGTAGGCAATAAATAATATATACGGTGTTCTTTATAATTTTTGATGATCTCTAAGTGAATTGTTTTATGCTATAAATATAGCAAGTCCATCATAATCTTTATGAAGACAGGGTTCTGGTGTTTTGTTTTGTTTTTCTCATCAGTGACTTTGTTTTGTTTTTGTTCTTTCACATTATTTAAGTCCAGCACTTAAACTGTGCCTGGGAAATAGTAGCTGTTTAGACTTTAATTATTGAATAGATTAAATAGAAAATAAAATAAAATAAAATATAAATCTAGTTTATTTATGTAAGCTGAATAAAATATTTAAGAAAGGTTGATTAAATGTAGGCCTTTACCTTTTCATATATATATATATATATATATATACATATATACACACACACACACATATATATGAATAAAGAAAATTTGTCGTTTTGCTAGATATTCATGAAATTCAACATTAATATAAAACTTTCAGTTGTGGGTCAGAATATAAATATAAGTACTAACTTTTCTCAATGTTATAATGTATTTTCCATCAGGGTGAATTAAATTTAAAAAAACAAGCAGGTATTGCCCAACTTAAAATGTTTGCAACAAAATAAAAGGAGGAAAAATAGAACAGATGAAAGTGTGCAGGACATGTTATCATTGTTGAACTCTTTATATATAAGGAAGATACAATGATAGCAGGTGGGCCCTGGCCAAGGGCTCAGTTGGTTGTAGTGTGGTCCGGTATACCAAATAGGTTGTGGTTCCATTCCCAGTTGGGGTGCATAAGAGAGGCAACCTCTCTCTCTCCTTTCCTCTCTCTAAAACCAATTAAAAATAAATGTCCTCGGGTGAAATTAAATCTATATAGAAATACACTTGCTGACTGGTCACGAGAACACTCATGTTTCCGTGTCCTAATGTTGCTGACCAGTCATCAGTTAACTCGTGTCTGTATTTCCAGATGTTGCTGAGTGGTCAGGAGATAACTTGTGTCTGCCTTTACATTAATTTAATTAATTTTAAGGTCTGAAAGCAATGTAGAGTTTTAAAAGAGCACTCTAGACTGTTTTCTTAGTTATATTTGTTTAGGCTTAGATTATAAATGGTGTGAGATCATGTTTTACAAAAAAATAGTAACCCTCTGTAAAAACAAAAATCCCACTAGGGAGTGTAAAATATGCTTTTTTAAAGAAAGCATAGTGAAACAGATTTGTATGTGAAACATATTTAGTGCCATTGCGTGTAGATACATATTATACAATATATTGCACTAAAAAATGTATATATATATTTTTTAATTTATCTTTATTGATTTCAGAGAGAGGAAAGGAGAGGGAGAGAGAGATAGAAACATCAATGATGAGAGTCATTGATCAGCTGCAGCCCGCAACCCGGACATGTGCCCTGACCGGGAATCAAACCCCGATCGCCTGGATCCTAGGTCAATGCTCAACCACTGAGCCACGCCCGGCAGGGCCTAAAAAATATTTTTAAGTAAAAAATAAAATATTAAAAAATATTAAAATATATGCAATATGTTTAATTTCAACATATGGTAATATAAATATAACATATGACAAAATAAAGTACATTTAAATTTATCCAGGTGCTTTCATTTAATATTTAAGAGCAGAAAATTAGCCTGCTGCATGGGCAGGGCGAGTTCTGGCTTGAAATAGCCAGTCAGCAGGGTGTTAAAATTATAGCAGATGATTAGATTTTAGAGGACAAAGTTTCAATACATATTATAAATCTTTTTTTAAAATTTTTTTTAAAAAATATATCTTTATTGATTTCAGAGAGAGGAAAGCAGAGGGAAAGAGAGAGATAGAAACATCAATGATGAGAGAGTCATTGATCGGCTGCAGCCCGCAACCCGGGCACGTGCCCTGATCGGGAATCGAACCCCGATCGCCTGGATCCTAGGTCGACGCTCAACTGCTGAGCCACGCCCTGCCGGGCTATATTTTAAATCTTGTTTGTCAATAATGTATTATAGTTCTAATTTTCCTCCTTCTGTATATAAATTGCTTAAAAGAATAAAACATTTTAATATGTTTAGTGCAGCACTCTATTATTCATATCAATTTAAATTTGCTTTAGTTGCATAAATCTGTTATTTAGATATGCAGAATGTATTTTTTTGTGTGTGATTAAGGTAACTGATTACACTGAAAGTAGCAGTTTTACTGTATCATGCAGTAGTTGAAGACTTAGGAGAGAAAATAAAATTCTCTTTTGTTATATTATAATCAGTACTGAGAAATCTAAGTAAAATTATTAGAAAAGTTACCCACTTAAGGAATGATAGACACTTATTTATCTGTGAAAAAAATTAGTATAAAAAAAATTCTGCAAAATTGCCAAAGTTTTTTAATATTTGATGTTTTTAAAGATTTATGTTGTCTTTATTAAATTTAACTTGAAATCTACATTACAATCAGTCCTTGTATCACAAAGATTGACATCTCAAATAATTTTCCAGTAGGAAACATAATTCTGTCCCTTTGCAACTGCATTGTGGTCTATAAAGAAAAAATGTGTTTACTTTCTTATTGTTTTTTTAATTTATTTACAATTTTATATATCGGTCAAAGAACATGTGTTTATAGCATCTGTACTCTATTTTCAAAGGTGCATGTTCACCCTTGATATTCATGCTTACTGAACAAAAATATATTTTTTACCTGTGCTAATATAATCTGTAGGCTCACCTTTTTAATAAAAAACAAACACAAATTGTTTTACTTTTATTATTAAGGTACTGTTTTGGAAAAAAAATGTGTGGCTTGTGTGCATATATATGTTTATAAAGATATGTGTATGCATAGATATTTATGTTTAGGTATGTATGTGTATACAGTATGTGTATACATAGTCATCTGAATGAATATATGAATAAATGGATATATATTCATTTCACCACCAGAAAGACTAATGCTTGCATTTTAAATTAGTTCTTCCAATATCACATAAAAATAATTTTATATAATTATAATTCTGGAGTTGCTGCAACTTAATATTCTGTCTTCTGTATAATCTTATAAATGTATAATTGTTCTACCCTCCTTGCCTAGTGTATTTTTCAGTAATGGTAATTATTTGAAAATTGGAACTTTGTCTTCTGATATTTAACTCTATTCATTATTATTTATTTTATTTTATTTCTACTACAGCCATGATATATGCAGGGGTTCTTACTGTTTGTTTACATATTGCAGATTTGAGCTTAGACTGAAGCAAATTTGTTCATTAATGGAGATTTAAGATAATATTACTAAAATGTTTGGGATTCTTTTATTATGCAAATTCCCTTCACCTCAATTTTTTATTTTCTTATACTTTTAAAATTTTTAAATAGTTTTGGCTATAGTCAGCTCACAGAAAATTTTCCAAATGTATACTTGACTAGTGTATATATGAAAAGAGCTTTTGCCTAAACCTACTTTGCCTTGGTTTGCCAAGGAAATAGCCAAATGACTATACTTAATGAAATAAAAGCCTATATTTCTCAGTCATAGAATATAATGTGGCAGCTACTCAGTAGTTAAGACAAGCTAGAGACATGCACCTCTTCACCTGCTGTTTGTTGATGGTGAGTAAATCCTTAACTCCCACTCACATCCGTCTTCTCTTAGGAAGCAATCCAGACTGCGCATCCCGTGCTAGACACATTCCCCACAGGTCTCCCTCTTCCTGTATATCGAATAGTCAATTTTATCATCTATTCAGAATGACTGATGACTAATTAATGTTGAAAAAATTTGATTGGCAGATATATGTTTCTGTGAAAAATCTAAAAGTATTTAGAAAAATGTATTTCAAGCCATTAGAAACGTATATAATTATTCCCAAATGCACCATTTTATGGTATCTCTATTTTTTTTTCTGTACTATGCAACACGGTAGCTTGACACATGAGAACAAGTTATCTATAAACTTCTCCCTAATGATTCACTTACCAATATTGATTTTTTTCCAGCTTTTTACACTTTGTATAAAATAAAATAAATCTCGATATTTAAACGTGACAAGTAGCTGACATTATCTTTTAGTTTTGGAAAACTTATGAAGAGAAAAAAGTAAATCATGTGTTAAGAAAAGAAAAAAGGGGATATATCATATGTCTAGTCTAGGATTAAATCTATTAGTGAGGATGTGGTAGAAGGAGACAATGATTTTGACATATGACTCCTAAGGTGACAGAATGATCAGTTACATTCTGATAAAATAAGACAACACTAGTATAATTTTCTGTGTTATGTTTTCTAACTTTTATTACTTTTATGTATTATTATATTGTACTAGAATAGACTACAGCAGACTATATTATATTATATATTATTTATTCCTTTCATCTCCCCCAGGCTTACCTTTTCATAAGCCCAGTGTTGTGCTTTTAGATATTTTTTCTCTTTTACACTTTTCTAATTTGAAGAAAGGGCAATCTATAATGGGGAGTTATTTACAAAGAAAATATGTTGCTATCCATATTGTATTAACAGTCTAGTGTGCAAATAGAATACTCTCTTGCAAGACAGATTCAAACACTTAGCTCCTGGTCCACCTTCCTGTGTTTAGTAACATGCATCCAATACTGGTACAATGAATTGCAGGTGTGCTTTCTACCCTGGCATGTATGTCTGCCTTCTTGAGTTTGGGATATTGGTAAAACTATAACCCATAGAAAGTATTCCTTCCAAGATTTTTTTTTTTTCCTTTCCAGAGTATTGTTTGGGACTATAACAATTATATTCCAGTTTCTTATCACATGCATACACTATTAACACACCATTTTATGATCTTCTGCTAATTGTCCTTAGAAGAATGTAAGATAAGAGGTACATGAGAGTATGGGGATATGTTTCTTAGTAGTTATTTTAGTGAATATCTGAGAAAGATTACATGAGGAAATTTTCAAACACTAAAGTAAGCAGTAATTCATTAAGGTCTCCTTGTTAAATCCATGATATTGTGTATTTAACACACAAAACCAGATTTATTAATCTAGATATTTCTAAAGACTTTAGAAAACAAGAGGGATTTAAAATAATAGTTTTAATAGCAGAGGTTTTCTTAACAACTTTCTATTTTAACAGAAAATGAATTTTATTTTCAAGCAACAACGTGAAAACATACAAATCTACAAAATATCTTATTTTAAAAAAAGTTTTGGGTACTCATATGAAGAGAAAGTTCTAAGAAGTGAATACTTTAGAATGTTAAGATAGAGATAGTGATTAATGAAAACATTTGAAAAATTGGAAACGAACAAGAAAATCTTAGAAAATGATGAGGAAAGAAAGGTAATTTCCCTTTTTATATAATCCTGGAACATTTTTCCATGCATATATATAAAAGGTAATTTAAATTTAAATTGTGTCAGTGGTAAGGCAGTTCCTGTGAAGAACATTCCACTACCTTATTTTTATTTATTTACTTTTAAAATATGTTTTTATTGATTTTTAGAGAGAGAGGAAGGGAGAGGGAGAGAGAGAGAGAAACATTGATGAGAGAGAAACATTGATTGGCTGCCTCCTGAGGGCCCCTTACTGAGGACTGAACCTATAACCTGTGCATGTGTCTTGGCCAGGAATTGAACCATGACCGCTTGGATCCTGGGCTGATGCTCAGCCACTGAGCCACACCTGGTGGGGCCACTACCTTATTTTTAGAAAGATATCCAACCATATATTTATCTTTCAAAGTTTTTTTTTTTCCTTTTTTAATTGATTTTATTGAGGTGACATTGGTTCACAAAACCACATAGGTTTCAAGTGTACAACTTAACAAAACATTATCTGCGCACTGCATCGTGAGCCCGTTGCCCAAGAGAAGTCTCTTTCCATCCCCATCTAACTCCCCTTTGCCCACTGTCACCTAGCCCCCCTTTCCCTCTGGCTGTCACCACACTGCTGTCCCGATCTATGTGTTACGTATACATGCTTTTTGGCTAATCCCTTCATTTTCTTTCTTCCAGTCCCCCGAGCCCCCCCCTTATTCTTTTTCATTTTGAGTCTCTTAAAACTGTAGCTATTTAGCCACCTATTTAATTCTACTCAATTGTCATTTTTATCTTTAATTTGAAACTTTACATATTTTTATTTTTCTCTATTTTATTGGAGTATAGAAAATACCCTGAAAATAACATTAAAGTAAAATTCACACTAACTCAGGTAATAATGTGTTATAATAAATCCTCTATATTTCAAAATATTTAAATTTATAATTATTTGATGGTATTAAAATTTTAAATATTTATGCTGAATCACATAGACTTTCTGTTCATGTATATATATGATCAGAGGAGTGGGTTGAAAAACTTACAATTAACCCATATTTATTAAATAGTCTTACACCACATAAAAATATCAAATATATTATGTGCAATTTTATTGATATGTTGAAACAAACGGAAGAAGTCGTAAAGATTTTCATCAGGAATTTTGTCTGTCAAACAAAACTTATTACTCTCTGAATTGTAAACCAGAAATATAAAATATTGAAATACACATTTTCGTGCTTTCAACAGCCTTTTAATTAAGTTGACAAGAGAAATATTAAACACAGTTATTGCATTAATATTTTATTCAAAATGTGACAAAATTTAATTTTTTTATATGATTTTATTTTAATAGTTGTGAAGAACATGTGCAATGATATTGTCATATAAATCCTTTACCATAATGCTAGATTATCACACAGTGGTAATATATAACTGGTCAATAATATTTTGGTAAGTTACAAAAGGTAGTGTTTCCTTTTTTTTTTTCCTGGCAGGTTTAGGTGATATGTCTTTCAACATTAGTAAGGAAACCTGGAGAAGAGAGCTTCAAACTTTTTGTTGGTTATTATTGTTCTGTTTCTCAAATAAAAGCTAGCTGTGATCCTTTGATGAAGTAAGACTTCTATCCAGTCAAAGAAAAAAGAAGTTTGGAGTCTGGGTGAGAAGAAGATTAAAACTGAAAGCTTCAAGGCAGTTTTCCCCAATGCACTTGTACAAATAAAGGCTCGTCCAGCATATTTTGTGTGCTTGCTGATTATTAGTTCATCTGGAGCTTATTTCCAGTCGAATTGTTCCAACTTTGAATTGCTGGTTTTAGCAGTCGTCTTTCACATTTACCTGCTGAGTGCTCGGCTAGTTTATTTTTACAGCTTCTTGCGATCTTCTTTATGTCCTGAGTTTTCTGTTTTGGGTTTTACCCAGCCTCCTGAAACAGTGAATCCCGGGAAGACTTCCTTGTGCTTGTGTGTACTCAAGTGTATATATATTTTTTTCTATGTGTCTAGGGAGCAATTGTAGCAGTTTAATATTTGCTGAGATGATAAGTTAAGGCATTCCTCTTTCACTCTTTATACAACATTAAAATGAAAACTTGTATGGATGTGGCATAAAATGTTTTTCTTTTAGAATTATGTTGGTTTAAATAACCCTGTTAGAAGTCAGTGGGTACTCAAAGATTACCACTTATATAGTGCTTCCCAAACAATTTTTACAGCCATTATTTTATGTCCTCATTATAACCATATTAAATCCATGTGGTTAGAAATTATAAAATTATCTGCATTTAAGAGATAAAGAAACCAATGCAGAAAACAGGAAAACATTTTTCTCAGAATATCTGAGGAACTTAATGACAAGTTTTGGAAGCAATGCACATCTCTACTTGCTAAAAATACTGGTATGATTGGAGATGCTCTTATAGATTCAGTAATAATAACCAATAAAATAATAATACTATGTTTGAAAATGATTTTGGAAATATATATGATTTTAATTTTATTTAGAAGGTAGTTGAGAGCTGATTTTTGGGGAAAAAATATTTTAAATATACTGAAATAAAAATAATAGGAAAGAATATTTAAGTACATAATTTTTGTGTCAAAGTTTTCCAGCTATTTATACAAAAAGACCAACTACCAAATATATCATTAGATATAATTTATGATGAATTGGGTAAATATCCAAGTCTTAAGTGAAAGTTTTTAATAAAATATTTAATAGACATTTGCTCAAAACTTGATAAATATATGCAATATATTATAGCATTGGTATTGTTAAAGCTCACTTAAATCTATTAAATTTATATTAATTAATTAAACTCATAGGAATTTGGACAAAACATTTTAACAGATAGCTAGCAATTTTGAAGTTTCATTCTTGGTTCTATTATGTAGAATATTTTTCTCTGTTGGGATTTTGTAATTTTTCATCTCTACACCTTACTTCCCTACCTTCCTGAACATAGTTATAATAAATGCTTTATGCTTCTTTTCTGATCATTTCAATACCTGTATCATCTTGGGACACAGCCTTTGCCATTTCCTTTGAGCACATATTGTTATTTGCTTTGTGTGTATTTGTGTGTGTGTGTGTTCCACAATTTGGGATTGCAACCTAAATATTAATGTTATGTACTAGACTATAGATTTTGTCACAGTCCTCTGAAGGAATAATTTTTATATCTTCAAGTAGCATATTTTTTGGTTTTAATTGAAGTACAATTAATATATAGTATGTTAGTTCAGGTGTACAACATAATTTGTATATTTTGGTATATATTGTGAAATAGCCCCACAATAAGTCTAGTTAATACCCATCCCCATATATACTTAAGTTTTTTTCCTTGTGAAAAGAACTTTTAAGATCTACTCTCTGCAATTTTCACATACGCAATACAATATTTCTAACTATACTCACCATGCTTTATATTACTTATTTTACAAATGGAAATTTATTCTTTTTGGCATCCTTCATCCATTTCACCCACCCTCAACCTTCTCCCACCTCTGTAAACCACCAATCTGTTCTCTGTATCTGTGAGCTTGAAACTATTTTAAAAATTTGTGTTTTGTTTTGCTTTTTAGATTCCACATATAGATGAGGGCATATGGTATTCGCTATTTTTGACCAGTCTGACTTATTTCAGTTAACATAATACCCTCAAGGTTCACCCATGTTGTTGCAAAATGGCAAGATCTCACTCATTTTTTATGGTCTAATAATATTCCATTATATATACGTGTGTGTGTCTATGTGTGTGTGTGTTTGCTGTATTTTCTTTATTAATTCATCCACCGACAGACATTCATTGCTTTTGCTTTAATACCTGGGCTATTAATACTAGTAATGTAAATTATGACCAATAATGTAAATAATGTAAACAATATCTTCTGTTTTACAAGACAATTAACCCGATTGTAATCAAATTCCATAATCTCTTCATGAAGCTGGCATATCAAACAGCAGTTTGTGTTTTTATTTCGTTTTATTTTCCTTGGCTGCAAACTGTTTTGAGTTGGACTCACTAATGGACAGTTTGGGATTCATCTGGAGACTCTGGCAGCATATGAACAGAATTTGTGGTCCTTCTATGTGTCTCCTTCTTTCCAGCATCCCCACCCTCATTTTTCAGCAGTTACACTTTCCCAGTCCCTATCTTCTAGTTTTTCAGGTCAGAAATACTGCAAGTTTCTATTAGAAATTTAACCACTACATGGCATGATGTGACCAGACTTCTGTCAGGCTAAAGCCATAGAAACAAGAAACTCACTCTGTGCTGGTACTTTCTTCCAGTTCTCCACTTGCTAACAAAATAAATGCCTGACTTTTGCACCTTCCAAGCCCTTCAAGTAGTTCCCCACCCTCCAGAATTATCTTTGTCATGAATGGGGAGTTCAGCCTGTTAGAAGGTAACCCAGGCATAGTGGAAATAAAATTATTCACATTTGAATTTTATATTCCAACAGCCAAATATATAATCTTTTTTTCCATCTTTTAGACTAAAGATCTATGCTTATGATTATGATTCACATAAATTTTACAATAGAATATAATTATTAGCCCATTTTCCAAACTAAATCGAGTAATTTTTTGAAACTATGAAATCTGTTGTAGTTTTGTATTCATATTAGAGCCTTTTAGATGAAGCTTTTAAATACAAATTAAATATGTCTTAGATATGAGAAATGCATTTAGAAACCATTAAAGGAGGCACATGTTATAAAAGTCAGGCAAAAACCCTAATAGCATGTTAGACATAGTGATTACTGCCCTTCTCTTGGTAACTCAGTTTTCATTTTCCATACAGCTTATGTGGTTTTGGAGAACAGAATTATTTGTATGCCCCAGGTCTAAGCTATTCAGTATAATTCCATCAGTAATGCTTGTAAGATCTGGAAGGGGCATGTGACCCAACTGAATCTGATAAAATTGTAAGAATATCTATGCTGGGAAATTCTATAAATGCTCACTGTTTTCCTGGATGAGTGCTGTGGCATTCAGATGTACAGCAAGCATTGCTACAACCCTTTGTTCACTATCAGAAATCAAGAAAGATGTTGGATTCTTAGAGAGCTGAGTTTCTGACTGATATAGACAGGGTATATCAGCATTCTTACATGAAACATTTCTTGCGTATGAGGTATTATATCTCATTTATTATTTCAAACAATTTGAAGGTTTCGTTGTTGTAAATCACAGTATAATGTGTTTTAACTGACACGTTATTTTAACAAGTGAAGATAGCAATACTATATTGTTATTTTTATGTACCCAAGAGTTTTTATAAAATATACAAAAATTTTCCTTATCATAGGATAATTTATTTTGCATTTGCCTATTTATTTGTTTTTCTTCCCTACAACTTACTAACATAATTTGCATTTTTTATTTCTATATTACCACACCTTATCAAAATCTCTAGTATATAGAGAATGCCAATAAATGTTCACTGAATGAACTCAAAAATGGAGGAAGGAAAAGAATCAGAAAACAGCCCTGAGAATGTATGTTTTCTCTAGGTGGGGTGGACCTAACCCTTGCTCACCAATATTGAATTCCTCTTCTGTGGGAGGATTACATACCACTGTTCTTTGAACTTGCTCTTAGTTATGTGATTTGTTTTGGCCCAGAAATGTGTGAAGCCTCACCTCTCAATTCTAGGCAGTTTTGAGAAACCTAGTGTGCTTTGCTGTGATACTTTTTCCTTGCTTCTGTGATCGTGTGTATTAATTCACTATCTGTCTGGATCAGTGTGTCACAAAGATGAGCAGAGGCCCTATTTCCAAACCTTGGACATTTTACATGAACAAAAAATAAACCTGGTTGTGTTAACCAATGATATTTTCGGCTGTTTGTTACCACAGCATTATCTAGGCCACCATGAAAGAAAGATAATAATAAATAAGAAACTGGTGAAACTGGTAAAAGGTTATCTGACGACTAATATATGGTGATGGGAAATTTATATACCGTGCCTGTTTTAATTAATTAAATGTTTAAAATATTAATAATGTGTACTTTGTACCTTATAAACTTTAATAATATAGATACAAAAATGTTTTTTATTTATTCATAATGTTGTGGCCACACAAATCTAGTTTCTCTTAATAATTGTTTAATTTATTCAGTGATGGTTATCCTGTACCAGGGTTTTTCAGAAACATTCTACAAAGCAGTGAGACTGTCCTGTACCATAAGTGAAATTATGTTTCAGAATGCCAAACTTTTTCACTTACCTGTTAACGTGGCTTCATCTGTATGTTATTATATTACAAATCTAGCGCCCAGTTGGGCATGGCTCAGTGGTTGAGCATAGGCCTAGGATCCAGGAGACAGTGGTTCCATTCCCGGTCCGGGCACATGCCGGGGTTGAGGGCTCGACCCCCAGTTCGGATGTGCAGGAGGCAGCCGATCAATGATGACTCTCTCATCATTAATGTTTCTATCTCTCTCTCTCCCTCTCCCTTCCTCTCTCTGAAATCAATAAAGATATATTTTTTAAAAATATATAGTATCTCTAGCCTATTCTTTCTTAGATTCTTGCTTTACCTAGTAAGTTTAAAGATGTACAATGAATTAGCAGCTGCAGAAGGTCCATATTAACATCCTCAAATAATTTATTAATAATTCAGTTTTGCTTTGATACCATCATGTTTACTTAGTAAACTTTTATTGATTAATTTTACACAATTTTTTTATGAGTTTCTGTAATACATAGTCATGCAACGCACACACACTCCATATACGCACATCCACACACTGTTAGACAACTGACAAGCCATATTTAGTATTTTGGATATGTCTGCCAGAAATAGTGGTGCCTCTTTTAGAGCAGGTAATTTGAAATATGAGAAAAATCAAGGTGACAGGCGTGCAAAACACACCTCTGCTTACAACACAGGCTATATTAGAGTATAGCCAAGTATATTCAATTTCACATAAGAACCAGAATTTCAGAATACAAGTTTAACAAGCAAACTTGTATTAGCATCTGAGGAATCACCTGGGATCTTGCAGAAAGACATGCTGTGTAGCCAGGAATTACTTGTTTTTGTCAAGATAATGAGTGATCTAAAATTCCTACTAACAGACTCCTTCGAGAATAAACCATAAATAGTGTACCAGCTACCACCCACAGCTATGTGTATATCTTGATGTTATATACAGGAGAGCTACTCAGTATAGTAGTTTTCTTGAAATAGAACTAATTATTAGAGAACTCAGTAAGGCAGTACAATTTCAGTAAGTGTTCTGTGACTTTAGGTGAAGCTACAGGTACACAGTAAACAATGAGTAAAAATTGTCCTTGTGTCACAGAATAAAAACAAACAAAAAAATAGATTAAATAGAAGTAATATACTCTTTATAATAATTTTTAAGTTAAAATTAAAATTTAGAATTAAATTGTTTTATTTTTCTTATAACATATTGCATATTTTATAACATATTTTCAAGTATACAACATAATAATTTGATATTTGTATATAATATGAAATATTCACCACAATATGTCTTGTTAACATTCATAATCACAGGCAGTTAAGATTTTTTTATACTGCATATTAATCTCAAATTAATGGAATCAGATATGTGTGGCATTAAATAATAATCTTCAGCAGTCATATAAAATATATTCATTGGAAAAATGAGGATACTGAGATTCAGAACACTCCAAATAAATTTAGAAAGTCATCTATCTATATATATAAAAGCCTTGGCTTTTATATATTCTGCCCAATGTTCTTTGATATATACAATATAGCATTTCAGTAACTGCAGTAATTGACAGTATGGGAGAGAAGACATTTTCACAGATGAAGAGAGAAAACAAAAAATGTGGTGTTTACATGTCAAATATGCAACTGAAAGAATGAAATATGAAAAATAATTATTCTATTCTAAATATGAGTTCATTCACATGAGCTAGTTAAAAAATAACATTCATTTTGTACTTAAAAATACTCTAATTTCCCTACTTCTGAGGTCTTTTAGAAAATAAGTTAATCTTTCCTCTTAAAATTTTTTCTTCTTTAAAAATAAGTGAGAATTTTTACTGAGTGAGCCCATGAATTTAAAAATAATAAAAATGGTGATGAGTTTATACATAAAAAATAATTCAGTTTACAGATTTCATGTTGTTATTTTAGTTTTATAAAGATTTGTCATTAAAATTTGATAGCAGCAAATACTATATAATCACCTAGATTGGGTAAAGGGAAAACAGAGAAAACCAGCATTTATTGAGTAACTTTTACATACCAGATACTTTGCTAGACATTTTAATTATATTGCTATTTAATAATTACAACTAATAAAACAATTATAAGACAATGTGTGAATCAATACGTTCTTGGGACAGCATGCCAAGAGTTAAGATTAAAAAACATTTATAATTTATGGAAGCATTCTATTTTGAAAAGATTGTTGAGTTATTTATTTTATTTTTATATTTTAGGATTTGCAAAAAGGTAAGAAGAATCTTCAGGTATGTATGTATGACATCTATGTTCTTTTTTATGTATGCCCTTCTCATTGAGCAGTCAGGATCTGAGGAGATGTGGCTCACCACTAACTTTGAACATTAAGACTTTTATTCATGAAAGACCACTAATTCTTTTAATACTGATGGTGAATCATCTTGCTGAGAAGTCTTTTAAATTCCAGTAATAAATATGGATGTGTTTTTGTTTTTTCTATGGTTTTTAAATTAATTTTCTGTAATTAAAAATAAGCTCTTTATTTTATCTATTTCCTTTGCTGTTTATTAGTTTTGAGCTCACTTTGCTTAATTTTTCCCCCTTAACCTTTCAACAACCAGATGTGAGGATCGTACTGTGACAGGCTAATTAGGCAAATAATGAAAAGGTTTCATTACCCAAACAAGAGAATGTGTTGGTTGTATTTTATTTCCTACTTAGTTCTGTAGAGATCCTTCTAGTTCCTGCATTGTTCAGTCAATATTCCATTTAGTCTCAGGATAACTCTTTGTAATAACCTCCTAAAGGAATGTTTGAATTACCATAAATAAACCAGTGAATTTAGTGATGCAGGGAAAACAGAAACAAAACCACTACTGCTCTCCCAACTTAGTAACAGCCTATCCATGACAATCCAGGCAACATGTTGGCACAATACTGTTGCTTATCTATGAGAAATTCAATATTTATGAAGAAGCTGAGGAAGTTAGATCTTTGGCATGTGTGCATAGAATGCTGATAATATCAGCAAACGCTCTAGAGCATGTCATACATGGAAAGGAGAATGAGAGAAAGCAGCTCCTGAGGAAGGTTTCCCGTTGTATCCCAAGAGGTTTAACTTAGGAGACTTTTCAGCCCTTCTTAAACAATGAAATCCCAGGCTGGGAAGAGTTTCTTATCATTTCATAATGATAGCTTAGTATTGGCAACACAGCGTAGTTATAATTATTGATAGCAGAGCAAAGATTTTCTGATCCCTAACTTTGCTTTATGTACCCCGTGGGTGGACAGGTTAGGCAGTCATTACAGTAGTTTGCCTTATCCTCAGGGATACGTGCCTGAAACTGTAGATAGTGCCAAACCTTATATGTACTATGTTTTTTCCTATATATACATACCTATGATAAAGTTGAATTTATAAATTAGGCATAGTAAGAGATTAGCAACAAAAACTAATAATAATTAAAAATCACACCAATATACTGTAATAAAAATTTGCGATTATGGTCAGTATCTCAAAATATGTTATTACACTATACTCGACCTCTGTTTCTTAGGATGGTGTGAGAAATGCCTAAGTATTGAGATAAAGTGAGGTGAGTGAAATAGGCATTGCGACATAGGGTTAGGCTAGTACTGACTTACTGAGCTATGTTCAATGATCATCTGCATGCCTTAGCATATAATATTTTTTTTTCCTTATTGAGAACTTTCATCTTTTCACTTAAAAGAAGCACTTTATGGCATTTCTTTGTGGCATATCCACCTTGCCATCCTCACTACTTTGGTGCTTTGGAGCCATTATTAAGTAAAATAAGGGTCACTGGGATGCTGTGACAGTTGATTTGATAATGAAGACAGCTAGTAGGTGACTAATGGGCTGGAAGCATACACAGCATGGATATGCTGGACAAAGGGAAGATTCACATCCCAAGCTGGATGGAGTAAAATGGTGCTTCTCATAGAAGTGTGCAATTTAAACTTATGAATTGTTTATTTCTGGAATTTTTTATTTAATATATTTTAAAATATGTTTTCATTGACTTTTTTAGAGAGAGAGAGAAGGGAGAGGGTGAGAGAGAGTGAAACACTGATGAGGGAGAGTAATGGACTGGCTGCCCCCTGCACACCCCCAACCAGGGATTGAGCCTGCAACGTGGGCATGTGCCCTAACCTGGGACCTTTCAGTGCACCGGAGGATGCCCAACCAACTGAGCCACACAGGCCAGGGATTTATTTAATATTTTTGGACCATCATTGACAATAGATAACTGAAATTGCAGAAAGCAAAACCACAGATAAGGGGCGAGATCTGTACTGACAGTCAGAAGACAGGGACTGAAATATGTCAGTACCTACTGCATGTAACACAGGCAGAAACATAGATTCTTTAAGGAATGTTTACAGTTTAAATTCAGATACTGAAAGCATGACTCCTCTGGTGGTTTTAAAGATAAGCCTACATGTTCCTTGCTACCTTAAGGTGGGAAGCTTCATTTCCTTCCCCTTAACTGTGGTCTAGGTTGAGTTACTGGCTTTTAGTGAAGAGAACATAGAAGTGATGGGATGGCATTTCTAAGATTACAGTATCAAAGACTTCAACTTTTATTTTTAGTTTCTCTCTCACACACACACTCTTTCCCTCCTCCACCCCCATCTCTCTCTCTCTGTGTCTATCTCTCTTCTATAGTTCACTCCGAAAAAGCCAGCTGCCACGTTGTAAGGACATCCAGGCACAGGTCAAGGAACTGAGGTTTGCAGTCAACAACTAGCATATATGTGAGTAAATTTGGAAACACATGCCCCCTGGCTTGCCAACAACCATGTGAATGAACTTTGGAAAGTATTCTTCCTCAGTTAAGACTTAAAATAACTGTAGTACTGATCAATTACTTGATTGTAAACTTATGAAAAACACTGCTCCAGATTCACCCAGCTGGCTACTCCTAGATGTCTCATCACAGAATCAGTGAGATAGTGAAAATTTATTGTACTAAGAGCAAATTTGGGGTAATTTGTTATGTAGAGTAAGGTAACTAATACAGCTGTTAAAACATTCAGGCCAAATAAAGTAGGGATCCCTTTTCCAAATATCAGGATTTGCCAATTTTAAACTTATGATGTTTGGATGAGATGTTTTGTCTGGGCTTAATGTTTTCTTAAAGCTAGGCCAATAATGATAAGATGATAACACCAACTGAAGAAGAAGCCATTACTTATTGGTCTTTTAATTTGTGGCATATGCCTAGTACTGCATCTAATTTAATATTTATATGAGAGTAAAGGAATATACTTGGACAATGTACATAATATTTATACATGGTCTTATGATTGCAACAGAAAAATCAAGATTTTATCCTATCATAAACATTATCCCCTGTACTTTGATATCTTTATTCCAATATCAATTTTTTTCTTTATAATTGATGCCTTTAAAAGAATTATATAAAATACATAAATAATTATTCCTTTGCCATTTTTTCTAAGTGAATCTAGATATTAGATATAATAGTTATTAATAATATCATGAATTATTTCATCTCATTACAGCTAAATTATTAGTTTCTTTGGGATGAATGAAAATTAAAAATGATAATACAATGAAATTAGTGATATGGAGTCATGAGGGATAACTGAAAATTTATCTAGGTATGCTGAAGAAGGACTTCAAGAATAAAATCTAAATCATGCCCTAATTCATATTTCAAAAACATTTAAAGAAATAAACCAAACAATACAAAAAAATTCCACCATTGAACTATACCTATACAGTTGTGTGCAAGAGTGCTAATTATGCAGAGCAGACAAAACTGGCATGCAGTTTGTCTCAGAATGATTTGAGAATGGAGAGTCCGAGTCATAGGAAACAAGTTTTTGCAGCCAGGGTTCTTGAAGCCTTGGCAGTGTGTTGATTTTCTGTTCACGAATCTTTTGTTCATCTATTCTTGTGTGTCTGTGTTTCTTTTTCCCTTTTATGCTTTGTCAGTGCTGCTGAATGTTGATGAGGCAATACTTGGTGTAAACAGCCTCAGGCAATCATTTTCAGATGATAAATTTAGGATCTAAAAACTTAAGCTTTACTTTATGAGTGCAATTTGGGTCAGGTTGCCCAATTACATATAGTAGCCCTGTGATTCTGAGGTTAGTTAGGAGAGAAACAGCTATACTATGCCAAATTTAATGGGTTTCGGAGGAAATTAATGATAAGAACTTTTAAAAAAAATCAAAGAGATGTTCCAAGTAAGTTCTAAGATTTTTAGGAAAAAACTCTACATTATTGTAATGGCTTTTTAAATAGAAAAATAAAAGTTTAAATGAAAAAGTAAATTGTTCTATGTTGAATACAGTGAACTAAACTAGAAAATAAACAATATTAGATAAAAGAGGCCCAGAATGTATTATTTTTACATTAAATTTATGTCTTTGAAATGCCACTTATTTACCAAATAACTTCAGCAATAAAATAAAGTTAATGATACCTGCTCTGGCTCAGTTTGTTTAAAATATCAAATTATGTAATTTATAAAAAAGAAAATAATCTAAATCTAAGCAATAGCGTTAACCCAGATGTCAGATAAGATCATTCCATGTAACAACATTTAAAAAAAAAATACATTAAAGTTTTATATACATATAGTTTAAAGATCATATTGAATATAATTGATGGTTAAAAAGAGTAGAACTCTAACCTGCTAGTTTCCTCTCCACTCTCCCTCCCTTATTATAATACTTCTAAGTAACATACAACACTGCTACTTTGCCCTTTACCAATTTTAACCTTATTTACCACTATCCTATATCATCAAATAGGATTCACAATTTTCATAACTACAGTTCTTGGAAAATATTTGCCCTTTCCCCAATCTGTAGTTTTATCACATTTGTTAGTTAAAGCAGTGATCAATGTGTATCTTTTATATAATTATAGTTTCTTCTGATCTAAAACATGTAACATATTGTTTTCTTTATTACATATATATTTTTTATATTTTTCTTGAGTTAGTATTTCACTGTGTTTTATTTATAAAATTTATATTAGTATTTCAGCTATTTCACCATATCTGCCAATTACCTACCAATATTTTCAAAAGGCTCAATTGTGTACTTTCCACTTTTCTTCCTCATGGCATCCTCCCTCTCAAAACCTTATTATATCCTGCTTCAGTTGGAATCTGTGTATCTTGATTCACTGTTAATACCATGAGACTCTTCTTTCATTTTGACAGTTTCTATGCAATCCTGTCTTCTATTGGAATTCCTGTTTGCTAAGTAGTAGTTTGTGGTGCTTTTCCTGGTTAATTCATTGTTAGGTGCAACACAGTCTCCATAAGAATCCAAGAAAGAACACAAGGGAGGTCACTTTTCTGGACTTGCTTGTATAAGTCTTTACGTATACATTTGGTTTATAGTTTGCTAGATGTAGTGAACTGAATGATAGTCTCAAAAAGATGTGTGTGTCTTAACTCCTATTACCTGTGAAGGTTACCTCTTTTAGAAAAAGGTTCTTTGGAGATATAATTAAGTTAAGGATCTCAAGATGAGATTATTCCAGATTTAATATGATACCTGGATCCTATGACAAATGTGCTTATAAGAGAAAGGCATTGGGAGACTTGAGGCTTAGACCCGGCAGGCAGAAGGCCATGTGAAGATGGGAACAGCTATTCATGGGCTTTTTTGGTTCCATATAAATTTTCAAAATGTTTGTTCTAGGTCAGTGAAATATGCTGTTGGTATTTTAATAGGAATTGCATTGAATTTATAAATTACTTTGGGTAGTTTGGACATTTTAATGATGTTAATTCTTCCAATTCATGAACATGGTAAATTTTTCCATTTGTTTATATCTTCCTCTATTTTTTTATTCAGCATCCTGTAGTTTTCAGAGTAACGGTCTTTTACATCCTCGGTGAAGTTTATTCCTAGGTATCTTATTTTTTTACTTGCAATGGTAAATGGTATTGCTTTTTTAGTTTCTCTCTCTGAAAGTTCATTGTTGGTGTATAAGAATGTCATTGATTTCCGGATGTTGATTTTGTATCCAGCTACATTGCCAAATTCTTTTCTCAAATCTAGTAGTACTTTGATGGAGTCTTTAGGGTTTTCTATGTACAGTATCATGTCATCTGCAAATAATGACAGTTTTACTTCCTCCTTTCCAATTTGGATACCTTTTATGATTTCTTCCTGTCTGATGGCTATGGCGAGACTTCCAGTACTATGTTGAATAAGAGTGGTGAAAGTGGACATCCCTGTCTTGTTCATGTTTTTAATGGAAATGGTTTTAGTTTTTGCCCATTGAGTATGATGTTGGCTGTAGGTCTGTCGTATATGGCCTTTATTAAGTTGAGGTATGATCCCATTATTCCCACTTTGCTGAGAGTTTTTATGAGAAATGGGTGCTGGATTTTGTCAAATGTTTTTTCTGCATCTATTGATATGATCATTTGATTTTTGTCCTTCATTTTGTTTATGTGATCTATCACATTTATTGATTTGTGGATGTTGTACCAGCCTTGAATTCCCAGAATAAACCCCACTTGTTCATGATGTATGATCTTTTTAATGTATTGCTGGACCTGGCTTGCTAGTATTTTAGTGAGGATTTTAGCATTTATGTTCATCAGGGATATTGGCCTGTAATTTTCTTTCTTTGTAGTATCTTTATCTGGTTCTGGGATAAGGATGATGCTGGCCTCATAAAAAGAGTTTGGGAGTTTTCCTTCCTCTTGAATTTTCTGGAATAGTTTGAATAGAATAGGTGTTAATTCTTCTTTGAATGTTTGGTAGAACTCGCCTGTAAATCCATCTGGTCCAGGACTTCTATTTGCTGGGAGTTTTTTGATTACCGCTTCAATTTCATAAGTTGTTATCAGCTTATTCAGGTTTTCTGCCTCTTCTTGATTCAGCTTTGGATTGTTGTATGCATCTAGGAATTTGTCCATTTCCCCCATGTTGTCTAATTTGTTGGCATATAGTTGCTCATAATATTTTATTACAATCCTTTGTATTTCTGTTGGGTCAGTTGTTATATCACCTCTTTCATTTCTGATTTTATTTATTTGGGTCCTCTCTCTTTGTTTCTTAGTGAGACTGGCTAAAGGTGCATCAATCTTATTTACCTTTTCAAAGAACCAGCTCTTGGGCTCATTGATTTTTTGTATTGTTTTTTTAGTCTCTATGTCATTAATTTCTGCTCTGATTTTCATTATTTCCTTCCTTCTACTTCTTCGGGGCATTTCTTGCTGTTCTTGTTCTAGTTCTTTTAGTTGTTATGTTAGATGGTTCATTAGATCTTTTTCTTGTTTCTTGCGATAGGTCTGTAATGCTATGAATTTTCCTCTCAGAATTGCTTTTGCCGTGTCCCATAGATTTTGGGCTGTTTTCTGTTCATTTTCATTGCTTTCCATGAAGTGTTTGATTTCTTCCTTGATCTCATTGGTAACCCATTCATTGTTTAATAACATGCTATTTAGCCTCCATGTGTTTGAATATTTTTGAGTTTTTTTATAGTGGTTGATTTCTAGTTTCATGGCATTGTGATCTGAGAAGATGCTTGATATGACTTCAACCTTCTTATATTTGTAGAGACTTGCCTTGTGTCTTAACATGTGGTCTATTTTTGAGAATGTTCCATGTGCACTTGAGAAGAATGTGTATTCTGCTGCTTTGGGGTGAAATGTTCTGTAAATGGCAATTAAATTCATTAGGTCTAGTGATTCAGTTAAGGTCTGTGTTTCCCTGTTGATTTTTGTCTTGATGATCTGTCCAATGCTGACAGTGGGGTGTTAAAGTCTCCCACTATGACTGTGTTGCTGTAAATCTTCCCCTTAAAGTCCCCCAAGAAATATTTTATATAATTAGGTGCTCCTATATTGGGTGCATAAATGTTTATAAGGGTTATTTCCTCCTGTTGGATTGATCCCTTTAGTATTATGTAGTGACCATCTTTGTCTCTTGTTATGGTCTTTATTTTGAAGTCTATTTTGTCAGAAATAAGAATTGCTACTCCAGCTTTCTATTGCTTTCCATTTGCATGGAATATTTTACCCCATCCTTTCACTTTTAGCCTGTGTGAGTCTTTTGCTCTCAGGTGGTTCTCTTGTAGACAGCATATATTTGGGTCCTGTTTTCTTATCCATTCAGCTACCCTATGTCTTTTGAATGGACCATTTGTTCCATTTACATTTAAGGTTACTATTGATATCAACTTATTTAATGCCATTTTCCCCCTTTATACTGATGTACCTTTCTCTCACTATTCCTTCTTTTTCTTAAAGCAGTCCTTTTATCATTTCTTGCAATGCTGGTTTGGTGGTACTGAATTCCTTTAGCCTTTTTTTGTCTGGGAAACTCTTTATTTCACCTTCAGTTTTGAATGATAGCCTTGCTGGATGAAGCAATCTTGGTTGCATGTTCTTGCTTTTCATTACTTGGAGAAATTCATGCCACTCCCTTCTGGCCTGAAGAGTTTCTGTTGAGAAAGCAGCTGTCATCCTTATGGGAGCTCCTTTGTAGGTCACTGCTTGTCTCTCTCTTGCAGCCCTTAATATTTTCTCTTTGTCCTTGACATTTGCCATTTTAATTATGATGTGTCTTGGAGTGGGTCTCTTTGGGTCACTCTTGTTTGGAACACTCTGTGCTTCCTGAACTTGTGTGGCTTTCTTCTTCACCAGCATAGGGAAGTTTTCTATCATTATTTCCTCCACCAAGTTCTCTATCCCTTGCTTTCTTTCCTCCCCCTCTAACACTCCTATAATGTGAATGTTGTTTTGCTTCATGTTGTCCCAAAGCTCCCGTAGACTGTCCTAATGCTTTTTAAGTGTTTTTTCTTTTTGCTGCTGATTGTGTGATTTTTCCTACCTTGTCTTCTAAGTCACTTAGTCTATCCTCTGCTTCATTGAATCTGCTTTTAATTCCTTCCAATGCATTCTTGATATCAGATACAGCATTCTTTATCTCTGTCTGAGTTTCATTTATGGTATGTATCTCTTTTTTCATGTTTTCACTAAGGTCCTTGATCTTATCATCTAGCTTCTTCTTCAGTTCCTTGAACATTTTCATAATCAATACTCTGAAATCCATTTCTGATAAGTTGCTTAACTCCATCTCATCAAAGTATTTTCTGGAGATTTTTTTTCTTTAATTTGGGGGTTGTTTCTTTGTCTCCCCATTTTGGTAGGTCTTAGTGTTTGTATCTATATATTAGATATATTTGCTGTCTCTTAGTCTTGTGGGATGGGATTTTGTCTTGTGGGTCCAGTGGAGGGAGCCCAGAGGTGTGTTTTCCTTATACTTCTGAGCTCTTTGCTCTAGGCGTGTCCCTCTTGCAGGTGTCCCTTTTGTGGTCTCTTTATGTTCTCCTGTTGTGGTTGGGTCTAGATTGTCATTGATCAGTCCTTGGGAGGACCCTCCTCAGGTTGGCTAACTGTGTCTCAGCCCCAACCTTGTCGTGTAAGCTGTTGTATGGGTGCTGTCAAGGGAGGACAATACACAACTAAACTTCCAGGAAACAAGAGGTTATCATACAAAATATCTTGACAGTCACAATGAAAACAACCCATGTGAAAGCAGAACTGGGAGAGTGAAGGGAGAACACACACAAACACAAAAAAAAAGTTTAAAAAAAAGAGAGAGAAAGAAAAGTAACGCTTAGAGAGAGAGAGATGTATATTGTTGTTAATAGTGGTGAAAATTTAGAAAATAATAATAAACTAAAATATAAAAAATAGAGAAGCTACTGGGAGATAACAGAAGCAGAGAAAAGATTCTAAAAGAAGGGCCAGCATAAAATTAAGGGAGAGAATAGGAATAGGATAATAGTTGAAAATGAGAAAACAAATATATAATAAAAAGAATAAGAGAAACTAACAATCAAACAAAAAGACAGGAAGATAGAAGGGAGGATAACAAAAGAATGAAAGAAAAGTAGAAAGAGAAAAAAGAAAAAGAACAAAAAGTTATGCTGATGGAAAGACAGGAGAGAGAGTGATATAGCCCAGGCAGGGAGGGAGTCCAGTAAGAGATTTGGTGGGAACTATAGAAGAAAGCAGTAAACTTGGTTATAATGATAAAGTCCCAGTCGTTAAGCAGGGATATCAAGAAAGTCTTGATAGTAGAAGCAAGGATAAAACAAAATAGTAGAAGCAAGGATAAAGCAAATAACCAAAACAAAACTAAAAACAAGCTAAGCAAGACTAAATTCTTTTATAAAAAAGAGATAAAAATTTAGTTAAAAAGTTAAAAAAAATAATAATTATAAAATTTAAAAAAGAAAAAACAAATTTTCTCCCCTTTCTCTCTTCCTAATGAAAAAAGAGAAAAACAAGCATGCAAACAATAAACAAACAAAATAAAGCAAAACAAAAATAAAACCAAACCAAACCAAAACAAAACAAAAACAGAAGAAAAAAAGAGAGTCAATCAGGTGAGTTTCTTCTGGGCAGCTTATGTTGTCTGTGGCTCACTGTTTTGTGGGCTGATTTTCATTCTCCTGGGGGGAACTTGTGTATCAGCCAATGTGAGGAGCCGTCTAGGTTTGGCTCTGGTGTCCTTAGGTAGATGGTTGATCTGAGGCTCTTTGTGGACCACCTCCTCTTGTCAACTATTTTGCAACCTTGTAGTTGCCTGGTTTGCTCCAGAGCCTTCTGTAAAGTCTTTAGGGTGCAGGGTGGCTGGTGTAGCTCAGGGTATCACTCCCCTTAGAGGTGTCGCTGTCAGGCACTCACTCTGCGGGAGTTAGTCTCTGCTCCACTGCCACCTCTTTAGCCCCTACCCTGTCCTCTTATTCTAGTCCCCCAGGCTCTGGCCTGCTGCAGCTTCAGATTGATTTCAGCCTGTTGCCTTTTCTGTCTGGGCCGTTTCAGCAGCCTGGGCTCAGTGGGTTCGATTAAGAACACATTCTGGTGAGCCCTTTGCCTGCGCAGCCCCCAGCAGGGGTTTTCAGCGTTTCCTCCAGTTCCCAAACAACAGTCCCTGAGAGTCTTATTCTTATAAATTTCTCCTGTGAGCTGCTCTCCTTTCCCCCTCAGGACTGTGCCCTGCGGGGGTGTCTGGGGCCTCAGGGAGCGAGATCTGCCCCTTTCCTGTTGGGGGCGGTGCTCCGGGCTACAGGAGAGGCCACCAGGCTCCGCCCCTCCCTGCTCAGCTCTGGCTGGCTGGTCGCTCCAGGCCCCCCCCTCAGACAGTCTACTGTGCAGACCCCAATCCCAGCCTCGGCTGGTCTGTCTGCGCAGTGCACACTGGGAAGGTGGGTGCCAGTTCCCTGATCAGACTCACAAACACACAAAGCAACACACAGGCAGAGAGTCCTCCCTGCAAGGTCCCGCTGCCCGCGCACCAAGGCACCCAGGGGAGGGGACCCAAAGTCAGCTCCACGCAGCTCCCCGCACCGCTGGTCTCAGCAAAGCTGGGGCGGCTTCATGAGCCATCACGGTGCCCCTCAGGGCTGGTCCCAGATCCCAGCCTCTCCGCACCAGGAGCTCAGGGCGGGGGGCTCCTCCCCTCCCCCGCGCCACGCAGATTCAGTGCTTTCTGGGGCTCAACACAGTGCCCCACAGGGAGGCAGAGGGTCCCGTGTGCGGCTGCTCAGCGCAGTCCTCTGGTCCCTTATCACTCGGGTGCCACACACTTTGGGACAGCCTTCCCTATGGTCGGCACCCCGAGCATTAGATGCAACCGCCACTAGCAGCTTTGTTTCCTAGGAAGGCGCCGTCCGCCATTAGAGGCTTTGTTTCCTAGGAAGGGGCCGTCCCTTCCTCCGGGACTCTCTGTTCCCCTGGGTCCCTCTGCCCTGTGCACGGGGCGCTCCTTCCCCTCTTGTCGCTCAGGGTGTGGGATCCCCGCTTTTGGATGGGGGTCCGCACTCCTGAGGGGAGGGAGCTTTGCAGCCTCCAAGCATCTGGGCTCGGCGCCCAGCACCGGCTTCAGGGGGGATCCCCTTTACTACACCCCCCTCTCTTACCGGACTTCGTGATGTCTCCTCAGCGCTCCCCACTCGCGCTCCGTCCACTCAGGTAGGTTCCTCTGGTTTTTCCAAGCTGGCTCCGTAGGATTTTAGGAGGAAATCGAGTCCGTGGCAGGGAGCGGGGGTGCTCTGCAGCTTCTCACAGGGTCACCATCTTCCCCTCCCTAAAATCTTTAAGATATTTGCTAAGTCCCTCATGTTTAGAAATTTTATAGTGATAATTATTTATTATTATTATTATTAATATTATTATTTTATTGAGACTGGCTCTCATTGGATCCTTTCAACTAGGAGACTCATTCTGCAAAGCTTTTGGTTATTTTAATACAATGATAGTCTATGGCTTTTTTTTGCTGTTTCTTTCTATCGTTATTATTTGATTCTTAGAAGTGATTTCTAATCGTCTCATTGTTTCCTCATTTTATACCTTTTGTCTTTGTTTCATTTTGTTTAAAATTTTAGGAAATTCTGTTTTTAAGATTTGATATTTAAATAATTTTTATAATTTCACTTTTATATTTTAAGTGCACTTCTTGTTCTATAATTTAATAACTCTTAATCCTTTGATCTAAATGGACATTTTCTATTACATTTCTGAAATTAAAACATAGATTCTAGCAATGTTTTCTCTTATCTTCTAATTTTGTTTTATCATAATTCTGCTTTTCTATCATTCATTTTAGTCTCTCTAGTGCTGTCAGATTTCCTCACATGTCCCTTGTTGGATTTTCAGTTATATTTACTTAGAAATTCTTTATTTAGGACTTGGCAGCAGTTGGGTTGTCTGTCAATCTGTAAATGATGATCAGTTATTGGCTTATGTCATCAGTATCTAGAGGCCTTTTCCCTATAGAAGCTCAGTTTTTCCCTGGAATAGACTTCCCAAATTCTACATCTCTTAGTCTAAATGCAGGTATTTTAAAAGTCAAGAAAATAGGGGCAGTTTGGCTATCTGTTCCTTAGGGTGCATTTTTCTTCACTTTTTCAATTCTATATGTCATACCCATTTTTTGCTTCCTCTAGAGAAATCAAGCTAAAAAGTGTTCTGGATAAGATATGACTATGCCTGAGAGGAGACTGGGGAAATTTCAGTTTGAAAGTTGGAGGGGAAGAAACTTATAAGCCTAACCAGTATAAATACTGATGTCCCTGTTTTCCTACATTACCTTATGCTTTGAATTATTTAGCCTCTGCAATTTTCTGCTGGGCATATTTTCTTGATTTTCCTTTGGGGTTTGTCTTATATGAATCAAGATTTTAATTCATGCTCTTCTCTGGCTCATACTTTCTGGCTGATGAGTAGGAACCAGCACTGTTGTGTCCTTTCAAAGGTCAAGTTGTGTATCATTCATTGCAGAATCCTCAGTACTCAGAACAATTTTTGAAGCATAGCAGATTATGTATTAGTGCACAACAAATAGTCAAAATATGAGATTTTGTAGTCTGTGAGGTTTTAAGCTAGGAAAAAAGTATACTCATGACCACATTTTATAAAATTTATTATGAATTAATTTCTCCTTTTTAATATAATAATAGATTATCTGACTATGATATCAAATTGAAAAAATACATTTTTCATAACTATATTAAAGAAGTAAATTTATCTAAAATGAAGAAACATATCCTGTTATTAATATTCAAATGCACAAATGGCTTTAAATTATGAGAAATAGTAAAATGATGTATTTTATGCAATCTCCAAATAAATAGTCTCTGTGCATAGGTTAATATCAGAGAGAAATTCAACCAAGTTTAACTAAAATGATTAAATTGTTGCAAAACTTTATTCAAAATAAATATAAATTACTTAGAATCAATAATAAAAAAACATGTTTGCTGGTAAATCAGCAAATAGTTGATTTAAAAATAAAAAAATAAAGGAATTATGGAACACAACAATAAATTCAATACAAAAGTATGATACAATGACATTTTGATCCAATGAGTCTAGATATCATGAATATTTTAGTATGAAGAAAATTATCAATTAAAAATTATGTTTATTATTATTTCAAAAAGGATATAGAATTGAAACCTGCACTTTAAGCAGAAATGGAGGGTCTCACTAAAGACATAGTTGAATAAAACAGCTTTATTACTCATAATCAAAGACAAAGATGATAAGTAAAATATATCTGGGGATTTTGCTACTGAAGAAATCATGATTTAAAAATCCACAATTTTAAAAAAGTTCCAGGCTGCTTTTTTGCACAGAATCATTGGACAGAAGCCAATAATGTCAAGTATATGGAATATACCTACTTAAAAACAGCAAGTAAGATATTTCATAGAGTGTTATTGAATAGTGATAAAAAGTTTAAATTGACTTGGATTATAGCAGAGCCTTGTGGACATAAAACTGAGTGAAGTATAACAAATAAAATGTCAGTGTATTTAATGGAGTGCCACAGGGATCAGTGTGAGGGCTGATCTTATTTAACAACTTAATTAGTGATGTGGTAGATGGAGAAAACAGTATGTTAATGAAATTTGTAGCTGATATCAAATTGGAAGTTTTGCCAACACCAATTAACATAGCAAAATTATTTTAAAAGGGGAGTTGTAGAGGTTAGAATTATTAAAAAGAAAAAATAAGTCATATGTATAATTTGTTAGAATTGAAATAACCAAAAATCTTTGAGGGGAAAACAACCTGAATAATGCTTAGATCTAAAACAGTGAAAGCAAAATGAGAATATAAGAGAAATTTACAAATCACCTTAAGTAGTAAATAGAATTTGGACATTTTACAGAGTGCAAATACTCCAAAATGTATAATACTTTTTTTTTCAAATGTAAGCTTGATCAGCCAATTTCTGTATTAAAGTACATAAAACAATATAACTAAAATGAATCTAATAGTATAAATAATGCTTAAGTTTTATGGAATTTATGTCTATATGATAGAAAAGTTAATTGGAGGAAGAACACATTAACAATTAAATAAGTTTAATATAACCATTGCAATGTGATTTGAAGTTGGAAAATAAATATAATTGCATGAATAAATGGTTTAGTGTCCACATCAGTAGAGTTGACTTGATAGGAGTCCCAGTAGTTCAATTTGCCAGAATAGAGTTTTTAACATATAAAGATGCATAATTCAATGAGAAATTATAGAAAGATTAAACCCTTCATTTATTTATTTATTTACTTATTTATTTATTTATTTATTTATTTATTATTTTTATTTATCCTTATTATTGATGTCCCCTTTTTTCCCCATTGATCCCTCCATCCTGCTCCCACCCCCACCCCAGACTTTCACAAGTTACCTAAATGGATATGCAGAGTGGGAGGTAAGATATGAAAGTAAGGAATCCAGAGTACAACTGGTGCCTGGAGGTAAATTTGGAAGTGGTCTGCACATAGAAAGTACAGGGGGTGTTCCAATAACATTGTTTCATTCAACATCATTTGTTTATGATGTTGATGAGAAATAAAAGTTGATTCCCAACAGGTCACTGTGTGGAGTTGCATGTTCTCCCTGTGGATTTTCTCCTGGGATTCTGGATTCCTCTCATATCCCAAATATATCACATGCACACGTTGAATTGGCTTGTATCAATAGTCCCAGTCTGAGTGAGTGTGGGTGTCAGTGATAGACCCTGTGATAAAAGGTGGCTCTGTGATAGAAGGACATGCTCTCTAGGGTGGGTGTCCACTTTTGCTCTGAACAGGAATCAGCAGGTTGGAAAATAATATTTTGTTATTTTTTTAATTAATCTTTCTTGAATATGTATACAACTCACTTTTTTTTTCAATGTTTACTATTAGAAGTGTTTGGGTCTTTATTAGAAGTTTAGTGATTCCTTTTGTGACCAGAAATATGCTATAGGAACTTAACTCTTGTTTACATCAATCAGCCTATGGTAAAATTGGTAATTATATGTCATTTTGCTTAAAGTCGGAGATTCCAAGAACCTATCAAGGATGTTAAGTGATGACTTACTGTATCTAAATCACTAAACCTGACAGCATAGACAGATAAGAGAAGAGGTCTGAGTCCTGGGACACTCCAGAGTGTGAAGGTTAGGAGGTGTGGAGACACCAGAAAATGAAATTCAGATAAGGAAGAAAGTTTGGCTCTCTAAAAATAAATTTTCATTACAAATTATGGCAAGAATGTGTGGTACCCTGCTGGCCTGGTAAAAAAAAGGAAGAAGAAATGGTCAAATTTGTGGTTTCAAGTTAGAAATGAGAAAGTAGAGAGAGCAATTATAATAAATGTTAAATGTTTTTCTCTAAAAATGGGGGTAGCTAGGTGGGTACAAGAGGACTTTACAACATGTTGCGACATTACAGAGTGTTGTATGATAAATGGAATAATTCCCTAGAGATGGGGCATTTGATAATTTAGGTCAGATAATATACAACTGTTGGAGCAGGGACTTTTTGTATGAGACAGGATTCAGTGGACATGGGGGGAGAAGAGAGAATATATGGGTTAAAAAATTCAAATTTGTTTTTATGTATGAAAGTAAGAATATGTGGATATTATTACCAAAAGTTAAAATGTAGCAGAGTGTTGGAAGTTTGAAGAGAGACAAGGTATAATATCTCATATAGAATACAAATAAATAAGGAAATGTGACACAATTGTTTGCCATATAGTACTATATTTGGTGACAGGAATTTAAGTTCCAATCAACAGGGCTTTGTCATTTTCTACAGTTGTGTTTAACTGCCTGGGGGCAGATTCAGAAAGAGTGGGTTTAACCAGGAATGTATGAGGGCTGGTAGAGGCATCTGGAAATTAAGAACATATTCAGAACAGTTTTTGCTATATTGTGCCAGGAATTCTAAGCAACATAAAAAGAATCATGACATGATAGAGTCAGGCCTTCTGTATTCCAAATAAATCATGTTTTTGTTATATATGTGCATGCACATGTATGCAGTAACAAACATAATAAATATTTTGAGTGTTATTCAGAGCTGAATCTGTTTTTTAAGGCTTCATACCAATACCATAATTTATAATTCTGCACTGTGCTTGTTATTAGGTAAAAATTCCAGGGCCCTCAGATATATACTGTTTTCTCTTTTTAAAAAATTTTTTAAAATTCATCTTTGTTGATTTCAGAGAGAGGAAGGGAGAGAGAGAGATAGAAACATCAATGATGAGAGAGTCCTCATTGATTGGCTGCCTTCTGCAGGCCCCCAACCAGGGCATGTGCCCTAGCTGGGAATCAAACCATGATCTCCTGGATCCTAGGTCATTGCTCAACTGCTGAGCCACACCCGGCCAGACAGATATATACTGTTTTTTCCCCACCACCACCCAACAACCCAAATAGTTTACTACAGAAAAATATCTAGCAGTTCTAAAATGCAGATGCCCTGTATAATTGCAATTCTAAATTTCTGTATTATTCTTGTATCCCTTGCTGTCAAATAAACCACATCTCACATATGAATTTATTTGGGACTTTGTTAATCTTTTGTAACATAAGGGATGGTTTTGAGTGACAGAGAAAAAATAAAAACTGGCTAGTTCAATGCATTGGAGTTTCCTATGGGGTTAATAATTGTTGGAATTGAGGTAGCAGAGGGAGTGTTTAGGAAGAAAAGTGGTTTCAGAAGATAGGGATCTGTCTCTATTTTGTTTGGTATTTCAGTTTGTTCATTAAATTTCACACGTGAGTGAAATAGCAGACAGACAGCTCTGAGCAGTGAGGATAGGGGGTAGAGGGATTGAGGGGGAAAAAAGGGAGATGAGAGAGAACTCAGGGAGTTGTACAACAGTGTGGTGATTTCGGGTGTGGAGGGTCATGGGCGGAGGTGGTAGAGGGAATAGAAGGGATAAAAGGTGATGGAAAAAAGGACAGAAAATAAAATCTAAAAAGAAAAAAAATGAAGATAGGAAGACGGTGTTTGAAACTGAAGGGGCAGAGTTATTGGTAATGACAATATCTACAGTATAACAATGGGGTCAGATGTCAGAGAAGTGTGGTGGACAAGACCATTGGAAAGTTCAAGTACCAAGAGGTGTTAAAATTAAGTGTGGAACTGATACCAGACTTGAAAACTCCCCGAGCAGGTAAAGCCATTTAAATCATGTAAGCAAAACTAAATCTAGCTTATTTCAAGAATGTAAATCAAACTTAACTTACCTTATTTCTTGTGAATGCCTCTGATAATTATAAAATAAACTTGTCTTTCTAAATAGTGGTATAAAATAATCACTTTTAAACAATCTGCAGCCTTCTGAAAACTCCATTGCAATAACCAATCATTGTAAAATTTAAATAACCTCTTCATCTTCACTTTATAAGCCCATGAGATTCATATCAGCTTTAGATTTGTAAGCTCCCAGTTCATGAAATGTTCTTATATGCACAAGAAACTCAAGTACCATTTATTGATTTGGTGGTTTAAATTTTATTTTTGTATTTTTGACAGAGGTTAGATTATATAGAAAGGATCAATTATAAGGATATTGAAATCACCAGAATTTTCACAGCAGCTTTTTAAAAGCAAATTAATTGGGGTGACATAATTTAATAAAATTATGTAAGTTTCAAGTGTGCAATACTATAATACATCATCTGTATACTGCATTGTGTGTTGGCCACCCAAAGTCTAATCTCCTATCACATGTTTCACCCCCTTTAGCTTTTCTGAGAGTAATAATAAACCAGGTGGTTAATTTTAGGATAATTAGAAGGAAGGATCTAGTGTTTCTTTTTATGACTGCAACGAAGAAGAAGAACAAGGGGTAGAATCTAATGGCATAAGTTTCAAATCAGGGTGTGCGATAGAGAATATGGAAAATCATTTATAAATGACAAAGACTAGCAAGGAGATCATGTATGGAATAAAGAATGCTGCAGAGAAAGCAGATACCATTGGAAAGAACTCTGGAGCAAAGACTGCTTTAGGGGAAAAGCAGATTTTTAGTAAGAGAAAGAATTTGAAGGAACTGTTCTGAAAGGAATTTGAGAATATAGATAACTTTGCTGCCAGCGGCCCAGGAGTTACAAAGGATTCAGGAGAAGGGTTTGAGGAGTTGAAGATGGGCGAATGATATGGAAATTGTAGGGAATGGGCAAACTTTATGATGGAGGAAACTTTCTTTGGAATCTTGGACTTCTTGTGATAACTGGCATAAAAAGGGACTATATGTATGATGGGATTAGACCTCATGGTCTCTTCAGTACATGTAATATATAGCTATATAATAACGTATTATATTTGTAAGGAATTTTGTATATTGCAGGGTTTATCCTTTGGGAAGCCAATTCTTAGAGTGAGATCAGAATACACAACATTTGATCCCTAGGGGTCAAAACCTGTGGGAATGAGGGGAAGGAGACAGGATTGGGTAAAAGGGGCCATCAAATGCCTCAGCTGACCCCATTCTGACAAGTGGAGCGGGATGATCCATTAACCTTACCTAGAGTTGGGGAGGACAACAGACCCTCGTTTCCCTCTTCACCAGGCGTTGGGTGTGGGGATGAGCCGGGAAGGGGGTGTGCCTTTGACCAGGCAGTTGCCTTCTCCTGGGCAGTAACTGAGGAGGACTGGCAGCTGAGGGCCTCAGCAGACAGGAGTTCTCCCAGAGGGCACACCCTTCGTTCAGAGGGAGACCTGGGTGGCAGGGCAGGGCATCGGGCACACCTGATGGCCCCGGGTATTGCCCTTTTGCTCCTCCTGGGCGATATGAAAAAGGCAAGAGAAAGGAAAACGGAGGAAGGAGTACTTATCATTTGTGATTCCCTGTAGGCAAGTGTCAAAACGATTTACATCTTTTCCATTGCTTTTGGGGTTTGTATAACAGAGACGTCTCTTCACTGATAAACGTGTTGTTCAAATACCATTATTACTTTATTGGGGAAAATACTAGGTGAAAGCAATTAAAAATGCAACTCTGAAAATTATTATTGTATATTTATACTTTCACCAAAATTAAATAAATTATCTGAATATTAACTTTGTTTATTGTAAACACAACTCAGTGACTTAAATTATACACTTACATATTTTTCTTTATTAAGTTTTTAAAAATTTTTATCTGATTCATAAAAAGCTATTCATCCATTGGAGCTTCTATCTGTTGGTTACCATTATAACTATTTTTTGCAATGCTAAAAAACTCAATTGAAAATATCTCTTTAACAGTAATAATTATGTTAGTGAATTTCAGGTTCTAATTGATGGTAAAATTATGGTCCAAATCCGACTTTATATTTGCACATCAGAATTCACATCTTTGACAAAAAAACAAATAAAATGCTGAATATCCTGGGCAGTGTATCATTCTGGGGCTTGCAGCAGACATTAGACTGCTATGTGTTTGTATATGATTGTGTTTATATTGTATGTGTTTCCTAAAAAACTGGAACATAAAAATCTAGAGAGATGGATCGGAAATGTTTAATTGTTCTAAAATACAAAGAGAAGTACATTTATTCATTTCTTCTTTTCTCTTCAATGAAAATAGCCTTTAAAGTTAAAATTGCTTTCAGAATTGCTGAAAATATTATAGAAAAAAATAACATCAAGTTTAGTTTTAAATTATCTATGGAAGGTGAGGTACTCATCTATCAGAGTGAATTAACTTTTCAGTTAAACGAGTCCCCTTTAATCAGTGGTGTTTTTGAACATCTGTCCAAGTTGGATGGTTATACATTAGAGTTTTAACTCTGCCTACAATTGAGATTACAAGCTCATAAAAAAGAGATCCTATGACTATGTCCCAAAGACTCCTTTTTTTCTGAGTTCAGCTTCCCATGTTCCCTTTGCTTTAATTTTTCTTACTTGAAGCTGGTTCTTTTTCGCTGGTTGATACACACAAAGTGTTTTCCCATTAGTCTCAAGCCCTGTGAATCAGCCTGATTATTAAGTTTTACCTTCTCTTAGTTTACTTCAGATGCAAATTCTTCTAATGTGCCTGCAGTTTGCCCTGTTATTTTGAACAGAATTTATTCATTTGTTAACCACATACTTACTACTAGCAGTGACAATTATTTCCCTCTGGTTATGGAAATGATGGTGTGACCATAAACCTTGTGATGCAAAATTCCTTCCCAGTGAATTTTAGGTTGATGGGTCCTGACGCTGGACAGGGAAATTGAAAGTAGAAAGGATTTTCCATTTGTTTTGTTTGTTTGTTTTTAAATTTTATTGTTTAAAATATTACAGATGTCCCTTTTTCTCCCCAATGACCCGTTCCACCCCGTTCCTTCCCCCTCCCCAGTCCCTCTCCCCACCATTGTCCATGTCCTTGGGTTGTGCATATATGCACATAAATTCTTTGGTTACTCTCTCCCCCTCCACCCACCCACCCTCCTCCATCCCTCTGACATTCATCAGTCTCATCTATGCTTCCATGTCATTGAATCTATTCTGTTCATCAGTTTATTAAGTTCTTTAGATTCCACATATAAGCTAGATCATGTGATATTTGTCTTTCGCTGCCTGGCTTATTTCACTTAGCATAATATTCTCCAGGTCCATCCATCCTGTCCCAAAGGGTACGAGCTTCTTCTTCTTTACAGCTGCGTAGTATTCCATGGTGTAAATGTCCCACAGCTTTTTTATCAACTCATCTACTGATGGGCATTTGGGCTGTTTCCAGATCTTAGCTATTGTAAACTGTGCTGCTATGAACATAGGGGTGCATATATTCTTTCTGATGAGTGTTTCAGGATTCTTAGGATATATTCCTAGGAGTGGAATCACTGGGTTTTTAATTTGTTTTTCTTACCTACTCACTTTTGAGATGATACTGTTCACTTTGATTTATAATTGAGAATAACAATATCAGCAAAATACTTTGGGTGTTGTCACTGTTGCTTTAGCTTGGGAAACATTTTTACTAATAGAAATTAGGACTTATTTTATAGTTCAAAATCATGGTCAAAGTTTTGAAAGATTCCCTTCCAATATCCATATCTTTTCCGTGTAAGAATATTGCTTTACTATTCTTTAAAATATTATAAAATACACTTGTGAGGCTATGGACAGGAGCTAATCTCCACTGTGGGGAGAAAATGTGATCCACTGAAAGAAGGACTGGACTGAAGACCTCATAAAAGAAACCCAGACTCTACCTTTTATCAGTGAAACTCTCAAGCTTTGTTGTTACTGATTCAAATACATGAGCTACCCTCCTGATCTTAGGTTCACTCACGTATAAAATGAGAACAATAACATCTAGCTTATTGTTATGAAAATTCTCATAAAAATAATATATGTTAAAGTGGATAATGCATTTATCTTGTCACTCAATAAGAGATATATTTTAATTTTTTTCATTTCTTTCATATGATGATAGCTGAGTAACCCTATTAAATATGATTTAAATGCTAAAATATTAAAAGTTAGAGAATTAAGAGATAAAAACACTGATAGTGCAGAGAAAGGCATTGAAGATTGAGGATAAATCTAATTAAATCATGCAGTAAAGTACTTAGGAATATGAGGGGAAATTATGAGGCACATGTAATGGCTAGAAAAGGGGAGGAAAATACCTAAACAGGGGCATGTCAAAGAAAATAGGAGAATTCAGAAGACAAACTTAAACATTAAACTCTTAAAGGATTTTTAAATAAATCAAGGCACAACTTTTTCTTTGTGCCAGGCCCCTAAACTTCTCAATAAAATAATTTGCCAGTCAGAAAAATAGAGAATTAAAAAATATATATTGTCACATTATCTAAAAAGTAAATTTTCTCACTGTTTTCGGAATTTAAAAAAAAAAATCTTCTGGAAAACCTGTCACAAATAACACAAAAAGACAAGTATGGCTTTTCTTTCTTTCTTTCTTTCTTCCTTTCTTTCTTCCTTTCTTTCTTTCTTTCTTTCTTTCTTTCTTTCTTTCTTTCTTTCTTTCTTTCTTTCTTTCTTTCTTTCTTTCTTTCTTTCTTTCTTTCTTTCTTCTTTTCTTTCTTTCTTTCTTTCTTCTTTTCTTTCTTTCTTTCTTTCTTCTTTCTTTCTTCTTTCTTTCTTTCTTTCTTTCTTTCTTTCTTTCTTTCTTTCTTTCTTTCTTCTTTTTTCTTTCTTTCTCTCTCTCTCTCTCTCTCTCTCTCTCTCTCTCTCTCTCTCTCTCTTTCTTTCTTCCTCTCTCTCTCTCTCTTTTTTTTTAACTTTTTATAATTTTTATTTTTGTTTAAAGTATTACAGATGTCCCTTTTTCTCCCCAGTGACCCATTCCCCCCCGTTCCTTCCCCCTCCCCGGTCACTCTCCCCACCATTGTCCGTGTCCTTGGGTTGTGCATATATGCACATAAATTCTTTGGTTACTCTCTCCCCCTCCATCCCCCCGCCCCCCTCTATCCCTCTGACCTTTGGTCAGTCTCAGCTATGCTTCCATGTCATTGAATCTATTCTGCTAGTCAATTTATTAAGTTCTTTAGATTCCATGTATAAGCGAGATCATGTGATATTTGTCTTTCACTGCCTGGCTTATTTCACTTAGCATAATATTCTCCAGTTCCATCCATCCTGTCCCAAAGGGTACGAGCTTCTTCTTCTTTACAGCTGCATAGTATTCCATGGTGTAAATGTCCCACAGCTTTTTAATCCACTCATCTACTGAAGGGCACTTGGGCTGTTTCCAGATCTTAGCTATTGTAAACTATGCTGCTATGAACATAGGGATGCATAAATCCTTTCTGACGAATATTTCAGGATTCTTAAGATACATTCCTAGGAGCAGAATCACTGGGTCAAACGGCAGCTCCATTTTTAATTTTTTTGAGGAACTTCCATACTGTTTTCCATAGTGGCTGCACCAATCTGCATTCCCACCAACAGTGTACCAGGGTTCCCCTTTCTTTCTTTCTTCTTTCTTTTTTCAATTCACACTTATTTTGTTTACCTGTCAAATGTGTTCCTTAACCATAGGCCTCTTCTGCAGCACCAAGTGGCACTGCATGTGGAGGTAATGCCTGCAGATGCTCTACTTGTCAGGGCTGCTTTCAGAAGATGCTTTCAGGGTGTCATTCCCTGGCACTAACTTATGTTGTGATATTTTCTGCACGTTGACCTCACAACCTGCTTGATATGCAGAACACTTTGGTCTGTCTTCAAAATCTGTTGCTAAGAATGCCCTTGTCTCATGTCCTCTCACTTTATACAGTGTTGGAGTGGTAGGTGCATTACTCTTGTTGATAGGTTTCTGAATTTCTTGATAGGCTCTATGGATTTGTATGCTCATTTTGAAATACAGTTCAGTCCTTCAGCTGTCAATGACTAAGCTCACTGATACACATTCTCGAGAGGAAATACTGTGTTTAAATGTATATGCTTATTTGAATTAGTGGAATTGCTCCATTTTTTATTACTTTAACTGTACATGCTGATGCCTGAGCCCCTGGATGTACTTGTTTAGAAGCAAAAAAAAAATAGATACTGGGAAGCTAGTACTTCTATATCTATAAAATGTTTTGTACAACATTTGGTTATCCCTTTGATGTGTACTGAACCAAATCACTATTGTTGAAATTCTTTCATTTTTTAAAATAGTTACTTAATGTTTTAGACTATATCATGTGTGTGTGTTTTTATATTCATTGTATTTTAGTATATTTTCTTCTTTTAAAATTCTACTATAGCACACCTTGGGTTTTCTTTAATGCTATGATATTTGTCTATTTATCCTAATCACTTACATTGTACTTGCATGTTTTCTAAACATGAATAAAACCTGCAGATGGTGTAGTGAGCTAGATGGAGGACTGAGTAAGTGAATGAATGAATGAATGAATGAATGAATGAATGAATGAATGAATGAAACAGATTGTTGAATGGATATATCGAGGCCTATGTTGTTCATCATAACACTACTAAGTCAGTATTTACCCCCTTGGGTAGGCAATCTCTACGTGAGTTATTCTAAGTATTTGAGATAATATCTAATTTCATGTTACCCTTTTACCATCATTTTAATAAACAATATTTTGAAATGGTTAGTACAAATAGCTTTAGCAGAGGCTTTGAACTACAGGCAACATTTGTTTTCTGCTTAGGAAGTTCAGCAGGCATCCTTTTGGCTCTGAAGTCAGGTGAAAATGTCTACCCTCTTAAGGAGAAATGCAGCTGGAATTCATGTAGCAGTTAATATAGGGCACCACCAATTTAATTAGTGTAACCACTTGAGTCCTGCTGAATAAGCCTAGTACATGGGGTTAATCACTTATCAGTGGGAAAGGATAAGGCACATGCAGGTGCTGCGCAGTCAGCCAGTGGGGGATAATCCGAGTTAGGCTCTCTACCGTGCCCACTGGGGGGCAGAGCCAGTGAAGCATTCAGCAACTGAATTTCCTGGCTGCTTAAATGACTCACATACTACTCAGGACAAATTAGCCTTAAGGATTTCATCTGCAATTGTTATTTAAATGAATACATCTTTCCTTCTCCCCTTTCCCTTCCTTCCTCCCTCCCTCCCTCCCTCCCTCCCTCCCTCCCTCCCTCCCTCCCTCCCTCCCTCCCTCCCTTCCTTCCTTCCTTCCTTCCTTCCTTCCTTCCTTCCTTCCTTCCTTCGATGGATTTTCTTCCAGATTTCTAAAGGCATTCATTTTACTTTCTTCATTGTCCTTGTAAAGAAATAACAGAAGACTCTTGTTGACCCCTAGAGGAATGTTAAATAGGGCTTTTTCATTGGTATGTAATTCCTAGCTGTCACCAAATGCTTATATAGTACAATAAATTTTAAGTACTGGAAGACTACTGGATTTCAAGAACCTTAGTTTAATTCTTTTTTATAATGTACCAATTTTAGAAACTATGGCAGCCTTTTATATTTCCTAAAGCATTTCATTGAGAGTGGTATGGCAACTGGGGCAGTCTCTGAATAATCAGGAAAAGCTACTTGTCACATAAGAGTAAGAATTATAAAGCTGGCCAACTTCCGAATAGTTATCATATATAAATACTAACATAGTCAGACATCGTGATTAATTTTAAAAGATTGGTTTATATTTGATATAGGAATTCTTTATGCGAGAATTACTAAACCCACTATGGCTAAATATATATCATTTTAAATATTAGTATGCAAGATTGGCATGCTTGAGAGCTTGAGGAAAATCATGAACCCTTAATTTTCACTACTGTATACATTTTATCAATCTTGGCTGTGAGAAAGAATTTTGTCTATGTGATAATTTTGTCAAGAATAGATAATTAATTGGAAATAAAGCTTGTGATGATAAGTGTTAAACCCAACTAACCTTTCATTTAGCTCCTCTTTGACAGAGAATATTGCCTATAATTAGAAAGATTTTATGTCCTGAATATGATACACAGTCTTCCTGGTTTTTCTTACTTTGCCATATGAGTAAAGAAGGATTCCTTACCCTTTTTGACAGCATGGATGAACCTGGAGAGCATTATGCTAAGTGAAATAAGCCATTGAGAGAGAGAGAAATACTATATGATTTTACTTATATGTGGAATCTATTGAACAAAATAAACTAATAAACAAAATGGAAACAGACTTATAGATAGAGAACAGCTGTCAGAGGGAAGGGGGTTCTGGGTGAAAAAGGTGAAGAGATTAAGCAAAAAAACCAAAAAAAGCAAACAACTCATAGACAACAATATGGACAGTATGGTGATTACCAGAGGAAAGGAGGGTTGGGGGAGGTAAAAGAGGGTAAAAGGGGGATAAATGGTGATGGAAGGAGACTTGACTCGGGGTGGTGAACACACAATACAATATACAGATGATGTGTTATAGAATTGTACCTCAGAAACCTATATAACTTTACTAACCAATGTCACCTCAATAAACTCAATTGAAAGAATTCCTAGTTAAGTAATGGAATTTCTCATTTGAAATAAAAATGAATTCAGGTTGATTTTCCAATATCCACTTATCTGCCTCTCAATTGTAGACATTAAACCTGACCTCCAATATTTCCTTTCAATCTTTGCCCTTCTAATCACGTCCCTGGTCCCTGTAGTTACATGTCACCAAATGACTGACTGGGAACAGGGAAAAGTGAATAGAAATAAGGTGTGTCACTTCTGAGAGGAAACATTTCATTGCTGATGCTTGATTTTTCCACCCCCCTTTCCCTGCAACTTCAACTGAGAAGGTCATGTATTATCGTCAATTTACTTACAGTATGGTGGAGCCTCCATGAGCCTGGATAGCTGACTCACTACTGAGAAAGCTGTTATCTTGGCCATTTTCCAACCTAACAACAGACATTAAGTTCTAAGAAATAATTTTTTTAATATGACTAAGCTGTTGAAATTCTGTATGCATGTTGCTACAGCACACCCTATCCTATTCTGACTGATAAACAATGAATCTCTATTAAAATGAAGCTTTTTATTCTACCTGGAAAAAAAATATGGCATTGTTTTCACAATTAAAATTTTATCTGGATCCATTTTAAACTGAAAGAAATGTGACTCCTAATTTTATTTATTTTATTCTATTTTATTTTTTTTAGAGCTGTATATAGTTAAGCATGTCAGACATTTTCTGCACTCTATTGCTTATAATATTAACTTCCTCGGAATGTGACAGAAAATAAAAATGCTTCATTAAAAATCCTTTGCAATTTAACTTGCATGTACAAGCTTGTTATTTAACTCTACTTCTTATATATTTAGCTGAAAAATATCTTTGATAAAATTAAGCAGATTCTTAGTGATTATTCACTAGATGACTTTAATCTCATTCATTCATTCATTCATTCACTATTCACCAATGTTGTTTTTTCTTTTAAATATATCTTTATTGATTTTAGAAAGAGGAAGGGAGAGGGAGAGAGAGAGAGAGAGAGAGAGAAAAACAACATCAATGATGAGAGAATCATTGATCAGCTGCTGCCTCCCGCACTCTCCCAACTGGGGACTGAGCCCAGACCTGGAATCGAACCTCGATCTCCTGGATTATAGATCAATGCTCAACTGCTGAGCCAAGCCAGCTGGGCTCACCAATGTTTTATTGAGATCCTCTTGTGTATGAGGATGTATCTGTGACTTGACATAAAACAGTAAAAAATGTTGACAAAATTTCAACTTCATGTGCTTTGTGGCAAATTTGCCTTTGCCTACCAAAGCAGTGCCAAGTGTAACGCAAGTGCCAGAGAAAGAATGCCCACATTGCAATCACACGTATTTAGGCAGCTTGAAGTCATCCATTTCTCCTCACTTGTCTATTAAAACAAGATTTTTTTTCTATCACTGCATCTCCATACGTGGAATGAAAGCATGAAAGCATTCCATGTATCGGAGAAAACTCACTGATCCTTGTAGGCAAGGTTTTATAATCAGGAGTGGTAGATATGGTTTTGGAAGGCTTTCAATAGTTATTCATTTTCTACCCATCACCTAGGAAAAACTGAAATTATGTATTAAAACATGCTTTCAAGGGTATGTGTTACTACATTTTGAGTCATTTCCTGACATTCCCTTCCTTGAATTTAATTCAAGTTATCACTTGTGTATAATGCTTCCAAGCCTTTTATCATCTTAAATCCCTAATCTCATCTTGATGTGCTCTCTCAGGGGAAGCTTTGTTTAAACAACAAGGTAGAGCTAGTATTCTTTGCTATGTTGCCAGTGTCCCCTGAGTATACAGTTACCACAACACTAATATTTATATGAACTTATTTATCTGCTTAAACCATTTTAGTTTACAAGAACATTAGAAAAACACTTTTTCTAAGTTGTCTTAATGTTTTTTTGTAAGAAGAATACCTAAACACAACTGTCAGTTAAATACCATTTGGAATAATTGCTTGATTCAAGCTCTGGTTATGTTAAAGGTAAAATATCATCTGGGTGCAATAAATTAAGAAGCCACAATTAATCATACATATATAGAATCTCTAACATAACCAAAACACACTTTTACTTTTACCAAGCCCTCTTGTACTTTACAAGGTTCTAAAACTGGGGGTGGAGAGAATACATATTGCAATAATAAGATCTGGAACTTGCATTCTATCTTATAGTTTTGCATCTTTGAGAAAATCATTTCTCCTCAATTTTGTGTTCTGCCAAATTGGAATGGTAATAATAGTATCTAACTTGCATACTAGAGCTCATAATTAGATGAACAAACATATGTGAATCAAACTTTACATATTAAACATACATTGACATATATAAACATTCATAAAATTTAGAAGAATGTATGTGTATATAGAACACTAAGGAATAAAATATAGGAGTGAGCAAAAGTACCTTTACAGTTGTGAATACATGAAACACATAGTTTATTCTTTTGTTATTATTTAGTTATTACTTATTGTATTCATTGTTTGTATTATTTGTATTATTATTGGTCTTATTTCCTATCCTTACTTATTATTTATCTTTTAGGTATTGATGCAGCTAATTTAACTTACCTTTGCCCACCCCTGTATTATGTAAATTTAATATTACTTTCACTCATGTTACTGCTAATTCCAACATATCTACTTCTATAAAAATTCTAGTAATATTTCTATCAGTTATTACATATTATATATGTATATTATACACACACACACATCCAGGACAAATATTTTAATGCTCTCCCATCACTTGCTAAAGATAAATACCTTTTAGGTAGCCACTTACAATATTTTTGTGGCTCAGTTGGTTGGAGCATTGTTCCATAAACCAAAAAGTTGCAGGTTCAATTCCCAATCAGGTGACATACCCAGGTTGCAGTTTTGATCCACAGTCAAGACAGGTGTGGGAGATGTTTCTCACATCGATATTTCTCTCTCTCTCACTCTCTCCCTTCCCCCTCTCTAAAATTAATAAATATATCATAGGGTGAGAATTAAAAATAAAATTTGTTTTCAAAATTAAATTGCCTTCTCTAAGGATAAAAATTTCATATGTACATGAATTATAATGTTTAACTAGAATTTTCCCTTGACTCCATTTGTGTGAGTTTTTGAGGAGAAACATCTTGAGCAATTTGTATATGTCAGTGTCTCTAATGATTTTTGCTAAAGTCATATGGAGACATGACTAAGGAAGGGAATATACTTTCTGCTTGATACAGTCATGCCTGTGGGCAGGAGGCCTATTCTTGCCATATGAATTTCTCCATATTGATACTGAGGGTCATCATGACATGATAGCTGGATTCTTTCAAAGGAAATGATCCAAGGTGCAATGCTTTTTGTGATAAAGCCTTAGAAGATACACACTATTTTTTCCTCAATTTTAATAGGTTATACATATCAGCACAGCTGAGTGTGAGATGATACTGAAAAAGCACGTAAGTAACAGGAAGTTAAGATCACTGATGCTAGCAGGCTGGTTACCTCAAGGGTGGAATTATTTTTAGCACTACTGCCACCATGGACAACAAAGTCTTTTATTTAAAAATTTATCTCTATTGTTGAAAGATATTCCCTTTTCTCCCATTGGTCCCCTTTACCCAGCATTCACCCCTGCCTACCCCCCCCCCAGGCCCTCTCTACACTATTGTCTGTGTCGATAGGTTATGCATATATGCATATAAGTTCCGTGATTAATCTCCCCTCTCCCCCTACTCCCCACCCTGCCTTTCCTCTGAAATTTGTCAGAATGTTCCATGGTTCTATGTCTCTGTATCTATTTTGTTTATCAATTTATTTTGTTCATTATATTCCACATATGAGTGTGATCATGTGATACTTTTCTTTCTCTGACTTGCTTATTTCACTTAGCATAATACTCTCCAGTTCCAGGAAAAGAAACCATCAACAAGACAACAAAATCTTTATAAACATACCGATACTGTAAACGTTAAATATAAATGGAATAAACTCTTAGTCACACCTTGTTTAATTTAACTTTTGCATCAGATAAAACTTTTGGGCAATCTTAAATCATCTCATCTCTATAACTTACCCCAGCTACTGCAGCAGTGACCAATTCTGCATAGGTTTTTCTCAAGTTTTGCAGCCATTCAATTTTATAGTGCCTCACCTTTGATCTGTACCCCCAAATCCTTACTTTAAAGAACCACAAACTTTGCATCTGGGCTTTTTTTAGTAATATGAAGACATGACTAAGAAAAACTGAAAGCATTATAAATGTGCAACTTAGACTTGCAAGGGTCATTGCAGTATATCTAGTGAGTCAATCCCTAATGGAAAAGCCAACTCTGGGCTTTCTCACCCCAAACAACTACATAGTCCCAGCCGATTAGATATTTTCTATTGGTCTCTTCCTTGTTCTTTATTATTTATTCAATTAAACAAACAAAAAACTCCCTGCCTTCTCCTCCTGTTGGAGGTCATTGAAAGGATGTAACTCTGGTCAGCCTGAGAGTTGGTCTTGGGCAATAAAGGATTCTAAGGGTTAAAAATTCTAACTAATATATGCAATCTATACTACTAGAAATACTAAGGGAAATGTCTCTTCCAGGAAAGTTGAATGTGCCTTTGGTATGAAAAAGTTTGAAGTTTTAAGATATGATATTGTTAAAGGAAAACTAGAGTAATTTTGTCCTGAAGTAAAAGAACTGATTGTTCCAAAATGAGAAAAAAAGAAAAAAATATATACATAGGAAAAGACATATTACATACATTACTCAATGGGAATATATTTTGTGCTCTGTAATAAGACAGAATTTAATACTTTGGTAAATGCTCTGAGAAATAGTGAAAATATATTAGTTGGTTGGCAATTGTGGTCTTGGGAAATGTGATAACCCATACTAAGTGAAGAGAGTGATAAAAATCATTAGAGAGGTAACATGTTAATGTGGATATGCTACACTAGGACTGAAAGCTTATCAGTTTACTATATTTTCTTGGGCAGCTCAGAGGACACTGTATATACCAAAGAAGTAAGGAATGCAGTGGGGAAGAAGTTTCCTGGCATCACAAAGCTCAATTGTCACTGTTTTGTGTTGGTCAGGGCTATAGGTAGGAGATGCCATACAAAACTGGCCTCACTGGTTAAGAACACGGTGTGGTTCTGAAATATTAGAGGTTAGATAGACATATTAAACTGTTATAATTTCAGTGGATACAATTATTATAAAGATTGGTATTCAGGAGTTTTGACCCATGGAGAGCTATAGAGATAGAACATGGCTTCCCAGGGAAAGATACACAAGCTTTCAATAATAAATTGTTTAGTGTTATAGCCAGAATGATTCCAGGATGGGAGTAATTAAATTACCTTTTCAGCTTCCAGTTTATATCTGAACTTTTCAGTCCTAGAAACTGTTGGCTAAAGAGATGGATAGGTCCCCATGAGAAGAAACAATGAGGGCACATTAGAAAGTATACATGGTGATGATGTCCAAGTCATTTCCCAAGAGACATATGGATATTTATTCTGTTAACTGTTGCCAAAGTAAGGGGAAATATTCAGACATTTTTTAGGATAGTGGACACAGAATTCAAGTTGACACTGATAACCTATAATGCAAACCATCACCTATTAGAATGAGGATCAGTGGAGGCCAAGTAGTGAATGGATTCTTTGTCATAGTCAGGTCCTAATGCACTTGCTGGTCTCTGGATTTGTGCATATACATTTTATATAATAAAAAAAACTGCAAAGACTATACTAGTTCAACAAGTTTCAATTTCACTTAAGGTAAATAGAGCAAATAGTATCAGTCATCTTATGTCTGCATTGCCTGCATGCTTATTCTAACTACATAAGTAAAATTATCTTTTATAAAATGTTAGCATTGGGCTAGCTTACATCTAAGTTATAATTCAGATATAAGAGGTTTAAATGTTTTGAATGGTCTAAAATTTTATGTTTATAGAAAATATGCAAAAATGTTTGAAATTAAAAATCAAGCAATACTGCATCTGTTTGTGGTTCACCTTTCTGATCAAACATTTCAACAAAGTTAGGATCAATCAATAATATCTCGATTGGGGAAATTCAATTCATTAGGTGATGAAATGGCAGCAGTAACAGGGATGACTGAATGTAGTGCAAGTTGCTACTTTAGTTTAGATGGATAACAATGGAAAGAATGGGAAAACTTTATAAAACCTTTAAAAGCTCAGATAATCCACATGGATTATGTAAACAAATAGCCATCAAATAAATCTCTGGGACCTATAAAGTATGACACGCTTCAGTATGGTAGTAAAAACAGAAATATCCGTTTCTTGTTAAGATATATAGAATTTAAAAGAATAAAATTTAATACATTAATAGATGATTATAAATGTATATTATATCTCACAGACACACATGTATACGCACATACTCTTGTGTTGTATTTGAAAGTACATCAACCAATAAACAGGATTTATTTTACTGTGAGGGTGCATACTGGGCAGTATGGATCATGAAATTATTAGATATGTAACTTATTAATACTGTTGCATTATTAATTTTGGGGTGTGAGAACTAATGGAGAACTAAATAAGATAAACAATAGGTATAAAATTTCACTAGTGCAAGATGAGTATGTTCCAGGGATTAACTGCACAACACTGTGCCTTTAGTTAACAATATTGTATTGTACACTTAGGAGGTCTACTCTCTTAACAGAATTTTAAGTGTTTTTCTTCATCCCTTTGGGCTGCTATAACAAAAATGAATAGACAGTATGACTTAACAAACACTTATTTCTCAGTGTTCTGGGAAATCCAAGACAAGACTGGCAGATTTGGCGTCTGATGAGAGCCTGCTTTCTGTTTCATAGATGGCTGTCTTCTGGCTATATCGTCACATGTTCAGGTGGAAGAGGCTAGGGAGCTCTCTGGGGTCTCTTCTATAAGGGAACTCATCCCCTACGTGAAGGTTCCACCCTCATTATTTAATCATTTCCCAAAGGCATCACCTCCCAATACCATTACCTTGGGGATCATTATCTCAATATATGAAAACTTAATGTAGTGCTTAAGGTACAAATTCATCCACATATATAAATATTTCCTTAATTATTTTAATAAAAATGTAATGTTACATATTAATGACATACAACTGTTTTAACAAATAGGAACTCATACCCATGTGTTTAAAAGTGGCCGGGCATGGCTCAGGGGTTGAGCATCGCCCTAGGATCCAGGTGATCAGGGTTCGATTCCCGGTCAGGGCACATGCCTGGGTTGCGGGCTCCATCCCCAGTGGGGGGTGTGCAGGAGGCAGCCAATCAATGACTCTCATCATTGATGTTTCTCTCTCTTTCTCTCCCTCTCCCTTCCTCTCTCTGATATCAATAAAGATATATTAAAAAAAAAAAAAAAGTGGGTATATTATTTTACAACCTGCCAGTGATGACATCACTGCCAATATTAACTTATATCTAGCAAATCAGAAAATTATAATAATGATGGTAACAAATATTATATTTGACCAGGTAATTGTTTCCTTAAGGATGTAGTCTATTTATAAAATAAGACATAAGAGAGGTGGTGACAAATTCATTTGTGAGGCCTCAAGTAAAACAAATTCAGACTGAGTTAAGGAAAGATTTTAGCCAAATGGATCATTGCCATGGGGGAGAGAGGAGGCTATTACAATAGGGAAAATACTCCAGCCATAACCCATAAAGGTCACATAGAGGTCTTTCTTTCCCTCCTTCCCTCCCTTCCTTCCTTCGTTCTTTCTTTTTTTCTTTCTTTCTTTTTAGAGAAGATCAAACAAGGCAAGAAAGAACCAGGTGTGGTGGGGTAGCTGATGTTACTGGACAGTTAATCAGGAAATATCTTTTCTTGAGGTTGGCTGATTATCAGTAAGGTCTGTAAGTAGCAGCCATTGTGCTTTCCAGCCATTATGCTCAAATATGGGGCAAAATTCTGGGGCCTGTGGGAGTAGAAAAGCTCAACCAAAGTTTGGACAAGTTAGATATTTTGTCCAGATTGGCTTGTGGGTTTAGCCAATCCAGCTAATCATTTATGAAGGAAAGGATATCATGTTTTTCTGAGTCTTATAGCAAGTCTCCTAGTTTCCTGGCCCTTTCATTACAAACAGCAATTTATTTACTTTGCTTGTACAAAGTCAAATTTGAAATTTAAAAATACACACACACACAGATTCATGTGATGCTTAACATGGGGATAGTCTGAGAAATGCACACTTAGGCTATTTTGCCATTGTGGGTGCATCATCAAGTGCCCTTACCAAGCCTAGATGGCATTGCCTACTACACACCTAGGCGATATGGTATAGCCTGTTACTTCTAGGCTACAATCCTGCACTGCATGTTACTGTACAAAACAACACAGGATTAAATCAAGGACAAGAGAAAACGATGTGTTAAAGAGATTAAGTAAACCTGAGATGTATGCTGTCAGGGTAACAGGGTGTACTCTATTACAAGAACTATTTTTTAATAGAAAGTATACGATAAATTAATGATAAAAAGTATAATATAATAAATACATAAACCAGTAACACAATCATTTGTTGTCATTATCAAGTATTATGTACTGGACATAATTATATGTACTATATTTTTATAAGACTGACAACACAGTAGTTTTGTTTACACCTGTGACACCACAAGCCATGTGATAATATGTTGCACTACATTATTATGATGGCTACAATGTCACTAGGCAATAGGAATTTTTCAGCTCCATTATAACCTTATGGGACCTCCATTGTGTATGCACTGTGCAGTCTCTCCCAGTGTGCAGACACAGACTTATTCCTGTTAGAACAGATAAACAGCATTCCAAACACAACGTTAAATACAGAAAATGGCAATGGCTAATGTCAAAATGTCGGAAAATGTACCAAACACAATTGAAAGTCAATGAAATGGAACATGTGTTCAAAAATAAATTTATCCTCTGAGATTATTTCTGATCATTCAAGAGTCTGTCACAGGAATTGTGTATCTTAGCTGGGAACTAATGAAATATATATTTAAAAGACACTGCTAAAATAGAACTTATATAAATACAGGAAAATTAAGGGCATTCCAACTTCAACTAATGTCTTTAATCATAAGTTAGAACCTTTAAAACCTAGGCACATTCAATTTTTCTGTGACTTGCTTTGAAAAACATTGGTACCTGGATTCTGAAAATAATTGACCTGTATTTTAACTCAATAATTCTGTTGTGTCAAAGAACATACTTTGAATTATTTAAAATCTTTTAAATTTATTGAGATTTGTATTATTCCCCACCAGCCTCTCTACCATGGTGAATTAACAATGTGCACTTAGAAAGAATGTGTATGTCATGTTCTTGTTGAGTAGAGTGTTCTTTATATACCAACTATATAGGAAAAAAAAAATCTTTCTGTTATGGGCTGAATGTTTGTGAATCACCCCTTCAATTACATGTTGAAGCCCAAACCCCTAAATGATGGTACTTTTAGATGAGGCCTTTGGGAGGGAATTGATGTTAGATTAAGTTTGAGGCTGGAAGTCTGATGATTTGACTACTTCTTTTATAAGAAATAGAAGAGAAGGAGATTGCTCTTTTCTCATCATGTGAGGACAATGTGAGAAAATGGTCATCTGCAATGCTGGGTGTGGCTTGGTGGCTGAGTGTTGACCTATCACCAGGACATTGAGGTTAGATTCCAGGTCAGGGCACATGCCCGGGTTGCGGGCTCAATCCTGTATGAGGAGTGTGTAGGAGACAGCCGATCAATGACTCTCCCATCATTGATGTTTCTATCTCTTTCTTCCTCTTCCTTCTTCTCTCTCTGAAATCAATAAAGATATACATATATTTTAAAAAGTGGCCATCTTCCATCCCAAATTTGGACTTGAATTCTCCAGAATTGTGATAAAATTAATTTCTGGTATATAGACAACCCACTCTATATTATTTTTTATAGCAGCTAGAACTAATACACTTCCCATCAAATCAATATATATGCAATCTACTATGCAGATTAATATAATAGAGATAATTGAAATAGTTTAGAACCCAGAATTATTATAGATGAGTATATACATGTCTTTGTCTATATGAATATCTATGCCACTTTCATTCAATCAATACATTTTTTATAACTCATAATTGTATGAATTCATAATACAATTATATAATACCTAGTATTCTTAATATATTTAGCAATAACCTACAATATTATCAATAAAGATTAGTAGAAATTATTTTTGTGTCTCTGAAAAATGGGTACAGAATGCATTTCCTTTATTTTTGTGTGATAGATAAATTTCAATGAAATTATCTTCAAATCAGTAATATTTTCCACCTAATATCTTTTTTATTTTTATTTTATTTTTGTTTAAAATATTACAGATGTCCTTTTTTCTCCCCAATGACCCATTCCACCCCATCCCTTCCCCCTCCTCGGTCCCTCTCTTCACCATTGTCCATGTCCTTGGGTTGTGCATATTTGCATATACATTCTTTGGTTACTCTCTCCCCCTCCACCCACCCGCCCTCCTCCATCCCTCTGACATTCATCAGTCTCATCTATGCCTCCATGTCATTGAATCTATTCTGTTCATCAGTTTATTAAGTTCTTTAGATTCCACGTATAAGCGAGATCATGTGATATTTGTTTTTCGCTGCCTGGCTTATTTCACTTAGCATAATATTCTCCAGGTCCATCCATACTGTCCCAAAGGGTACTAGATTCTTCTTTTCAGCTGCGTAGTATTCCATGGTGTAAATGTCCCACAGCTTTTTTATTCACTCATCTACTGATGGGCACTTGGGCTGTTTTCAGATCTTAGCTATTGTAAACTGTGCTGCTATGAACATTGGGGTGCATATATTCTTTCTGATTAATGTTTCAGGATTCTTAGGATACATTCCTAGGAGTGGAATCATTGGGTCAAAAAGCAGCTCCATTTTTAATTTTTTGAGGAACCTCCATACAGTTTTCCATAGTGGTTGCACCAGTCTGCATTCCCACCAGCAGTGTACTAGGGTTCCCCTTTTTCCACAGCTTTGCCAGCACATGTTTGTTGATTTGTTGATGGCAGCCATTCTGACAGGTATGAGCTGATACCTCATTGTGGTTTTAATTTGCATCTCCCTGATGATCAGCAATGTTGAGCGTTTTCTCATGTGTCTCTTGGCCATCCATATGTCCTCTTTGGAGAAGTGTCTATTTAAGTCCTTTGCCCATTTCTTAATTGGGTTTTTTGTCTTCCTCTTGCTGAGTAGTGTGAGTTCTTTGTACACTTTGTAAATTAGCCCCTTATCAGATACATCCTTGGCAAATATCTTTTCCCTCCACCTAATATCTTATCATAAGAATATAATTGACAAAAAAGGGACTTATAAAATAGAAATCTAAAAATCACAAACACTATTCTGCTTTGTTGCTAACTTCTTTGACCAAATTGCATAAAACACAAATATCAATTTTCTAAACTTCAAAATGGAAATTAATTTTAATTATACATATTTCACCATATAATAAGAAAAAATTAAAAGTAGATTATCAAATTACCCCTAACATTTCCCTACCTTTTTCTTCCCTCTATTTAACTTGATATTCACTGTTTCAGGTATATAAGTTTTGTTATAGCAAAAATACAATAGAGGGAAAAATAGCTATTGAAATTGATTATTGAAACTCAAGCTATAATCATACACGGAGAGAAATCTTGAGCTTTTACAGCCTGATACACTAGCCTAAGAAGCAGGAAAGACGATCAGTCACAATGTCTTCTCACTAGCTTCTCAGCTAGTACTTGTAAATTTGAGAATGAGAAGATTTATGCTGACTTCTCAATGGGAGACAATATAAAGCAGCAGTCCCATTACCCAGACACTGTATTCAGAATAACACTGGAGCTGCAAGTAATCCAGGTTTCAGGAGGTGTCTAGGTCATTAGAATGGAAGGAACTTAATGGAAAGGAAAGAACATAGGAAATTTTCTATACCCAGAATTGATCATATAATTTGGGAGAAAGAGATCATGAGCATCCCAAAGGAGCCTTATAATGATGACAAGGACTCCCACACATAGCTTTGTTTCATATTCACTACGATTATTTAGGAGGCCCGTTTAACACCATAGACTCAACCTTGCGTAAGGGTTAAATATGAATATAAAAAAGGTTGGAAAATGGTAAGTGGTTTTATCAAAGATATGTGTGTTTCTGTGAGGTTGAATAAGTAATGGAGCTGGGGCATGAGCAGAAAAGTTGAATGGTAGTTGGGAAGTGGTATGGCTAAAATTGTGTTCCTGTTAGTAACAGGTCCTCAGTCATAGCCATGGATGTAGAAACGTGAGGGCAGAAAGGAAGAGAAGGTGGGGGTGAGGAAAATGAGAAGGAAAAGGCAAAGAAGAAGAAAAGCCAGAGATTTTGAAATATGAGTTGGATTAAAAATTGCCAAGAATTATGAAAAAGAACTATGAGAAATGATAATGAGCTGGGGGTAAAATTGTTGGTAAAAAGGGAAAATGACCCAGTTTTTGTTGGATGAATACTCAGGATGGCTTTAGTATATTGTAATAAATTGAATATTTACTATTATTTGAAGTTATGTGATGTTATACCAGCAAGAAGAATGTATAACTGCCATTTGCCAGGTGACTTTTGGTGTCTCCCGTAGTGGAAGGAGAATGCTTCCTGATCCATAGATATTAGGTTTAGCTATGTGACTATCTCTGGCTAGTGGGATGTAAATAATAGTGATTAGAGCTTCCAAAGTTATAGGTTACTTCCATTATTTTATCTTTCCCTTTTATAAGAGCATGTCATATTTTAGATAAGGGCTATTCTATTGATGACTATTTAGAATAAAATGTTCAGGAAAGTAGGAAAAAGAGACAATAAGTCTTAGAAAGGGTATAGTTGAAAACCCAAAGAGTTAACATTAAATTTGATGGCAGTTATTTTTCCTTAATTAGGAAAAACTTCTATTTTGTTCAAGGTCTTAGCCAGTGGATTATGTAAAGAATCTAGATACATACTGCAAAGTCCAAGGTAAATTTAGCAAGGCTAAGAGCTATAAGATCCATACAGGAAAATTGATTATGTTTCTATATACTGGAAAGAAAGAATTGTAAAATGGCTCTGGGGGATACAGTGACTAGACGAGAGCAAAGCATAATTTCTAAGATGGTGGAAATATTCTATTGCATCATTCACATGATGAACCACAGGTAGAGGCATTTGACAAATTCACTGATTTTTTTACATTTAAGATACACTAGTTTTGCTGTGTGATATAAATTATTTTAAAAAGGAAAAAAATAAAAAGCAGAATGAAATAAGTTTACATTAAATAAAGTGTTAATTATATTAAACATGTAGGAAATAGATAAGTTAATGATTTCATTTACAGCACCAAAGAAGAAAATAAAATATTCTGGTTTAAATTCAAAAATAAAATTCAATAGTTATATGAAGACAATGTTAAAATTTTTCTAACCAAGCTGAAAGATTTGGGTAAATCAAAATATATATCATGCAGATGGTCAAGAGTCCTATGAAAAAAATGCTCAAAGTCACTATTCATCAGAGAGATACAAATTAAAACCACAATAAGGTATCACTTAACACCTGTCAGAATGGCTCCATCAACAAATCAACAAATAAGTGCTGGCGAGGGTGTGGAGAAAGGGGAGCCCTAGTACACTGCTGGTGGGAATGCAGACTGGTGCAGCCGCTATGGAAGACGGTATGGCGTTTCCTCAAAAAATTAAAAATGGAACTGCCATTTGACCCAGTGATCCCACTTTTAGTAATATATCCTAAGAAACTCGAAACACCAATCAGAAAGGATATATGCATCCCTATGTTCATAGCAGCACAATTTACAATAGTTATGATCTGGAAACAGCCCAAGTGCACATTAATAGATGAGTAGACAAAAAAGCTGTGGGACATTTACACCATGGAAAACTACGCAGCTGTAAAGAAGGATCCCTCACCCTTTGAGATAGCATGGATGGACCTGGAGGGTATTATGCTAAGCAAAATAAGCCAGTCAAAGAAAGACAACTATCACATAATCTCATTCATATGTGGAATTTAATGAACAAAATAAACTGATGAACAAAATAGATCCAGAGACACAGAGCATGGAGCAGACTGACAAATCTCAGAGGGAAGGTTGGGTTGGGAGAGTAGGTGGGGAGAGATTAACCAAAAAATTTATATGCATATATGCATAACCCATGGACATAGACAATAGTGTGGTGAAGGCCCAGGGGGCAGGGCAGGTGCAGAGTGGAGGAGGTCACCGGGGAACAAAGGGGACATCTGTAATTCTTTCGAACAATTAAGATAAATTTATACACACACATATATGGCATGCTCTTGTTACACACACACACACACACACACACTTTCCAAAAATTATGCCCTTTCTGCATCAACATTTATTTTAGAACTTGACCAAAAAAAAAAACCACACACACAAAAAAAACCCTAAGGCTCATCTTCCTGAAAAAGAAAATATGTAAGTATAGGTCACAAGAAAATTCTCAAAAAGGATAATACTGGAAGGTATCTGCATATTAAAAGGGATTATTAAATCATTACAAGTGGTAAAGACATTCCCAAATGTAACAATAGTTTACAGGATGATATAATTAGAAATAGTTTGTTTTTTAAAATCAATTATATAACAGTCTTATTTATTGATAACATGTTTTACATTATGCCTTGCTTTACATTAGATCTTCAAAACTTATGTGTATCTCATAGCTAAATATTTGTACCATTTACATCTTCCCATTTCCCCCACCACCCTCCATACCCTGGCAACCAATTTTCTGCTCTCTGTTTCTATATGTTTTGACTTAAAAAAATTATACATATAAGTGTAGTATTTTTCTCTCTTGTCTGCCTTATTTCACTCAGCATAATTTTCTCAAGTTCTATCCATGTTACTACAAATGACAGGATTCTTTCTTTTTCATGGCTGAATAATATTCCATTGTATATATATTCCACATCTTCTTGATCCATTCCCTCATCAATGGGCACTTAGATTATTTCCATACTTTGGCTGTTGTAGGTAAAAAGATTGTTAAAATGTTTACAGAGCGTGGTAGGCTGAATAATGCTCCACCAAAGACGACCATTTTCTAATTCCTGGAATTTGTAAATGTTATCATATGTCAAAAGGAACTTTTCAGGTATAATAACTAGCTTAAATATATTGAGAGTTTTCCGGATTTCCTACATGAGTCTGATATAATCACAGGAGTATTTATAAGAGGGAGAAATAAGATTAAAGTGGGTAGTAACAAATGATATCGTAGCCCTGGCTAGGTGTTTCGGTGGGTGAAGCATCGTCCAGTACACTTAAAAGGTTGTGGGCTCTCTTCCAAGTCCGAGCACATACCTAGGTTGCGGGTATGATCCCTGGTTGGGGGCATAGGGTAGGCGACCAATAGATGTTTCTCTCTCACATTGATGTTCCTCTCTCTCTCTCTCCCTCCCCCTTCCTCTCTCTATAAAATCAGTTAACATATCCTCAGAGTGAAGATTAAAAAAATAAATGAGATCATGGAAGCAAGAGGTAGGAGAGATGGAAGGAAGTGTCCAAATGCAGATGACCACTAAAAGCTGGAAAAGGCAGCAAATGGATTGTCCCCTGAAGCCTTCAAAAGAAATGCTGTTTTGACACGGCCTTGATTTTAGATGGCTGACCTCCAGAACTGTAAAAGAACAACTCTTTGTTTTTTAGCTACTAAGTACATGGTAATGTGCACAGCAGTAGGACAAGCAACAGCAATATTAATTATGGTTATGCTGCAATTTCTTTCTGTGTATAGATTACAATAAAACATTTTAAAAAGGAATATACCTCAAGAAATTATGGCAAAATTTGCAACTTTGACAAAGCTTATGCTAGAAAGCATAGTGTTTATTACACTCTTTTCTATTATTTTCATAGAATATTTTATATTAAAAGGTAGAAATTATATATCTTAAATAATTTCTACTGAGAAAAATGGAAAGTTTCTGATAGAGAATAGGAGAAATAATCTTATGTATTACATTGTTAGTGTCAAGAATATCTCTTTAAAAAATAACAGTTAAGTTGAAGGAATAGTGGAAGCAAGTTTGTTAAATTAAAAAGAATGAAATAAATCTAATATTTATAGGAAGTGATGTGAAAAGCAAAGCATGACCAATATAAAAATGAACAGATTATCAAGGGTCAGATAACATTGGGCTTTGCAGACTATAGTAAGATATTTGAATTTATTTAAAATGGGTTGTGAAGTCATTGGAGAATTTAAAACAGGGAGGAGAGGGTCTGATTTATATTCTATAAATTATTATACCTGATAAGTGTCCTACAGTGTATGAAGTGACATGAACCATGGATGGAACTTAGAAGTCTCTCGCGACACTCTAATTAAGAGAAGATGGTGGTTGATACAGGACTGTGGCGATGATGGAAAAAAAAAAATCTGTGCACACGTGAAAAATTGGACAGGCTTTGCTGATGGATTAGATGTGGGACTGAGGGAATGGACAAGGAATATCTCTCCTGACAATCCTGGCTTCTTCTTTCTTTAATAAAAACATAAGTGAGGCATTTCACTTAATTATGATTATGTTTACCTTCAATTAAAAATCAGGAGTTTTTATTTTTTTTGCTTTTCTTTATTTATGCCATTCAATTTGTTCTTTTTTTCAAAAATTTTATTATTTAACGTATATTTTAAACAGAATATTTTCATGCATTTTGCCCCTGCCACTTGTTGATTTCTAAAACATCTTTAATAAATAAATATTACTTATTTATTTATATATGATGCCTACAGCTCTCCAAGAGATGTAAAGGTAACTAACTACAAGTCTTGATCCGCGTCTAGTGGAACTGTTTATTTTTAGTTGATGATTTGGGGAATCATTTGAAGCTTTGCTTTTGTTGTAAAGTAAAAATATTTTAACATATGTAATAAATTAAACACATAAAAGCTATCCTGAAATTTAATAAACATTTCTGTTTCTTATAATTATTTACTAGAGGATCACTATGTTTCCTATTAATTTTAAAATTTGATTGTTTAAAATAGCATTATAAATCTGAAAATGTGAAAATGTTCAATGTGAACAAAAATATTTTATAAACTTTAAATAACACATATGAAATTGTTTCAGTATACCGTCAAAAAATTATAGGCATGATATACCTGTTATATTTCCATGACTTTTGTCTGTGACTTTAAATTCACAACTTTCTTGGTAAGTACCAATGTGTATGTTAATTTCTACAGTACTATGATGAAGGATTTTGTTAGTACTTTCCATATTTTTTAAAGAAAAGTAATCTGTCAGTTTCAATACACAAATTTTTAAAACGCAAAAGTTTATATATTAAAATATATTAATATAAGCTATTCATGGAGGTTTCTAATTCATATTCGTGCTCAGGCTCATTTTCTGTGGGGAAAATGAAACTGAAGTTAAATGCCTTGTTAAAATGATTACCACAATTACACAAAATAATTTTAAGTGGCTACAGAATAATTAGTTCATTAAAAGCATTACTGTGTCAGTAAGTTGAACACAAATGTGACGTTTATTTCAAATAACATTTTTAAAAATTAAAATTCTCGAAGTAATAATATTCAGAATATAGCAGATTGAGAAATAATGTTGGAATCCACAAGACAATGTTTCCTCACCTTATTATTGGTATTCTGCCAGTGAATAATTACAAATAAAGATATGACAAATTTGCACATGCCTGTCTCTCCCACAAAAACCTTCAGAATTGCATTTGCTTTTCTGTATTAACTCGGTCATTCGATAAAATATTTCCTGTCCTTTTTTCTAGAAGCCAAGATGGTAAACTTCAACTGACTTAGCTTAGATTCCTTCACCAAATAACAAACAAAGAAGGGAGGGAAGGAGAGAAGGAAGGAAGAAATATTATGTGAATAATCAGTCCAAGAAGTGCCAATTCTTTGGATTAGGTTATGAAGACAGTGAGTGCACACAAGGTCATAGCTCTGTCAACAGCTGAAGGGCCTTCCATAGCTTCACGGATGCTGAGAGGAGACACCTAGCTCCTGAGTCACAGTCAAAAGGCCTGTTCCTCCCAGAACAGCTGGTGATCTGAACTTCGGGTCCCCATCACTGACTCGATGTCTTTCAAGTCCTATGGGGGTCACATGCCAACCCAGGCGGATGCTATGCACGTAGTGTTTTTGCTTCACACTTTAAAAACCCTGAGTTTGGTAAACGCCAATCTTACAATGGACTTCAACCAAACATGCTCAGCCTTTGCCCCAGAGAGTATTTGTTGGCAGTTTGTGTTTCAGAATACCCGAAACTGTCAGAATTTCTCTTTTTCTTTTACCACTGCCACTCAGATCCTTCTGCCTGGGTTCTGCCTGGTCCTCTTTTATCATCACGCACATGTATTCTGGATTTCAGGGGTAATTCCTGACAGTTTTGTTAAAGAAGGTATCAGTATTTTTTAAATTTTTTATTAAATTTATTGGGATGACAATGGTTAATAAAATTATATTGGCTTCAGGTATACAGTTCTATAACACACCATCTGTATATTGTATTGTGTGCACACAGCACCAAGTCAAGAGCCCTTCCATCACTGTTCATCCCTCCTGCACCTTCCTTCTACCTGCCCCACCCCCTTTCCCTCTGGTAAGTACCAAGCTGTCGTCTGTGTCTGTGTTTTTTTTCTTCTCTTTTGCCTTCATCCCTTCACCTTTTTCCCAGCTCCTCCAACCCCCTCCGCGCTCTGACGGCTGTCAGTCTGTCCTTTATATCTATGAGTCTGTTTCCATTTTTAATATTTATTTGTTAACTTCTTTCCAAGGTTTAATATAAATATATATAAACACACACACACATATATACACAAAAGTTTCTCAGTCATTAGAGTTTACTCAATGACTTTCTTAACGAGAATATAATTTCCCCCCATAAAGGGGAACAAGGACAGACACATTTTCAGTTTTTAAAAAACTGTATGATACAAATGAATTTATACAATACATATTCTATTACATCTGGCTGTTTTTTCTGTTAGTCAGTTTGTTTGTTTTTTACTTCATTCATCTTTGTGCTAATTCTGACATTCTCATTACTCTAAAGTATTCCATTGTGTGAGTATGAAACATATTTGCCCATTCTGCTATTGATGGTAGTTTTAAGTATATCCAGTTATGAACCATTATAATCTTATCATTCTAGCACCTGGTTTTTGGCAAATATATAAATGTAAACTTAGAAGCATGACAGTTTAGTTAGAGAGTATGAGTGTGTCCCAAAGTGACTAGAACAATTGGCTCCTCCGCCAGCAATGTGAGAGAGTTTTAGTTGTTGTATATCCTTGACATGTGTATCAAAATCTTTCATTTTAGCCAAGCTTGTGGATATGTAGTGATATTTATTCATTGTGGTTGCAATTTTTGTTTATTTATAATAATTTTCAGCACTTTTTCATATGCTACTATTTTGATAATGATATTTCACAAAGTATCTATTCACATCTTTTAAAGTGTTTCTATTGTCTCAACTTTTTTATTGATTTCTAAAAGTTATTAAGTTGTGGATATTAATTTTTTATTATATATCTGTATAGCCAGTAATACTTTACATTGTTTCAACAACTTTTTTACTCTCTGATTGGTATCTTTTGCTAACTAAAATTTTTAATTTTAGTATGGTCTATTTATATTTCTTATTTTTTTATGGGTAGTGCTTTTTTTCTTGTCCTAGATAAAAAAAAAATTAAAAAAATCTTTGCATATTTTAAGATAATTGAGATACTCTATATACATTTTTTTCCCTCTCAATTTAAAATTTCTGAATTTTTTAATGTGTATGGTGTAATGTTAAGAATTAAGGTTTGTTTTTTGTTTTTGTTTTTGTTTTTCTTTCATATAAGCATGTATTTGAATTGCTACCATTATATGAAGAACATTATTTCTCCCTTGATATTATTATGTTTCCCTAAACAGGTGGGCATTTATAAAGAAGTGTGTTTTGGGGATCTCTCTTCTGTTATATTTGTCAATTTATACCAATATCATATTTTTTTAATTAATGTAGTTTGATGCAGATAGTGATACCTTATGTTCAAGCTTTTGTTAATTTTCATAATTATTCTCAGGTCTTAATTAATATATGTTATTGATGTTTTAGAGTTTTCAGTGAAGAGGCCCTAGACATTTTAAAAGTTATTTCCTAATTATTATATTTAATTATATGAAATATGTTTATTAAAATTATAATAGTCATGATGTATTTATTTTTCTGTATCGCTGGGTTACTGGCTAATACATTATTCTTATAATTTTTAACCTTTGGTAATCCCTTTTTTGTCAGTGTTTTCGTTGTTATTGTAACTAAAGAACTAGATGATTATGCCCTAGCCAATGTGGCTCAGTTGGTTGGAGCGCTGTCCTGCACGGAAAGGTGGCTGCATGTTCGATTCCCAGTCAGGGCACACACCCCGGTTGTGGTTTTATTCCCGGTCTGGGTCTGCACGGGAGGTGGCCAATCAATGTTTCTCTCTCTCTCTCTGAATAAAACAATAAAAACAAAACAAAAACTAGATGGCCATAATTTATGTGGACTAAAAATAATATTGAAAATATCCAGGCTATATCTAAAAACTGAAAAAATTTATACATATGATCATTTTAATTTAAACATCGGGTGGGGCAAAAGTAGGCTTACAGTTGTTCATATGGAAAATAATACAATAATACAATAATTTGTAAATAATAATACAGAACTAAACTCTGTGTTTCACATAATCACAACTGTAAACTTAGTTTTGCCCGACCCTGTATATATTAAAACATCTTGAATAAAATATTTGGCCACATACTATTGAAAGAAATTAAGATTTAAAATTTCAAATTTAATAGAATAAAAACATGAAATATCTAACTTTAAAATCACCTATCATGCAACAGACTGACAGATCTCAGAGGGAAGGAAGCAAGTGCACGGAGAGATTAACCAAAGAATTAATGTGCATATATGCAGAGCCCATGGACACAAGCAGTAGTGCAGTGAAGGGGGTGGGGCTGGACCTGCAGAGGGAGGCAGTGGGGGGGGGGGGGAGATGGGGGAGATCTGTAATACCATCAACAATAAAAATAAATATTTTTTAAAATAACCTAGAAAAACTATCTGGGGAACCCTTGAAATTCAGCAAAAACATTAATATTTTATTTATGAATAAGGAGGCAATTTAAAGGAAATAATATCAAATACCTTATTATCAGATTTAGTCAGAACCCTTTATCATGATTTATAATTTCAGTCCCAAAACTCAGAGGTTTTAGAAATATAATTCTGTTTGCAATTCAATTTCATTTGTATTACAAATAATTACTTCTTTTGATAACTTACTTGTCACTTAAGAAGTATAACTCCCTCGTTTGATTTGTGATCTATTGTTTTAACTGGGAATATATTAATGTAATGTAATATATTATGTTTTCAGAGAAGGTAATCCTTTGGAAAACAAGTCTACAAGTCTTGCTTGGAAAACAGAGTAATAGTCCATTTTTCCTTAGGATCTTCCCCCACCCCCACCCCAGTCTCTCAGGGTCATTTATGCCCACAGTTGTACTCCTCTAGCTCCACCCAGGCAAGAGAGGAACATTTTCTAGTCTTAAAGAAAACTTTCCATACCCATATTGTTTCTTTAATATTTTCTTATACTCCTGTCAACCATGCTAGCTTCTGATGCATATGCCTTAAAGATTTAATAAACTTTATTTTTAAGAAAAGTTTTAGATTTATAAAAAATGCTAAAATAGTACAGAGGATTCCCATATATCCTATGTCCAATTGTTTCTCCAATTATTAACGTCTTATATTAGTAAGATACATGTTTTAAGTCCATACTCTATTCATATTTCCTCAGTTTTCCATGTCTTTTTCCTGTTCCAGAATTTCATCCAGGATACCATGATGTGCATTTAGCTTTGAGGTATCCTTTTGCTTCCCCATCGCTGTGAGAGTTTTTTAGGCTTATTTTGTTTTGATGACCTTAGCAGTTTTGGAGAGTATTGGTCAAATATTTTGTGGACTGTCACTCTGTTAAAATTTGTTTGATTTTTTTCTTGTTATTAATCTGAGTTAATGCCTTCTGGGGAGGAAGACCACACTAGAAAGTTCATTCTCATCATAATATATCTGGAGCACACACCATCAATATGAATAGTCACTGGTGAAGTAAACCTTAATCATTTGGCTGAGGTACTGCTTTGTAGTGAAATTTTCTTTTCTATTCCCTCTATTCTCTAGAGAGAAGTCACTGTGCACAGCTCACTCTTAAGGAGTGGGGAGTTTGCACAACCTCTCTAAGGAAAGAATATCTACATAAAGTATTTGGAATTAGTTTGCAGGAGATATTTGTCTCTTCCACAATTATTTGTTGAGTATTTGTATGAGTATGGATACCTGGATATTTCATTTTTGCTTTGGGTTAGAATGCAGTGCTGGATTGTATGGTAAGACAAGTTTTTCTTTACAAGAAATTACCAAACTTGGATAGTTTTACAATATTTCCACCAGTAATGCATGAGAATTTGTATTGCTCCACACCCTCACCAGCAATTGGTATTACCAATTGGGAAAAAAAAATCTAACCATTGTAACTGGTGTGTAGTGGCATTTATTGCTGTTTAAATTTGCAGTTACCCAGTTATGAATAATGGTAAGCATCTTTTCATAAAAGAAAGCATATTTGCTTTTCATCTGTACATTTTCTTTGACAGGTGTCTACTCAGCTATCTGGCCCACTTTTAATGGGTTGTTTTCTAATTATTGCATTTAAATATTTTTTGGTATGTTTTGGATATGCCTCCTTTTAGACCTTGTATATATTTTGTTATAATTATACATAATTTTAAATTTTTTGGTATTATTACAAATATTTTTATTTAAAATCTTTAGTGTCCATCACTGATGCATAGCAAAATGGTTGACTTTTATAAAATAACGTACATCCTTGCTATACACCTTTATTAGCATTAGGCCTTTTTATGGTGATTCTTTGGGAAATGCTACATGGGCAGTTATGCAACTTAAAAACCAAGACAGTATTATTTTTTCCTTTACTGTCTACATATCTGTTATGTGCATTTTTTGTCTTATTATGCTACCTAGGATTTCCAATACAAATTTGAAAGGGAGTGGTAAGAGAGAACACCCATGCCTTGTTCAGTTTCTCACCTTTAACTTTATTAGCTGTTGGATCTCTGAAGACATTCTTTATCAAAGTGAGAAAGTTCTTTTGTATTTCTAGTTTGATTAGCATTTTTATAATAAATGAATGGCGCATTTTGTCAAGTGCTTTTTCTAAATGAATGTGACCAAAAATTTATTTTCTTTATCCTGTTGATCTGAAGGATCACACTGATCATTTTTTTTAATGTGTAACCAGACTTGCATGCCTGAAATAAATCCCACTTTGTCATAGTATATAATTCAGTTTAAACACTGTTGAAATCAGTTCCTAATATTTTGTTGAGGTATGTTTTTGTTTGTTCTTGCATCTGTGGTCATAAGAGATACTGGTTTGTAGATTTGTTTCTTGTGATGTCTTTATCTTGTTTTGATCTTAGGGTAGCTAATGCTGGGCTCATAGAATTTTTAGGAATTATTTTCTCTATTTCTATTTTCTGGAAAAGATTATACAAAACGGGTATCATTTGTATGCCTTTTGAACAAAACAAGAATTTATGTTTCTCTCTGAATATATTGTTTTCTATGGCAATGCTCACCACCTAGAGTCCTTGCCAGATGATCTAGATTGCATTAAAGAAATATCTTGGAATTATTTTATTCATCATTTACATTTTAAGTACATTTATCGACTCCTTAAAAATGTAAACATCTACATATTTTTAAATTCCATTACCAGACGCTTTTCTTAAACATTAGTATATCCTCAATGAGTAGCTCAGTACAGAGTCAACACTCAGTACCTAGTCATTGCCTCATGAGGGAACACACACACAAAAATAGACATCTGGTAAAATGTCTCAAGAACTGAAAGTAGAGTAGATCACTTAGTATAAAAGGAATAACTGTATGACTCTTCAATGCTTAATGAAAGCAGTGGGAGATCACCACTTGCAGACAGATGAGGCTTGGTGAAACATTTTATACCAATTTGCCTGCTGCAAATGAACAGGCTGAAAGAATTGTGGAACTGAATTTTCACCATATGCTGTGGCAACTAAACAGCTATACACATTTTTTTAAATGTCCCATTATCTGAACTAGGTCATTGAGAATGATAGGTGGACATTGGCATATTAACACTATAAGAAGAACACAATTCTCAAATTGTTGAAATCCTCACTGTCATACAAATAGATAATGAGCATGTGTCAACGTCACATTTAACTTAATGAGAGAACCAGCAGAATGGCAGGGCTCATTAAAATTAGATATGAAGAGCTAGGAGTTATACAGTCAGTGTGGAAAGAAATGTTGAAATATGATTGCTCGTTTCAAGAACTGTGAATAGGCTAAGAATTTTTTCCGACGTGCAAGCTAACATCTTAGCTTTGCTACAGTTTCATGGATGCTTGTGGAACACATGACAGTCCTTGGTCAAAAACAGAGGACAGTTAATTACTCACAGAAATATCAGTAATCAGAATATAGTGTTTTTTTGTACCAGTTGCATGAGCTCTAATACCAACTGATAAAATTTGGATATGTCAAGAAAAACTTGGCATTAGGCAGGTTTAACAGGCAGGGACAACTTTGTTTAAAACTAATGCAAAAGGATGGAAAAAGTCATTTCTAAGCACCATCCCCCTCTGGAAACCAGAGGATTATTTTTCTCTGCAATTTTCCTTGAGGAGCCAAAAGAAACTCTCTGCTCAATCCCCAGACAAAAAGTCAGGAAAGACAGCAAGCTATTGCATGGGGGAGAAAGACTGAACTCAACTGCACTGAAAGAAAAGAGGGCTGGCTGGTGAGTACATGGTGAGTTAGTGGAAAAGTGCTATAAGGTGTTAGCTGGAAGGTGATCAATGTGATCTAACCACCTGTTTGTTAATTGGTGCTTATCTAAATCAGGCTCTTACTCTCTCACAGAGCCTTTCTTAATCATTTCATTTAGAAGGGGTAGCTCTCAGGTCCTTGGGAAAGAAATTCCTAAGTTGTGAAATTGTCAAGAGGCTAGGAGAAAACACAGGTTTCAAAGGAGCAGAGAAAGAATTTATAATGACAAGTTTTCTAAAGTAAATGCTCCTAGACAGGGACCTATAGGCAGGGAGAATCCTGTCTATATGTATATACTCAAGCTGAGGGGCACCTTAAAGCAGCCTTAGTGAGATGACACCTTCACACAGCAAGTTCCATGACAGGAGAAGAATTCTGAGCTTAGAGATTCCCATTCTTCTGATAATGGGCAGTCATGTGTGCTCTTTGCTCTAAGAGAGGGAGATACTATCACTATCTTTCAAAGCTGTTAGTATACTTTCCCTTTCACTGTAGTCCAGAGGGGGAATGTCTCTTCCATCTCTGTTTACTCTACAAATCCTCAGAAAAGGTGATCTGGTATAAAGGGTGTGTTCCTCTCAGACTGTGTAGAAATGGGAAAGACCAGATACATAATTTTTCTCCAAAGTTAATTTAGTTATAAACCTAAAAAACGTGTTATGGGTAACAAAGCTTAATATCTTCGTTATCTTCTACATTAAACAGAAAAAAAAAATTAAGAAAACTTTTAAAGCCTCCTTAAATTAACCTCTGTCTCTCAGTAGTTTAAAACACATGTCCTATAAAAAATAAGTATTGAAAAAAAAGTTTCCTGAGAATCACATGACCCCTTGCTGGGCTTAGTAGAAAATATGGCAGTGTGACAAAAGGTCACACACTCATACATTTGTGGTTTTTTTCCCCATATTTGGTTCATTCTCAACAACAAAACCTGTGATCTTAAGTAGTAACTAAAGATTATTTCTAATCACAAATAAAGTTAGTTTGTTGTGTTTTTGTGCTAAGATTGTTTAAAATATTTCTGCCTTATTTATGGTTTTTTTACCCCATTTTTTTAATTTATTTTTTTAATTTTTCAATTACTTTTACATTCAATATTATTTTGTATTATTTTAAGATATACAGCACAGTGGTTAGAAAGTGATGTACTTAACAGAGTGGTTCCCCCATTGCTTCAAGTACCCATTTGACCCCACACTTAGTTATCTCGATAGTATTGACTATATTTGTGGAGGTTTCTCAGAAAATTTAAAATAAAATTGCCTTATGACCCAGGGATTCCACTTCTGGGAATAGATCCAAAGAAACCTGAAACACTAATTAAAAAAATGTATATGCATCTCCATGTTCATTACCACGTTATTTATAATAGCCAAGATATGGAAGCAACCCAAGTGCCCATCCATAGATCGAACAGATAAAATAGCTGTGGTACATTTACAGAATGGAACATTACTCAGCTGTAAAAAAAGAAGGAAATCTTACCTTTTGCAACAAAATGGATGGAACTAAAGGTTATTTTGCTAAGTGAAAAAAGTGAGAGAAAGATAAAAAGCTCATTTTTATAGGTAATGAAATTTAGATACATGTTTAATTAATAACATGCATATAAAATAAAAATTACAAACAATATTGTGCAACAACTGATACTAATTCAGCAGTGGCTACTTAAGGTAGTCTGGGAATTTATGACAATATTGTTTATATTCTATTTGAACTAATCCACTTACATAGATGCAACAAGCTGTGTTCATTAACATGCCTTGCTGTATATTTGATAAGTATAAAGTCATAGAATATTAAGATTACAAATTTAACTTCTGTCTTGTGGGGCTTTACAAAGCAGAGATTAATGTATTTTTTACCTGCTCTAAGGCTGGTTCTCCACAAGCAACAGAGCATGATCATGGAAATGAGAATATATTTTTTTAAACATATGTAAATAACTATATTATCATGCACATAATGGGACTGAGTAAAAGCTCTGTGTATATTATTGGCCATTGTTCTGAGGAGTTGGCAGATAAAGCCAGTAAATTAACAATAGATTCTAAAGAGTCATTTCTTTATGTTCCCTAAATGTTTTCTTATCTTATAATCTATATTATGATTTTCTGCAGACATATTTCATGCATTCTAAGAGATTTGTTAAAACTGATGTCATCCAAAGAGGGTTTCATTACAGTTTTCACATTGTCTGATACAGCTGAATGATAGATAAGAAATATATATACCTTTTCCCAAATGCCCATGAGAAAATATAGTATTAAAAACAATGTCTCACCTTTTTTGGGGTCTTTGCTTCCAAGATGAGAAGAAAGGAAAGAACAATAGTCATGCCGAAAAAGGGCCTCGGCCTCCCTAAGGAAAGGCCATTACAAAGTTTGTTATTTGAAACGTAATAAAGGTCACAGCCATTAGTGACACTCCAAACTGAGTGTCATTGATACCTTCCCAGTAGAAATGAGGCCCTTTTATGGAGTCACATGGAAAGCATTCCAGGGACCCAGGTATGGGAGGTGGTGATGTAGTGGTAAGGTTTACTGAAGCTGGAGCAAACACAAAAGACTGTCCCAGATTCAGCAGCACGGTCTCCTTTCTGTTCAGCCATGGAAAAAGTCCTACCTTGTTTTCATCAAGCCCTGTACAAAGTACAAAGTCCCAAGTTCAGTCCAGTTTAGTCCATGTCTGTCCCCATTCTGCTAGTCTGATCCTGGCTGGGCCATATGGTGCTGATAGGGCCACATGGGGGTTATGGGGAGAGAGCATGTGAATGAATGGGGAGAGCATATGCTACTGAGAGAGAGACAAAGAGAGAAAAAAACAAACGGACCCAGAGAAACCCAGAGAGAGAGCCAGCGAGTAAGAGAAGGAGAGCTTTTTGTTAAGCTTGGATGGTATTATGCAGGGCTTGGCAAAGACTAGGAGCTCTTTCAAAATAACCAATCAACTTCTCAATTTTTCACAGGCTGACTGTTGGGCCCTTCTCCTAACCAATCCATTTCATTTCCTAGATCTTTTAGGGTTTTATGTCCCTTATCCAATCCGATATTTTTCCCAGGCTAGACACCCCCCCTTATGATTGCCATCTCAGTTCCTACTGTGCCCAGAGTGGATGCACCTCCCACTGAACCGTCTTTGCTTCTACTGAGCATGTGCATAGTGAAGATGCAGCTTCCCAGTGAAGCAGGCCCAATATTGCATTCAGCTTCCCAGTTGATTATGATCCATGTCTGACTTATTTTGCTCCCTTTATTAATATCTAACACCACCAGGTGTGTTATTAATAAGCTAACACCACCAGCTGTGTGTGAACCTACATTAATATATGAGTTGTGTCAGTCACAACAAGGTATTTAGGAAATAACTCTCCTCACCCCTGTTTAGATCTTCTGGTGCTACCCCATAACTTCTGCTAAACCCCTTGTAAGGAGTTGAGTCCTTAAAGACAAGAAAAACTAGTCTCTGAGAAAAAATAAAAGGGAAATATACTTTATACTAAATACATACATCAAATTTCAAAATACATGATCACAAATAAGTTTCCCTAATCAATTCCATTTATTCCTATGTAATTAATTCAAATCCACTGGATTTTGTATCTGATTCTGATTCTGGTTTCCCAAAGTTATCTGTTTTTAGAAAGGAGCCCTGTAGGTCTTGACTCACTCCCTGCTACATAGTATGGTTATTTTTTTTAATGGCAATATTAGATCATACCAGATATCTATTTTTTCACGATATTAATAATCAAACGTACTTGCTGAAGTTCTTTTTCAATAAAATGGTCTTTTGATATTCCACCCTTACCTGAAACTCTAAGACTAAAGGTGAGGTGACACAGGTGAGAGGGCAGCAGAAACAAACTATTTATGAAAAAATATAAAGAAATGACTGATTTTGTTTAATTTTTTTCAGATAAACCATTAATGTCGACTTAGAGAAGAATATACTCCATGTTGACATATAAATAACTTTCTAAAAATTACTTGGTAAAATGATACAGTGTGGTCCTTACCAAATCCCCTGGGCCTGTTTGAAATATCTGAAATATATTCTTATTAATATCATTTTTTGTATAAAATAGATTCATCTTATTATATATAATGAGTTCTGGGGTAATTTTTGATAAAATTTATCCCATTATGGATTAAATAGACAGTGTGGTTAAGTACGAGTTAGGGAGTATACACAATCCTTGCTAATTTTCCTCTTGCTTCTGAGTGCCAAGCCAGGGTTTACAAGTTGAAGCAACACGTCTTTTGTTTTATAGAAATGTGGGAGAACAAAATACCATGTTTGGTGTTAAAACCACCTCCACAGTTTTATTTTTCTGAATGTTGGGTAAAGCAAAGGAAAAATAGAAAAAGGTTGAGGTGGACCGCAGGTGAATGAATGGTTTGGCGGGGAAGTCTCATTAAAGGTAACATCAGCTCCTACAGATATGAGAAACATGCATTCCTAACTTTAAAAAAATAATTTAAAAACATGATAAATATCAACTTAAAGTCAATAGGGTTATGAAATAAAATATAATGAAAAAAGAAACTTCTACTCTTTGGGCAAATTATACAAAAGTTAAATAATAACTTTTTAAAAATTTTGGTAAAATATACATATCATAAAATTTACCATCTTAACTATTTTGAAGTGCATAGTTCAGTAATGTTAAATATATTCATATAATTGTGAAACAGATCTCCAGAACTTTTTCATCTTGCAAATCTGAAACTCTATACCAAATAACAGCTTCTCATTCCCAGCTACCCATAATCCTTGACAACTGGCATTCTACTTTCTGTGTTAATTTTACTAGTCTAGGTACCTCATGTTAGTGGAATTATACAGTATTTATCTTTTGGTGAATGACTTATTTCACTTTGCCTAATGTCTGTGAGGTCATCCAAGTTGCATTGTGCACCATAGTTTCCTTCCTTTTAAGAATGAACAATATTGCACTGTATGAAGTATACTGTGTTTATTCATTCATCTGTTAAGACACTTGGGTTGATTTCAACTTTAGGCAATAGTAAATAATGCTACTATGGCCATGAGTGTACAAATATTTCTTCACGACCCTGCTTTCAACCTTTTTGGGTGTACATCTAGATGTGAAATTGCAAGATCATATAGTAGTTTTATTTTTAATGTCTTTGAGTAACCACCATATTGTTTTCCATAGCAGCCACACCTTTACATCCCCAACAAAGTGCATAAGGGTTCCATTCTCTTCACATCCCCACAAACACTTTTGTCATTTTCTACATTCCAAAGGTATCTTATCCTAGGTGAAAAAAGACAACAGACAGGCTCAGTTAAGGTAAAGATTGACCTTTGTCAGGGAAGATACCTGGCTAGGACATGACTACCCACCATGACTCACTTTTAATTAGGAACTTTTAATTTCAGACCATTCTGTGTAGTTACTTTCAGTCTCTAAGCCCACCATGGAGGCCTCCCCAGGGGTTTAGTACGTGACCTCTTTTTTGTCCACAAGAGTAGTGATAGACCAAAATAGAGGTTATGAAAAGGAGGATTAACATATAAATGTAATAAAACAGTAAGAAATTTGCAAAGGAAAAAACACACACAACATTATATGTTGAAGGAGCATAGTTTATTTTTTTTTATTTACCTTTTTAAATATATCTTTATTGATTTCAGAGAGAGGAAAGGAGAGGGAGAGAGAGATAGAAACATCAATGATGAGAGAGTCATTAATCAGCTGCCTCCTGCACACACCAACTGGGGATCGAGCCCACAACCCGGGCATTTGCCCTGAACGGGAATCGAACCCCGATCACCTGAATCCTGGGTTGACGCTCAACTGCTGAGCCACGCCCAGCCAGGTGAAGGAGCATAGTTTAAATTTCCAGGTTTAATTGTGGATAACGATAAACTTAAGTTTAGATGAGTTTGTTTTGGAAATTGGTCATGGCAAAAAACTGGCCCATTATTTTTGTTAGATTTCTGAATTTTTATCCTGAAAAATTGCCCATGCTGATAAAAATTATATGCTAAGCTATATATCATGTAAACATAACATCTGTCCATATTTTTAAACAAAAGTTATAATTATTTATGATTGGTCTTTTGGCACTTTTAGCATTGTGTCCCATTATTTATAATACAAATGGTCCATGACTATAAAAAAATAATACTTATAATATGTTAAAATATTCATCGTTATATTTTTCATGTAGAGAAAGTTCAAAGTGTTAATCTGTTTCTGTCTTTAAGAACAAGAATTAGTATGCTAACTATATGGTAAATTTAGTGGACACAGGAGTAAATAAACTTATTCAAGAAATAATGATTCATGAAATAACTTGGTAAAAATTTGCAAATCATAATAAAGCATCTCTTATGCTAAAGTGATGCAAACAAGAGTGAAGTGAAATATTTTTCTTAGATTCACAAAAAGATTTGCTCACAATGGTATGCAATATAGTTCAAATAAACGCATATTTTATAGTCAAAGATGCACATTGTGTTACCATTAAAAATCTTTTAGTTAATCTGGACTCCTCCTAATCAGAATACATGAAATAATATCTCATTTTCTACTCAGCGAAGCAGATCTTGAATATAGAAATTAAATTTTAAAGTGTGACTAATGCACTAGAGTCCCAACTCTGCCTGTGTCTCAGACACAATTTTCATCCATGTGCTTGAAATTTTTATAGCTTGAAATTTTAAATGGATTATTGTTATTTGCAGAAACATTTGTTTTTGTTTACTGGAAAGTATTTTAAAATAAGAATAATTAATGATCCTTTTCTGATTATTTCTTACTTAGAAATCATTTCTTGGTGGGCAGTGTTGTAAGGAATTCTTACATGATATGCAGTTAATATGAATTCTTTGAGCAGAGAAAAAATTCTGCATCATTTTTCAAATGCAAAAGACAAAGACAATCTTAGGGGAAAATTTGTTGTTGTTTTTGTTGGCCACATGTTTTTTCTCTAGTTCTTAGAAATGTCACTTAACTTTTAGTGTTCAGTGGCACCCCTTCTCTGGAACTCACTGAGCCTGGCAGCCTTGGCAGGAATCCTTGACAGCTTGTCAGGCCCAAGGCAAATGCACGTAATCATTCCTCAAGCAATTAATAATTAATTATTACTCATTAATCTTAAATGAATGGTAACTGGGAATAATCCAGTCTTTAAAATAAAAGAAAAAACACAAAGACATTGTTATTTCAAAAAGAACTTTTTTAGTTCAAGATTTTTACAAGTCAAACTAATCCTGGGGCTAATTGTGAAAATCAGTGAGGTAAAGAAGCACACAGGCATGCTTGAAGCCAGCCACACACGGTCCCAGCACCTCTCAACTCTTCCTCTTCCTCCTGAGGTTTAAATCACAAGACAACCTATCCTCCTTGGTACAACACACACACACACACACACGCACGCACGCACGCACACGCACACATGACCACCACCACCACCACCACCACAGCAGTTTTATTTCCTAGAAAGGCAAGTTTTCTCTTAAGAGGCTGAAAGAAGTGGCTTTCTGGAACACTGACACCTGAATGCTATTATCTACCTATCCTGTCAGAGATGGTTTTTTGTTGTTATTGTTTTCTGAACAGTAGACAGAGTTTCTAGTAAAATGAAGAAGAAAAGTCTGATGAAATAATTTTAATAAATGTGAATCATTAGATGTTATTTGTATTCAGTTTTGTTCCTTAGGTATTCACAGTGTCACCAGTTGTAATGACAATGTGTTGAATACTTACTTGATAGGGAAAAGCAAAAACACTTTTTTTTTTTTTTTTTTTACATTTGTAGAAATGTTGAAAAGAAGGGGGGAGGGAGGTCCTTCAAAACTATTGAAACTAATCATAGTCCCCAGTGCTGGGGGAGATAATGCTTCTTCTGCTCATGTAGAAATCATTTCAGAATTCTAAATGCAGGAGGAAAATAAACCCTTTACAATCAGTTTCTGTATATAACAAAAGAGGCTTGCAAATATAAATATTCATCGTTACCCATATCTTCTCTATCATAATATATGTTATTTTGTAAGGCATGGTTCTCTCCAGTGATGTTGCACCGAATGAAAGGGTTAAATCTTGTAAGTTCCACTTTATCTTCCCCCTATTACCTACTTCTCCAATCTTAGCCCATTAGGTTTTGCATTGCAATGTTGATTCTTCCATTTTTGCCCAAATTCTGTTTTGTTAATTTCCATCTTCCAAAACCCACTCTTTTCAATTCTCTCTAAAATCTTATTATCTCTTTAAAATATGAGTTGAAATGATTTTTTTGTTTGTTTTGTTTTGTTTCTGCTCAGGGGAATTTAAACATGGAAATGCCTTTTTATGGCTTTAATATATAATAAAATAAATATAAAATATATTATTTTACCCTATATGACATATTACCTTTAACTTTTCCTCAAGAAGGTCATTTTATTTTAATGCATATGTGTGTGTTTTTCCTTTGGGAAACCCTGTGTGGTATAGAGGAAAATAATCGATTTAGAGGCCAGTGAGTTTGTTGCTGGTGGCTTTTCTATTGTGATCCCAGAACATACTTTCTATATTAGTGAATGAAAACCATGTAACTTAAACATCAAATCAATAGTGGGATGGCAATACTTCTTATTAAGCATGATTAATAAAACTGCAAATATATATTAAAACACTTTGAAGACTGAGAAGCACAACAGAAATTATCATTGTACCTTTATCACAGCCTTTATCACACATCATTTCCCAATACATTGTTCTCACACTCACCTTCTAAATTTCCATCAAGTTAGATAAATAAAATAAATAAAAAGTATCTCTAAAGTCCAAGCAAAAAAATCAAGGATCTAAACAAGGGAGACACTTGACTCACTTTAAAAAAGTGCCTATTTTTCTCAAAAACAGCAGAAGCATACAGACAACATTTCAAATACTGATTGTACTTTTTATTACTATTGAGCCTAAGTAAGTTTTTCAAATGTTTATTAACACTAAGTTTATTATTTGGTTAATTTGGTGTTTAATCAAATTAGATATGGCACATTCATACTATAGACTAGTATGTGGCCATTCTAATCTTATTCTAAGTTTATATATATATTGGTTAAGGAAAATACTAACAAATAATTTTGTGATTAAAAGTAGACTGAGAAACAATATTTTCAATATAAATATGTTGTAAATTTTATCTATATATTTATGCATTAAAAATTCACTCAGCATAGTAAGAATAAGTAATTTCATGTCTTAATTTTGCATCTGTACTTATATATTTTGCACAATGCATGGTTATTATAATCACAAATATTATTAATATTATTAAGTATCGATATTATTCTTATTTTTTATATCTTTATTGATTTCAGAGAGAGGAAAAGAGAGGGAGAAAGGGAGATAGAAACATCAATGATGAGAGAGTCATCGATTGAGCCCACAACCCAGGCATGTGCCCTGACTGGGAATTGAACCCCAATTGCCTGGATCCCAGGTCGACGCTCAACCACTGAGCCACGCCCAGCCGGGCAAGTATCAATATTATTAATATTTAAATTGGCATTAATATTTTAAATAGGCATACATATAAAAATGTACATGAAAGTATTTAGAGCAAACTATCAATAGAAATTACAAATTTATGTCTGATTTCATTTTTTATAAAGACAAATTTTTCAGTTTTAGCTCTGATATATAATATTTAATTTTTTTTAAAAATTAGTAAGATTTAAAATAGACTTTATTGGTTAATAAATGTAAATAACTAGGAGACTATGTAAATCTCTTGTTAAGAACTGAAAGCTTTGAAATGAGACTGAGAATTGAAATGCAGAGTTCTAATTCAGCATTTTTCAAACTTTTTCATCTCATGGCACACTAAATTACTAAGATTCTGCAACACAACAAAAATATATTTTTTGCCAATGTGACAAAAAATAGGTATACTTTTGATTCATTTACATGGGACAGCTATTGTGTTGGCTGTTATTTTATTATTTGGCAACCTAAGGGAAAAGAGGTCATTGCCCCTGATTAAATAGTTAGGTATTGCATATTTTAAAAATTCTTGCAGCACACTAGTTGAAAATCCCTATTCTAATCTATCTATATTTGCATATACAGTGTACATATAAAAATCAATGAAGTATGAAAATAGCAAGCAAGTCACTTGAGAACAATTAAAGAAATTTTGTAAATGAAGGCATTTAAGGAAACGGTTCTAATTTTATTGGAGGTTTATTTTTTTACATGTGCATTATTCTTAATTCTAAACATTGTTGATTGATTAAATTATCTTTACCCCCATTATATGTTCTTGCCTCCTTTGTCAAATATTAATTGATCATAGAGGCATGGGTTTATTTCTGGGCCCTCTGTTCAGTTCCATTGATCTCTGTGTCTGTTTTTATGCCAGGACCATGCTACTTTGATTACTATGGCCTTGTAGCATAGTTTGACATCAGTTAGTGTGATTCTTCCAACACAGTTCTTCTTTCTCAAGATTGCTGTGGCTATTAGTGGTCTTTTGTGGCTTCATATAATATTTGTTCTAGTTCTGTAAAATAATCCATTGGTACCTGGATAGAAATTTGTTGAATCTATAGATTGCTTTGGGTAGTATGGACATTTCAATGATGTTAATTCTTCCAACCCATGAACAGGGTTTATGCTCCCACTTATTTGTATCTTCTTCAATTTCTTTCATCAGTGTCATAATTTTCTGAGTACAGCTGCTTTACATCCTCAGTTAAATTTATTACTAGATATTTTTTATGTAATTGCAAATGGTATAGTTTCCCTTTCTGCTAGTTCATTATTGGATATTTATTTTGTACCCTGCTACTTGATTGGATTTGTTTGTCATTTCTAGTAGTTTTTTGATGGAATATTTAGGATTCTCAATATACAGTCTCATGTCATCTGCAAATAATGACAGTTTTATTTCCTCCTTTCCAATTTGGATGACTTTTATGTTTTCTTCTTGTCTGATGGAGGTGGCTAGGATTTCCAGTACTATGTTGAATAAGAGTGGTGAAAGTGGGCACCGTCTTGTTCCTGTTCTTAGGGGAAATGGTTTTAGTTTTTGCCCATTGACTATGATGTTGGCAGTGGGTTTGTCACATATAGTCTTTACTATGTTGAGTATGTTCCCTCTATTCCCATTTTGCTCACATTCTCAGACTCTATCACATGAATATAATGAAAATAGATTGCTTTGTGTGTTTTTTTTAATTGTCTCTGAGGTCATCATATTAAATCCTTATATAATCTTTGTGATCTAGGCAGGACAGGTGCGTTAGCTCACTTCTTTTGATGAGAAAATGTATAGGGATTATTTGGTTGAGGTATGAAAGCTTAACCCATATCATTCATAGTAAATTACAAATTATTACAAGTTTACATTATTATTCTTTAACATCCTGTAACTTGTGTATATTACTTGTGCCACTGTCCACAAAGATTTGCATTTTATTATTCACTTAATTAACATGAAAATTAAGCATGGAGATCACATTATAAAATAAATTAAATACTATTACAACATTAAACCTTAAATGAATACTGAAATTTAGAGGTTTGCTATTAATATTAGAAATAAAGCACACTAGTCACATTGTTAGATAAAGTATATACTAAAAGCACATTAAATCTCTTAATGCAAATTGGACTGGACTGAAATTGACATTGTAAATACTATAAACAAAATAATATTTTACTTTCTTATTCATGTGTTTCATTACACGTACTTGTAAATCATAATTACAAATCTACTTTTTTATGGAATTGACCCACTGAAAAAATTAATAATAATGGTATTCAGAGAATCAAAATCATTGCATCTTTGGAGATTAGAAAATAATAAAGTTGATTTCTTTCTCAGCTGACATATCACTTTTTAGAAAATGGTGAATATGTTTAAGAAAATTATATTATAAAATATTTCATAATATTATATCTTCTATTTACAACTTTGTTAAACAAAATGTTTTTTTTTATTTTATTAAAAAATAAAATCAAGATAGTAGAATGCTTTAAAACAATACTGTAAAATACATAAAGACAGAAAAATTAAAGAAATGTGATATATTACAAAATAATTTAATTCTTAAATGCACTGGGAAAATGTAAACATAATTTTACTGATTTTATTATATACATGTATTTTTCTTCAATTTATATGGGCAAAGCTGTTAAAATTATTTCTATGAAACATAATTCTGTTAAATTTTCATTTTTTCTTTTAATTTGATAATATTTTTTGTGTAAATTTATTAAAATGTGAGATAAACTATGTATTTCCATTTTCACTGGAAAACTTTTTTTAAAAAAATGAAAGGGAGGCCCTGTGCGGATTGGTACTGGGGACATGGGGAGAGCTCAGGGAGCCTAGCTGCCCCGCGTTTGTGCACCAGGCCTGCAGGATGCAAACCCACGCCAGGGGCAGGGCCGACTAGACCCCCGCAGCCCTGGCCGTGGGACCCTCCCCACCTCCCCTGCGTGCAGCCCTGCGCAAGGCGCCGGCCCAACCTCGCCTCCTATTATTCTTAGCAACGTAGGTGTGACGGTTCCCTGCCGAAGGTGCTGCACCTACAGAGGCGCACATCTGCTCAGGGCTTGACACTGGGTGGCGCCCGAAGGGGCTGCGCGCACAAGCACTTCTTACAGTCACTTCACTGAAGAAAGTTTCCCCGGGCCTGAACTCATGGTTTCGGATCACTCAAGCTGAACAAGACCAGCTGGCTCCTCATTCCCTGACACTTAGAATGAAGACAAACAGGGGCAGGGGAGGAAGCAGGCGTGTCTTCCCGGAGGTGGCTTCCATTCTTCTCCCCAGCCTCTCCTGCGGCTCGTGGGGGCGGGTGGGAAAGGCTCTGGGTCGGCGTCCTGCTGCGGGAGAGCTTCAAACTGCTGGGCTGGGTGGAGCAAAGATTAATAAATTGAAAGTGGCTGCTCTTGAATGAAAAAACTGCTTCATTTAAAAAAAATGTATACTTCCCCCATGTTTAGAAAGGTATTAAACAAAATTGATGGACACTTTAAAAATGAGTGAATCATACCTGGCCGGTGTGGCTGAGTTGCTTGGGCTTCGTCCTGCGCAAGGAAATGTTGGGGTTAGGCGCCTGGTCAGGCCGCACACTGGGGCTGCGGCTGGATGTGGGCAGGGGACCTGCAGGAGGCAGCTGACTGATGTCTGGATCTCAGCTCTCACATGATGTTTCTCTCTCCCTCTCCCTCTTCCTTCCTCATTCTCTCTAAAAAATCAATGAAAAATCTAAATAAAAATAAAATAAAATAAAACATAAAATAAAATAAAATAAAAAGTGAATCAATATGTCCTTCAAAGGGGAACATTGAATTGTTTAAAACATTTTTCCGTTGTGAATCATATCACTAAAATAATTGCAGTAATTTTACTTTACATTTTAACTTTTAATTTAGAAATAATTGTAGTCCCACAAGAACTTGCAAAAATAGTGAGAGAGGCCATATACCCTTCACATACATTCCACCAAAGCTAGCAACTTCCCTAATTAGAGTACAATACCAAAACCAGGACATTCATATTGATACAGTGCAATTAACTGGAGCATAGACATTTCTCAGATCTCACCAGTTTTTATACGCACTCACTCTGTTTGTGTGTTTGTCAGTATTTGTGTGCTGTGTAGGATCTATGAAACTAAAGTATGCAGGTGATTACATTTCATGGAACAATAGCTTAAGATAATAAAATAATCTAAGAATCATTATTGTAAACTACAATTTGAAATTCATTTTTTTTCATCTTTATTGTTGATAATATTACAGATGTCCCCCCTTTCAAACCTCAGAGAAATATTTTAATGAAGAATAATAATTATGTTAAAAATACTTTTTGTTTATTTGGTGTGATAAAGAAGTATTATTTATTGTTTGAATAATCTGCAAATAATTACCTTTAATAAGATTGCTACTCTATTATATCAAGAAGTAAAGCACTCACTGATCAGTGTGTCTAAGTGGTTAGAATGCACCCTGGTACCACAGGGTCATAGGTACCTCGGTTGCAAGTTCAATCCCAGGCCCCGGTTGGGGTGCGTGTGGGAGGCAACCAATTGGTGTGTCTCTCTCACATCGATGTTTCTCTCTCACTTTCTCTCTTTCTCTCTCTCCCTCCTTTCCACTCTCTCTAAAACTCAAAGGAAAAAATAACTTCCAGTGAGGATTAAAAAAAAAAAAAAAAAGTAAATAAAAATAAGTAAGGTGCTAATTTTTGTTGCCATAAACAGTATGGTTGATGATTAAAGTTGAAACAACCTATAAACAATATAAAAGAGAATTTTCTAACAAAAATATGTTTTTAAAATTCTGTATATTTTGTCACCCTTCCCCAAATCTGTTGGCCAGAAAGAGAATATCAAATTATAGATTTCATTTGGTAATATTTTGTTTGAGGGAAATCTATTAAGACTTGCTGTATAAATTTGGTAGTATAAAAATTTATGGATGCGAAAAATTTAAAGTAGGGTAGCTGAATGGAGAATGAGCATAAAGTACCAGAGATTTTAAATTATCCTAAAGTACCAGAAATTTTTAAACTTGAAACCTATATAATCTTATTAAACAATGTTACCCCAATAAATTTAAATAAATAAATAAATAAACAAACAAATAAATAAATATAAATAAATTACTAAACTAACCAAAGTTGTATCCTTTTGAATGAAATATTTGTACTTTTCTAACTATGATATTTGATTGTTTTGTTTTTAGAGCAAAAAACAGGAAGGTTAAATATCTTTGTGTTTGTATAATTTATTTATATACCCAATGCTATCTCTAGAGTCAATTCAATTTGAAAAACCAAGCAATAACTTTTTGGTATTTCTGTAAGTAAAAATGTATTTGATTTTCACCTTCAGGTTTATGTTGAGATCTTTCCAGTCTTAAATCTGCTATTTAAAGCAAATTCCTCTGAAAGCTTCTTAAAAGAATGCATTATTCCCTGACATCTTGAATCTTTATATGATTCAAGTTTCTTCATTAAAGTTTGTCTGCAGCTTTTATATTGTGGATAAATATAATATTATTGGCTTACATTTCTCTTCTTTAAATGTCTATAAAATGATTCTAATATCTCCTGGCATAAAATAATGTCAAAAATTATGAAAATGATTTGATTTTCTTATTGTTATATTTAACTTGATATGTTTGCCTGCAGGCCAAAGAAAAATAATTTTTTTTTGGTAAACAATAATTTTATCATCACATTTCTCATTGTTGGCCTTCTGTGTCACTTTTCTACAGTAAAGGGATACTTTTTCAATATGTAGTATTCAGTAAGCTTTTTGTTTGGTTTTTATTTTTAAATTTTATTTATTATTTATTTATTTATTTATTTTTATTTTAGAGAGAGGACTGGAAAGAGAGAGAAGAACATTGATACGAGAAACATTGGTTTGTTCTCTCCCACACGCAACCCAACCGGGGATCAAACCCACAACCTGGGTGTGTGCCCCGACAAAAGTTGAACCCACCATGATTTGGTGTACAGAATGATGCCCCAACCAACTGAGCCCCTAGGGCTTATTTATTTTTAAATTAAATTTATTGAAGTGATATTGGTTGATAAAATTATATAGGTTTCAAGTGTATAATTCTGATACAACATCTGTATCATTGTGCCTGCCACTCAAAGTCAAATCTTCAGTCGACATATATTTGACCCCCTTTACTCATTGCTACCCCCACCTTCCTCTGATAGCGTCATGCTGTTGTCTGTGTTTATGAGTTTTTGTTTAACTTTCTTATTTGTTCCCTTATTGCTCTCAGTTTTATATCCCACATGAGTGAAATCATATGTTTCTTAACTTTTTCTGTCTGACTTATTTCACTTAGTGTGATAGTCTCAAGATCCATCCATGTTGTCCCAAATGGCAGTATTTTGTCTTTTTTATGGCTGAGTAGTATTCCATTGTGTACATGTCCCACATCTTCTTTATTCAGTTCTTTATCAAAGAACACCTTAGTTGTCTACATGTCTTAGCCGCTGTGAATAATGCTGCAATGAACATAAGGGTGCATATATCTTTGCAAATAAATAGTTTCAAATTTTTATGTAGATACCCAGAAGAGGATTTGCTGGGTCATAGGGTAACTTGATTCTTAATTTTTTGAGGAACCTTTATACTGTTTTCCATAGTGGCTCTACCAGTTTATGTTCCCACAGCACTGAATCAGTGTTTCTTTTTCTCCACAACCACTCCAACACTTGATATTACTTGTCTTGTTGATAATAGCCTTTCTAGCAAGTGTCAGGTAGTATCTCATTGTAGTTTTGATTTGCGTTTCCCTAACAGCTAGTGTAGATGAGCATATTTTCATTTATCTGTTGGCCATTTGTATGTCTTCTTTGGAAAAGTGTTTAAGTCCTCTGCCCATTTTTTTATTGAATTGTTTTATTGGGTGTTTACTTGTATGAATTATTTAAATATTTTGGATATTAACCCCTTCTCAGAGGTATAATTTGCAAATACTTTCTCCCATTTTATTGGTTCCCTTTTTGTTTTGTTGATGGTTTCTTTGCCGTGCAAAAGCTTTTTAGTTTGATATAGTTTCAAAGTATTTTCTCTTTTTATATATTTTTTGCAATAGATAAGGATAGTTGGAGCAGCAATGAGAGAGGGTAGGGTAAATGAGGACCAGACTGTGGGGAAAATATGAGGATTGAAAGACATTTTATTGTATGTTTGTAAGATAATATAAAAGAGTTACCAGGAAAGGCAAAGTTGAAGACACAGGAGACAGACATAATAATTATCCATTTATAGATAAATTTGTAGAAAGGGTCAATTCTTGGAAATAGTTGAAACTTAGTGGCCAGGATATACTGTCTTCTAATGGAATGATAATGAAGAAGAATGGATGGATAACTTGAGAATGGTGAAGATTATGAATAACTAATTAATCAATTGAGAGAACAATCAGGTGAAGGCAATGTAGAATCATTTTCTGGCGGCAATAAGAACTCTGTTTTAGTTGAAGATACTTTGTCTTAGAAGTAGCCTGCATGATCAAAGATTAGCTAAAGTATCACTCAAAGGCTTAGGTGTAATATCAGAGAAAACATCACAGGTCTGATACATATATAGGATGAAATATATGGTCATAAGAGTCAGGAGTATAATAAGTAACTTCATTTAAAATTTATTTTAAGATACTTTTTTTTTCATAGGTGCCATTGCTCAAAATTTTTGAAAAAGTATACTCATTATCTATTTGACTTAGGTTTACTTTATCAGCAGATTTCTCTATTGGAAAATGACTTAAATAGACACATACATATTAATACTACATTTTATTTCCTGAAGAAGAAAGGAAATTGTCTAAGTCATTTTTCATATGCCTTTATATAGCCCTGTAGGCTAATTATCAAATGAATCTATCACAATGACTTCATCACATCTTTAATTTTGTATTATTTTATAGGTTAGACACAAATACAGATTATATTATATAGTTATAATTCCAGTATATTTATCTGTAGATATACTAATGTACTATTTTATGGAATTAGCACAATAAACCTCCCTTAATAAGTATAGAAATGCTTTAAGATAGTAATTTCTCATTTAATACATAATTAACCAATAAATATGACAGAAGAACATTTTATTTGAGTCCCAATAATTAGTGATTTTATATTTATATGACTTGATAAATGAGATAGATTCTTTTACTGCTGGTGATAATTTCATTCTACAGTTTGGGCAAGTTCAGAATTTTATAGCTCCTTCAGAGTCACTAAATCCTAGTTTATCACTTTAAACATTAATCTGGACACGAGGGTCGGATAATCTATTGGGGGAGGTGAGCTACTTTCAAGAGAAATGAATGATATTTGGTTAATAAATCTAGGAAAAAGATGAATTTACTAGGGTTTCCTTCACTCTATGTCTTCATTCCCCATTGGGAAAAGAAAATCTGTGCTCAACTGAAGATAGATGATTTTCTATATATCACAGCAGTATTTTTCATTTCAGCCCATTTTCTAAGCAGAGAGTCTGACATAGATAGGAATGGTCTTGACTTCTTATGTAAAAATGCCCTCTGAGTAGCACAGGTTACTTTCCACATTGAAAATTTTTGCAAATTTAAACATGTTATATTAAGCCAGGGTATAATACTGTTCAGTTGTTCAGCTAAAAATAGGGCAATGATTCATATGTATAGAATGTTATGTCTCTTCCTCTAGGTTACCTGTGTTTTTTCCTTGTGAAGTAGTTCACCATGTATGTCTATAATATAGTTTAGTGTTCAGAATAATTTTATTTGGGCTTATATTTTGCACCATCTCTTGGACTTTAACATCTTTAAGCCTCAATTTCTTCATTTATAATAAAGATATAATGACTATATCCACCATGTAGGCTCACAGTGAGTTTTAAATCTCATTCATAGTTACTACTCAGAAAACGTTAATAGTATTCTTAGAGATGCCAGTAAATAAATGACATTTTCTGTTTTAAAATTGTTTTCTTCTTCAATTCTATTCAATTTTGTTTCATTTTCATATACAGACTGAATCAAATGTGAACAGGTAACATCTTGAAGGGCAGTGATAAATGGCCATTTCTCTTTTTTATAAACTTGAATCAACACACATGTACTTTTTGCATACACTTCTATAGTTTACATAGTGCAGACTGTGAAATGGTTAAAAAGACTTCTTTCACAGCAGCTGTTTCCATCAGAAGGGGTCTATAATCAGATGGATCAGTCAATAGAAGTATTGTGAGAATGAGGGATTTAATGTGGAAATATGAACTTAAAGAAATGCAGGACAAAAATGGGAGACTTCTGTAATACTGTCAACAATAAAAAAAAGGGTGGGGGAAATAAAATGTAACTACAAAAAAAAAAAGTCATGGACATAGTCATAGCAACCATCAGGTGAATCTGGAGACTCAGAAAGACACTGCACACAGACCATCACGTTCTCTGTGCTGTTCCCTTTGAAACTCCGCCAGTCGGTCTGGTTAGAGCTGTAAGCCACATGGAACTCAGTGTAATAGGACTTCAGGTAGTGTTTGGCCCCTGTGAACAAGACATCCCTTTGCATGTCCACCTGCAATATATCAAAGCCATTGGACAGAACTGTCCTTGTCAACAAGTCACATACTACCTTAATTCATTGAGCAACCAGTTTTCATCAGAACTAAAGAGCCCCACACCTGAGGTCTTTGCAAACTAGTACAATGCAATCCATATTTGAGTACAAAGGACTCGAACTTGAGTCCCAGCATAGCCACTAACTGTGTGTGATGTTGCGAAGTTAGTTAACCCCTCTGTGTCTTAGTTTTAGTTTTTTCAACTGTCAAATGGGATATTACTAGAAACAACCTCACAGGGTTTATTTTAAGTATGGTATGTACTTAGAATAATGCCTAGCACCTAGTAATTGTTATTTCCCCTAACACCATTGCAAGAATAAGAACAATAAGAATAAATGATTAAATCAGTGTCACTTATTATTTTTAAAAATGTAGGAGGGGCTGAGAAGTGAAACCCTGGAAAGGAGAAGTCAGAGGTTCAGAGTAACAGTCACTATATCTGCCTGGAATATCACTAGTGGTGGATAAGCTGGAAATTTTAGGAAAAAAACAGAAAAAACCTGCATATATAGAAGCTGAATGGGAATCATGAAAAGGGAACTGGTGAATATCTGGAGCCTTTTAAAAAGCTTTAAGAACATAGCTTCCTCTGTGAAAACCATGGCCTCTAGGGGAACTGTCACTTTTATAACTCTAGGAAGCAGGAAAAATTATGTTATAGTTGTCCCTATTTATCATCACAACTATGTACCACAGCGTACCAAAAATAATGATTTCTGCTTCCGTTCTGCCTTACAAATATTGCTGGGCTCATTTCTTGGCCAAGTCTAAAAATCTGAAACAAATGGGGAGGGTATTAAGTAAAAGGATTTACCAGCCTCTGATAGAGATGGTAGTGCCAAGTTGGCAACTTGCTATCCATCACTTTTGTATAAGAGGAGGAATTATCTTTCTGACCATGTCAATCTGAAAAATTATTTAAAAAAAGGAAGATAATCTTTCCTAAAAACATGGTAAGTAAACATCTTTTCTTAAAAGTATAAAAACTAAAATACTCAAAAAGAGTGTTTTTTTCTAAAGCAATAGGTACCTATTAAAAAGAAAGAAATAAGCCTGGCCAGGTGTGGCTCAGCGGTTGAGCATTGACCTAGGATCCAGGCGCTCGGGGTTCGATTCCTGGTCAGGGCACATGCCCGGGTTGCAGGCTGCAGCTGATCAATGACTCTCTCATCATTGACGTTTCTATCTCTCTCTCCCCCTCTCCTTTCCTCTCTCTGAAATCAATAAAGACATATTAAAAATAAATGAAAGAAGAAGAAAGAAAGGAAGGAAGGAAGGAAGGAAGGAAGGAAGGAAGGAAGGAAGGAAGGAAGGAAGGAAGGAAGGAAGGAAGGAAGAAAGGAAGAAAGGAAGAAAGGAAGAAAGAAAGAAAGAAAGGAAGAAAGAAAGAAAGAAGAAAGAAAGAAAAGTAATTTGGTATACTGAGGATATTGATACAGGCAAACCTAATGTATGAGTAAAATGGCTGAAAAAAATATTTATTTTCTAATAATTACATAAGCAGAAACCGAATTATATGGATCATGGGTAAAACTACACAAACACATTTTCCTTCATCTTAAAATTTTAATTAAAAATAAGAATTTATTTAATAATTACTGCCCACTAGTATGAGATAATAAAGGCCTAGAAGCAGAACAAAACTAGCAGTAATTTGAAAGATATAACCATGCCATGAGTGCTGTGACTTGGTTGGTTGGAGTGTCTTCCCATATACACAAAGGTCATGGGTTCCATTCCCAGTCAAGGCACATACTCAGGTTGTGGGTTTGATCCCCTGTGGGAGTGAGTTTAGGAGACAAATGATCAATACTTCTCTCTCATATCGATGTTTTTCTCTATCTCTCTTTCTCTTTCCCTTCCTCTTTCTCAAAAGTCAATAAAGTTAAAAAAAAAAAAAAATATAACCATGACCAGATAAAGAGACACTATTCTTATGTCAAAAGATTTATTCATTCAAAAACTAAAAATTGCAAGTAATAGGTCCATGTGTTATTTTAGTTTTTAACATATGTGCATATATTAGTATAAAATATATTATGTATATAGATTTCCTTCTATGATATTACTTAACACATTCTCATATATATATATGAGATGTATATATATGTATGTATATATATATTTATCCACTGATCATACTCATACTATGCTAGGCTGAGCCCCCATCATCTATTTCCAGGATTATTGAAATATCCTCCTAACCTTTTTTTTTTTTTTTTTTTTTTTTACTTTTACCCTTGCCTTCCCACTACACCCTTAATTTCAGCCCATCAAGCAATCTGAATTACTTAGATCATGTTTTTACTCTACTCAAAATCCTGCCATGGGCCTGTCCCACCTCACTCACAGTAAAATAAACTATTTACAATGACCCTCTTTATCTTCTTCCACCCAACCAGTTGTCTCCCAGATGTAGCTTCTTAATAATCTCTCTCTCTCTCTCTCTCTCTCTCTCTCTCACACACACACACAAAACACCTTTTTAATTTTTTCTCCAACACTGCAGGCATGCTCATGCTTCAGGGCTTCTCACACGGAACCTTGTTTCTTCTCACAAGAAACTTATCCCTGATATTCACAGCCTGTTCACCCTTCTGTTCAGATCCTTGCTCATATGATCTAATCTGGGCCCCTAACAAAAATGACCAACAATCACCAAACACCTAAATTACACATAACTACCTGTTACTTCCCTGAATAATCTATGTCCTTCACACATTTCATCACCTAACATGCTGTTTCTTTGTGCTAATTTCATAGACCTCACTCTAGAAGAAACTCTTTGAATTCCTTAGCTTGCCTTCTTTTCTTTCTTTCCCTTTCTTTCTTTCTTTCTTTCTTTCTTTCTTTCTTTCTTTCTTTCTTTCTTTCTTTCTTTCTTTCTTCTTCTTTCTTCTTTCCTCCCTTCCTCCCTTCCTCCCTCCCTCCCTCCCTCCCTCCCTTCCTTCCTTCCTTCCTTCCTTCCTTCCTTCCTTCCTTCCTTCCTTCCTTCCTTCCTTCTTTCCTTCTTTCTTTCTTTCTCTTTCTTTCTTTCTTTCTTTCTTTCTTTCTTTCTTTCTTTCTTTCTTTCTTTCTTTCTTTCTTTCTTTCTTTCTTTCTTTCTTTCTTCTTTCTCCTTCCTTCCTTCCTTCCTTCCTTCCTTCCTTCCTTCCTTCCTTCCTTCCTTCCTTCCTTCCTTCCTTCCTTCCTTCCTTCCTTTTGTCATTGCTATATCCCCAATAGTTAGAAAAGTACTGGGAAAATAGGAGGCACTTAATGAGTATTTATTAAATAGACTAATGAATATCAACAAAAATATATAGTATTTGGAAATCTTGGTAAAATTTAGTATTATCATAACAAACTTTTAAATACTTCCACAATAAAACCTTTAAGTATGATTTTGATAACAGAATTGTCATCAAATTATGGACAGGATAAAATTTATAATGATGACTTCTACACCATCATATTAGTATTGAAACTCAGTGATTTCTAAAAAAAAATAACTGCCCAAACGAGCCATCTCAACACAAATCTGAAGTCAATCAGGTTGTGATAGTCACATATTACTACTGAATACTGACAGAGATAGACATTTCTTCCATATGAACATTTACCTAAAAATATTGTGTTTGTTTTAATAAAATGTTCAAATATATTTCTGTTAACATTATCCCAAGGTAAATGTGAATAAGCTTTTGAGTCAAAGTAAAATGAAAGAATTGAGCAGGAATGACTTTCTGACAGAAACAAGTGTTAAGTGTTAAAAGCAATGGAACTTTCTATCTGAAACACTTAGGTTTTATGTGAAAATTATAATAACCCTGTCTGCTAAATTAAAGAATAGAGAGTAGATAAAAGCCTTTAGATTACCTTAATATTAAACTATGAAATTGCTGCAGTATATGGTAGTGTTATGCTTTTTTAAGAGAGAGAGGAAGGGAAAGGGAGAAAGAGGTGGAAACATCAATGACAGGGAAACAACAATAGGCTGCTTTCTGCACACCCTTACTGGGGACTGACCCAAGCATGTGCCCTGACAGGGAATCAAACCGGTGACCTCTTGGTTCATGGATTGATGTTCAACCACTGAGCCACACCACTCAGGCTGGTAGTGTGTGTTTTTTTTAAGTTTTTGAGAAACATTTATACTGTCTTCCATAGGAGCTGTACCAATTTACATTCCCACCAACAGTGACAAGTGTTCCCATTTTTCCACTCCTCAACACTTGTTATTTCTTGTCTTTTATAATAGCCATTCTATCAGGTATGAGGTGATATCTCATTGTGATTTTGATTTGCATTTCCCTCAAGAATAGTGACATTGAGTATCTTTTCATGTATGTGTTGACCATCTATACATATTCTTTGGGGAAAAAAAACCACAAATGTCTATTCAGATTCTTTACCCACTCTTTAAAAATTTATATTGTTTGTGTTTTTTATTTGTTTCTTTGTTTTTTACTTTTGAGTTGTATGAGTTATCTATTTTTTATATTCACCCCTTATTAGATATATGATTTGCAAATATCTTCTCCCATTCGATATGTTGCCTTTTCATTTTGTTGAGGTTTCTTTATATAGATGCTTTAATTTGACATGGTTCCACTTGTTTACTTTTACTTTTGTTCACTTTGATTCTGGTGTCTATATATATACATATATACATATATATCACTAAGACCAATGTCAAGATGCTTGCTGCCTGTTTGTTTTAGGAAATTTATGGTTTCAGGTTTTATAATCAAGTATTTAATCCTTTTTGAGTTTACTTTTTTTTTTTGTAGAATAACATAGTGGTCTAGTTTCATTTTTTTGCATGTGGCTCTCCAGTTTTTCCAATACCATATATTCAAGAGATTATTGTTTCCTTGTTTTATATTCTTGGGTTTTTTGTGTAATAGATTAATTGACCATATACATGTGCATTTATTTCAGAGCTCTCTATTTTGTTCCATTGAATCAGGTAGAGCTGCTATGTCTCCTGGAATTGGTAGAGTGGCTTTGTGTAGTAGGTGTACTGTAGGGTCCAGTGGCTCAGGCTCCCCAGTCACCTGAGCTGGGCCTTCTAAGTGCTCTCCTGTGTGTGCTGTGTGTGCACTGTCCTGTTGTAGTTGAGTCTTGGTTGCTGTTGGCATCCCCGGGAGGAACTGGCCCCCAGGCCAATCAGCTGTGAGGACCAGCTGCAACTACAGCCAGAGGGCTGCTATGCTGGAGACATCCCTATGGAGCAGGATTTACTTCAGTGGGTCTTTGGTGTTCACTGAGTGAGTGTCACTCGTGGATGTGGTAGGGTTGTAATCCAGCATGGTAGAGTCTGACCACCAGGTGCACTGTCTCTGGGGCCTCCCGGGAGGTGCAAAGTCAGCCTGTGCCAGTGCCTTGCCCAGGGCCACCCAGCATGAGCTACACAGCAAACCGTAGTTGGCTGCTACTTGTGCTGGGCTTAGAGGTGTCCAGGGGAGGCCAAGCTATGAGCCAGTGCAGCTGCCACTAGTGCCAGGCCTGGGGCCGCTTATCAAGCTGTATGGGTTCCGCTGCTGCTTGTTTGAGAGATTTTAGGAAAGTCCTAAGCATGAGGCTGGAGAGGCCACTTGCACAGAAAAGCCCCTGGAAATGGCCTGGATGAGCTGCAGGTGGGGAGGGCGGGGCCTCCGGGAATCACGGGGCGGGGCCAAAGGTGTGAGTCAGGTGCTGGCGATTCGAATATGGCGCCTGCCTGCCGGCTGTGTGCGGGGAGAACTCGCCAAAGGAGCAATGGCCTCCGCCAGCCCTTCTGCCTGGGAGGAAGCCGCCTCTCCATCTCTCGCCCGGATCTCAGGCAGGTTAGTTCCTCCCCAAATGTCCCAGGTCCTTTCAGGCTGCTGCCCGGCGCTGGGCTCAGAGGGAGCGTCCGAGTGAGTCCGTGCCGGGCCCTTTGAGAGGAGCTGCTGGGGCTCCCGCAGCCTCCGCGACCCTCAGGGACAGTCCCCGCTGGTTTCACAGCCCAGAGTTGTGGGGACGTCTCTTCCCCGCCCTGGAGCCCTGGGCTGGGGGCCTGCTGTGGTGCTGGGACCCCTCACTCCTCCGGGAAACCTCTGCCACTGAGATTCCCTCCTGGGTTTCAAGCGCGGCATCGGGTGTGGGCCCGAGAAACGTCTCCAATTCAGCCCCGATCTGCCCGCGTCTCCGCCCCTCCTCCCGGTCTCGATGCTCCTTCAGCTCCCTGGCTGTGGGGCTTCTGTTAAGTTGGATTTCAGGAGGCTCTGAGTGACGGTTGTTCTGTATTTTAGTTGTAATGTTGATGTGGTTGCTGGAGGCGGCGGGTGCAGCTCTTACGTAGGACACCATCTTGTTTCTCCTAATCCATTTTGAATTTACTTTTGCGTATGGTGTAAGTTGGTGGTCTAGTTTCATTTTTTTGCATGTATCTGTCCAATTTTTCCAACACCATTTA